>NC_056746.1:1543085754-1543185754 GCF_019279795.1 Protopterus annectens | reverse complement strand
TTTTGCTTCATCAACAGATGAATGTTATTTTATTTATTTATTTTAGTTATTTTTCATAGACCTGATTGGTCACACTATACTCTTGGCCTGTGTTACTGGGACGCATAAGATGGTGATTAGCTTGACTAGAGGAAGTTTCATCTTCTGCCATTTTGAAAAGTCCATTAATAGGAGAGAGAGAGTAGCAGGAATGACAAATACACCAGTAGCACTTTATACTCACAATGTATGAGAAAGCAGTTTTCAAATGCAGAAGAAAATCAGTATAATGTTAAACTTTTAAAACCTCATCTTAGAGAAAGTAGGGAACACAAGAACCATAGGAAATTATAGTTTCTAATCCAAAGAATAAAACAAAGGAGACATTTTGCACTGATCCATTTATAAAAAAAATGCTAAAACATAGACTAATAGCTGCAGAAGAAGTTTTGTATTCCAAAACCTTGAGTAGGCATTTGTAAAAGAGAAATATTGGCTATAACCTGTTACACAAAAGAATAACTAGAGACAGTAATGACAAGTAAATAATTAATAAACTAAGAACAAAGCAAAAATGTTAAAATGTTAAATAAAGTGATGTGTATTTCCATGATACATTGTGTTTCAGCAACCCCACGTACCTTGATAAAAAATTACCTGACAAAAACTACTAAAGTGACAGCCCAAGTATAGAGATCCTTAGGACATATGTGTTCATGTAATGTAAAAGGTAAAAAAATTCTTGTGGTTAGGGAAATGTCCTTTGAACTTAAAACTCCCCCACCTTATTTTAATAGTCTCACTATACCTCAGAGAAGAAGTGATCACTAAGAAAAAAAAGCCTGTTTCATTTTCTCTCCAGAAGGCTGAGAGCTCAGCTAAGGTACATAACAACACAGGCTGTGTACCTTCAAATTACTCTTATATTGTGCAGGCAGCAACACTCGAGCTACTGCTCCATCACATTGTGATGCTCAGGGAGCTCTAATATGAGCAGTCTGATATCCAGTAACTGCCTTTATGCTCTTTATTCAAGGTAAGGTCACTCCAGGTATTGGAAACCTTTATGATTAATCCCTTGGTCATATTTTGTACTGCCTTTTGCTGCTAAACTATGGAACTCAACTCATGAGCAAATTCCTAGCTACACTGTTTGCAGACAAAAAAAATAATATCATGGCTCTGATGAAAGACCACTCATATTGCTTTGTATCTCATCTCAGCTAGTACTAAGACTTTATCCCATACAGTGTTCTTTGTCCACAAGAAAAAGCAGTTTATAATTTCCTGCCTACACTGTCTCCTGCTAACAAGTACAGTAAAGTTTCTATAGATGGCACTTATATATAGCTTGTTCCTCTCTCTCTAAGAAAATATGTGCAAATATATGCTCTCACCTGCCAGCACTACTACCATGGTGTTATTATGTGTTTTTGTCCCCATTGCTTTACATGTCTGGGATAAATACTTAATTTAAATCTATGGTTTACCACTTTTACTTCTTGTGATTTCACTTTCAGTGTTTGCTGTGAGACAATTAACTCACACCAAGCTCTAATCTTGAATCTCCTGACTATAACCATATATTCTGGCTTCTTTAATAGAACAGTTAATCTTTTTAATAAGATGAAAATTGAAATAATACCATTAAAATAATGCAAAGACCATTGTTCATAGGTTCATATCCTAGTACCTGCCCTTGATGGCCATATTAAGCCTAACGGGTTTCCCTTTTTCTACTTGAATGAACCTATCCCATTTGGTTATAGATTGGCCTTAGTCATCCTATGATTAACAATTATATATTACCCCTAATGAGAATAACTGGACGGTATCATAGATAATTTGAGGGGAGCCATGCATAGGATAAAGCATTTAGGAGCTGCCTCTGTCCGTTAGTAGAACAGGGCAGTCCTTAGGTAAATTTTATGTTTCACATCCATTGTTCTAGTTGTGCTAAAACATAGACAGGGATGAATTTTGTTTTATGTGGATGGGGAGTCATTCCACAGCAGCAGTATGGTCTGTGAGATATACCTGTCTCACCAAACCATTCTGATGATGTTGGAGAAGAGGCTTCGATACCTACACTGTGTACTTCTGATGCCATTTGACTCTCTGATGTGCAGTAAATCCATCAGTATTAAATCAAAGGATGCCTTGTGTATCATACATAGATCATCTTTTAGCAGTCTGCTGGATACTATGTCTGATGACAGGGCCATTGGCATCTAAAAATGGGAAACATGCTTTTTGTAATTTTGTTGCATTAGGTTCATACAGACCACAGATGTGTTAAAAGTAGACCGGATGCTCACTCTTAGCCAAGTTGTATTTTGTAAAAAGTACTTTAGTTTGTATTCTGAGCAATGATTTGAAAAACTCAGCAGAAGTACTGGTTCCTTCAGTAAAATATTTAAACAGGGATTGTCTTTGAAAGTTACAAATTACTTTATTATACAGGATTTTAATGATGTCACTGATCATAACCATTGTTCAAGACACAGATGTCAAGAAACTAACCTCAAGAGCTAAGTGTGAGAGGTGAATCTTGACATCCATTTCTCAAAAACATAAAAATCAGAGTTAAGATCAGAAAGACCCTATCATTCTTGTACAGCATGAAGCTTAACCTACTCCCATGCACTTCAGAAATAAGGAAAAATGTGAGATCATTAAGTGTTTTACAGCTTTGAAAGCTATACCACATTAACTTGTGCAACATAACAGCAGGCACCAAAGCAGAATGTACAGGAGAAAAATTAGCTTTAAAATATACTCAAACACTTAATTCAGCCAAAAAAATGTTGAATATAGTTTTAAATACATTTGAATAGTCTCTGCAGTTTCAGCCACTGTCTGCTGTTAATGTTAACTTATGAAACGAGAGTTTAACAGTGGTACTCAACAAAAGCTTGCTAAACAGCGTTCTGATGTCAGAGAAGTGCTTAACAAGCCTGTCTTTTCCCTGATTTAGGCGCATGATCACAGCACTCCATACATTGGAAAAGGATTTTCGTTTTCGATCAAGTAGAATAGCTTTGTTTTCCTTATGTCATAGTAATGAACTGTACTGATAAGTTTGTATGAGCTGTTACAATAACATTGTGATCTACATATTACGGAGTGTTGGTCCCTTTTTCTATGTTTTGTCGTAAGTAATGAAATTAAATGGATGTTCTAAAACTAGAATTTGCACAGTACATTTCTTTCCGACTTCAGATAGTAGAGATAAATGTAACAGGTGTTAGAAAAAGGTAGACATTTAACCATACATCTCAGCCTCTTAATGCAAAAAATCTGGACAAACCCAAAAATAATGGGGGAGACAAAGGCCCAAAAATAGGGTCAGATTTTAAGTATTGTTTTTATAAAATTAAAAAGTTGCTAGAATAACAGGTTATGCATTAGCATGTGTTTTTTTAAGGATATGAAGTCTGAAGCTCAAATGCCTGCCATTTATTGACTGTAGTCCTCAATTATTTGCAAGAAATCTCAGATTTTATGACTAACAGACTGAAAATATGAGGCAAAAATCTGGACATTCGGTAAGAGTCTGGACAACTGAGAGGCATGCATTTAGTGGATAGCTTGACAACTGCTTAAGCAGCATTCTCTACTCAGGTGCCAGAGTTCTGAATGTGATATTGAGCTAATCAGCTCATAGGATTGGGATGGATGAGTGGCAATGATGTGATAATGGCTTTTGAGAATATGGAGTCACACAGTTGTTTCATCTCAGAATCATAAATAATGTAATTGAAACTAAACATTGGAAACAGGGTGATACATCGGGTCCATATTATTTTGAATGCGTAAAATGGTGAATGCTGTTTAATCGACCCAATAAAGTCAAAAATCCCTAAATCTCGAACACATGGAACAGGGATTTTTTTCCAGGGATAAAAATCGCTGATCTGTAAAAAAAAAAAAAAAAATCCAAACACAATATAAAGTGGGGGGCTTCTCCCCTCACACCCCCAATGTAGGATGCTGTGCCCCCCACACCCCCCTGCTTAAATATACCAACTCCAGGATTGCACTACAGGGGAGGAAATGGCAAAGTCCCAAACACGGCCCAGTGACTTTTTTCCCTGGGAAAGAAAATCACTGTTCTGTGTGTTTGGGATTTAGGGATTTCGATTTCATTGGGTAGATTAAACAGCGTTCACTATTTTAAGCGTTCGCTGAAATAATATAGACCCAATTTATCTACCCCTCCCTCCAAGTTCTGGTGATTCAGGAGTAATAATAATTATTATTAATAAGGTGCAGGGCATGATTTGCTGGAAACAGCTGTTGAAAATTGTCTGATGCTGCTTGCACATTTTACATCATGTGATTTGCAGCTCCTCCCTTTAAATGAAGATAGATCTGTGAAAAAAAATCAGTAGTGGAGAGCAGACATACCGTTTTTTTTTCATTCATCTAGTTACTGAAGTGCCCTACAGAGTTTGTTTTCTTAGCTGCACCTTTGTGTAGTTCATAAAGCACTGGGATGGAGTTGGTTAGTGGTTAACAAAGAATATTTGTTGTTTCATGTTGTAAACAGTGACATAAGGTAACTGAGACAAACTGATCATTTTGTTCTGTCAAGGAAGTCTGGGGAGGCAGGACATAGGGCTATGTGGCAAAAATAAGTTAATTGAAATATTACCTAGTATTTCAGAGGGCAATAGTTGGACAAAGCAGTATGCTTGGCATCCATATACTCATCATTATAAACAAGTGAAGTTTCATGAATTACAAACCACTAAACCCCTTCATATAGACAATAACACAGACAAATGTACACAAACACATACTCACACACATACACAGATTATCATGTCAAGAAATAAAAGGATCCATTGCTGAAAAGTTGCTCTTTGCAGTTAGTATACGTTTTAGCCCCTTGCAACACAGAGACTGAGAAAGAACAGAGCAGTTTATTTAGCAAAGCTCAGACCAGTTTAAGAGTATTGCAACAGTCCTTATTCCAGCACATTTTTGATGACAATAACTCCACTGCTGGCTCAAATGCTTTGGACACTTTAGAGTTAATCAATAATATCTTCCATGTGTGATTAGCACTAGTCATGCATTTCCTTTTTGACTCTGATCCCTTTCCACCTCTCTGGTAATTCATGTTACCTTTATTAGGTGTCTCCATGGCAACCGTATGTGCCACAAGACTTTTATTTCATCATTCTGGAGTCTCTGGTAGCCTCTTCCTTTAAGATGGACCAGCATAATGTGATTGTTGGGGGTGTTTAGAGCAGATGTAGTATTGTGGGTGGATATGGGGGTGGGGGGTCAAAAAGGCCCAAGCGAGTTATCTTTATTATTTTTATGACTTGAGATTAAAACTACTTTTTTCCCTTTTGTTGTTTTCACAGCCACAGGGAGCGAGATGACCACTTATGTGTGATTAAAGAGAACCTAGTCTGTTGTCAAAATAAGGAAAAAACACATATACTGTTCTATTTATGGATACAGAAATCCAGAGAAAGGAAGACTGTTTAAAACAAGATGGATGTTTCTTTTGCTTATAAAGCTGTACAGCATTGTAAATCCAGGATCCTTGTTTTGCGTCCTGGAACCAGATTTGTGCAGATCTTTTATCTCTTCAGAAATGACAAGCTAGAGTTATTCTGCTCCTCAAAGTTCTTTTGATTTTTATACTTGTATCTACTGTAGTTTTATGATGCAGCTATCAGTCTTTGTTAGCAACATCAGTCTCATGTTCTGTGTTATAAACCACAACCTGTCTGACTTGGTTCTCCTTTTTTTCTGCCTGTATATCTGCACAGTAGAGAAGACTTCATACAATAACACTTGGCAGTAAAGCTGCAGTGTGAATGCTTCCTGCAGTACAAGAAGTGTGCAGTGTTCTTGAAAAAGAAACCCTCTGTATTGTGTTAGCATTGAGTTAACTACATAAAATGATTGTCAAGTTATTTATTCTAAGAGTTTTTGATTCACCAAAGTTATGGTGTTTTATTCATTAAAATGAGGAGTATTCTGTCTCATGTACATGCCAGTGTATATATACACTCACCATCTTTTTCTGAGTCAAGCACACAATTACATGTTCTCAGTTACAGACATACACACACCTAACACAGTACCAGTCACAAGCAAACACCCAGACACAGTGTGAAAATATATGATTTCTTATGTCAAAACTAGATCCCATATATAAACACGAAATCACATTCTCTGATGTAAAAGGAGCTACCATACACCAAGGATCAGACCAGTTGTCAGAGAAACATCAGTGTAAACCTGAAAAAGTAAAAAGTAAGAAAACAAATATGTCTACCGTAGCAGCTGGCCAGCTAGTGCAAAGACGCAACTCCCATTTGTGTATCAATGGTTCTGCTATGAGCAAGCATCTTGGTCTTTGTAGAGCTGGCCAGAAAGACAGGACAGAACAGGACTTCTTCTTCTCTTTTGCCAGAACAATGCTTCTACCAAAAAGCAAACAGTGCATGCTAAATTGTCAAAGTCAAAAGGTTCATGGTAAACTGTTAAGATCAAACAGTGCATGCCTAAGTTAAACAGTACATGCTAAACTATCAAAGTCAAACAATGCATGTTAAAGACAAGAAGGATCCTTCATTAAGTATATGTAGACTTTGTCAGACAAATGTACAAATTGCGCTTATCTAGCTTTGCAATTAAAAAAAATGTCCTTACTGAGTTGTATTGCAAACTTTCAAAAGGGCATATCCCTGTTGGTATAGGGTAATGACTGGTGAAGGAGTATAATGAGGTAACAGTACTGGTGAGGTCACACTGGGGAGGTGAACAAGGAAAAGAGGGAGAGAGGCAGACAGACAGACAATATCAGGATATAACATCTTCCTTGCTGAAGTCATAAGAAATGCTTTTTGTTTGAAAACTGGATTTGTACTCCTGATTGCATGACATAATGTTCTCTAGTATCCTCAATAAATCTGTCATCTGCAAGAATATATATATATATATATATATATATATATATATATATATATATATATATATGTGTGTGTGTGTGTGTGTGTGTGTGTATATATATATATATATATATATATGTATATGTGTGTGTGTGTGTGTGTGTGTGTGTGTGTGTGTGTGTGTGTGTGTATATATATATATATATATATATATATATATATGTGTGTGTGTGTGTGTGTGTGTGTGTGTGTGTGTGTGTGTGTGTGTGTGTGTGTGTGTGTGTGTATATATGTGTGTGTGTGTGTGTGTGTATATATATATATATATATATATATGTGTGTGTGTGTGTGTGTGTGTGTGTGTGTATATATATATATATATATATATATATATATATATGTATGTGTGTATATATGTATATGTATACATACATATATATATATATATATATATATATATACACACACACACACACACACACACACACACACACACACACACACACACACACACACACACACACTGCACTGTTTTCAAGTGTATCTTAAACTTAGATATAAATTCAAAATGGGGTTCCAGAATGACTACAGAAAACTATGGGGGTGTCTAAGAAATAGCAAATTTAAAGTAAAAATATCATTACTGGGGCATAATCTGCACAGAATAGCAATGTAGTACAAAATGCCTAATAAGAGATAGAATATAAGGTTGCAATATATGCTGCTGTTACTTATACCCCAGATGTTACAGGAATACACCATATAAGAATGCAGGCATACATCTGCAAATATTTTATATCATACATATGGTACTGCTCCACCCTTTTACATATAATCTACAAGAGAAATAAGGAAAATGTTAGCAGCACCACTTGTCATTGGTGTAGCTAGAGTTTGTGCTGCCTGGGGCTGTCTTTGAGTTTGCCATTCCTCCCCTCACAAAAATCATGGTCAAATGGGACCCCCCCATACCCAGCCTTCTCTCTGCAGCCATTCCAGTGTCCCATTACTTGGCTATTTCTCCCCATTTACCATAAACACTATAATGTGCACACTGCTTTATGCTTTACTTCTACAAATATTATTTGCATTTCTTTTAAAACTTTTATTTTAAATTTTATAGCACAAACACTGATGGACATCTGCTAAACAAAGCAATGTAGTCTCACAATGAAAACAAACTTAGCATTAAAGCTTCTCTGCACTTGAAACTCACATTCATTAAAACAGCATTGAAACCCATATTCAAAGAAAATGCATCTGGCAAGTGGCAGATAAAGTTTACTTTAGCTGTTTTCAAATTGTAGGCCCCTTGCACACATATTTAGGACCATGCAAACATCATGTTCTTTGATTCACCTTCTTGATCGTATTCAATTATATTCCTTGTATAATACAGCACCACTTGTTAGAGCGCATTTTAAATTTAATATTTTGAACATTTTTCCATTGAGCAATGGAGCAAAATGTATGAACCAATAATAAAAAACTGCCCATTTCAGAACATTTTCATCATAAAAGTCTACTTAACTTCTGTCATTACAATCCACAATATCAGTAAATATGCACAATCTCTGCAGAAGTAAAAGTCATCTAAATAATTCCACATTAAAAATATCTGTAACTAATGGGGTTGCTGCTAGCAAACAACTTTATATTTCATTGTTTTATCTACAGATAAAGTGCCTGTTGCCCTTAAACAATAAATTGCCTATGGTACATTAAAAAAAGATAAGCTAGTAATACTGCAATAGGGAATGGATGATAAACTGATAACAAGTTCATAGTTACTAGGTAAATCCTTCAAAGGAGGACATTCTCAGAACTGCAGCATCCACCCCCTTTAAAGTACAACACAGTCCAGTATCAGCAATCCATCTGCATACTGTGGGAGTAGAACCCAAAGCCTTCTGCATCAAAAGCAGGTATACTACCTGTTGTGCTACTAACAATGCAAGCAGGCTTGGCATAAGCAGCAATAAACTTCTCTTCCCCTGAAACTCTCAGCTCCTTGTAAAATCCACTTTACACTCAACTGTATCTTTCAACTTTGCAGCACAAGAAATCTTGGAAAAGATACAATTTAT
Source organism: Protopterus annectens (assembly GCF_019279795.1). Lineage (NCBI taxonomy): Eukaryota > Metazoa > Chordata > Ceratodontiformes > Protopteridae > Protopterus > Protopterus annectens. Next base: position 1,543,176,768 of record NC_056746.1, on the reverse strand, counting down.
TGGGGGGGGGGTCAAAGGCCCAAAACCAGGGACACATTTTAAACATTGCTTGTATAATCTTAGAAAGTTGCTAGAATAAAATGTTTTGTATTGCCATGCATTTCCTGAAAGATAGGAAGACTGAAATTTAAATAGCTATCATCATTTAATGAATTCAGTTCTCAGTGATTTGCCAGAAAAACACAAATTTTAAGAGGAACAGAAAAAAACGTATGAGCCAAACATTCCAGAAATTCTGTAAAACATCTGGACAGTTGAGAGCTATGGACTCAACTCATTGAATCACAAGTGATGGTATGGGTAGAGAATTTGGGCTGTTGTTCCTTGTACCTAAGGTACAGGGTTTGAGCCTGAGTAATACTGGCCACCAGGTATACCTAACTGGGGCATTTCACACACACACACACACACACACACACACACACACACACACACACACACACACACACACACACACACACACACACACTTTTAATCAAACTGAAAAAATCCAGAGACAAACATTAAGGAAGTTCAGCTAAAAAATCGGACGTTAACCACATGCCCTACACATTTTTGTCCCCCTGAAGGCAACAGTTGCTTTCTATTTTGGCATCAGAAATTGAGAAACTGGTTCCTTCTTAATACACACTTTTAAACTGCCACTTATAAGTTTGACTATACAGAATTTGTTAGGTTATATTTGACCTCATAGAAAGTGAAACTAAAGTAGCTGTAGCATCTCAAACTTTCTACTTTGGATCAGATTATGAAAATAAGAGTTCTACTTTGTCAGCTTGCTATGATAAAGAAAGATCCTTGTCTTATAGAGAGCAGACTGTGGGCTGAATTCAGTAACTTACCCTGACGTGTACAAAGAGGTGAACATGTCATGATACTTTTTCTCAATTCAGTAACCATCCCTGCACAGTGCTGCATGGTCCAATAACACAAAGACATACAGCTTCTTGAAAGGCTGGCCCCTTACCCAAGCTGAATGCTAATGAGGTATTCCTTAGGGATGGGCATATGCTAATTATCCACATGCTCTCTCTCTCCCTGGAATTGCCTGCAGGAAGTCATCTACATGGCTAAGTGATTCAAGAAATCTTGATTTGAAAAATACTTTGTCATTTTTAAACAATATTATAAAAGAAAACTATTATTACTAATCCATGTTTTCATGAAGCCAGACTTAATATAACTGAAATAAAAATTAGAAAAAAATAAGTATTTATTTGATTTTCTCCTGGCCTTCCTACAGCTGACCATCAGCTCCCACTGGCTTTTCTTCTCATTCACTTTGGAAGGTGCATGTTCACTTCCACCCACACACACACACACACACACACACACACACACACACACACACACACACACACACACACACTCTCCTGACCAAGTGGCATGAAACTTGCAGTGTAGAGCATCCCGATACTGCTACTGCAGCAAGCTTAGGCTGACTCACACCTCCCAAGGACGGGTGGGCTGACATCATCTACTCACGTACTCCCATCCTCCAGAAAAAGTAACATTCAAACCTAGATTTAAAATTATAAGAAAATGCCTTAGGAGTAAAGAACCAGGAAGTGTTTCTTTTTTTTAATTTATAAATAGTGATAAAGACAGTTTATGTAACTTATAAAGCAAGTAAATAGAAATATATCTTTTATTTGTACAGCTTGTCAATATCTGAGAGGGCCAGTTATACAAAGGAGGGATGTTTAGCCAGATTCAATAAATATCACTTCTTTGAACATATCTTCTTATGAGAGATTAAAAGTATCACCATTACTCTTGACTGAGGATAAGCTTTATCAAATTTATGTGACAATGTGAGATCCAAGTAGCAAGGTTAAGATAAAAAGAAAAATAAACAAGAATTATCAAACAAAAATTGACAACATGAAGTAAATAAATCAAAGGGTGCTGTGAAGTGAAGAACACACACACACACACACACACACACACACACACACACACACACACACACACACACACACACACACACACACACACACACACACACACACACACACACACACACACACACACACACACACACACACAAAGTATCCCTTACTTTGAAGCAAGAATAATTCCGTGAATTGAAGAGCAGAAACACAAAAACAGCAGGAATAATTCTGTCACAGCAAAATTCCTACTTTGAAGCAGGAATAATTCTGTGAAATGAACGGTACTGTAAAATTTCAAATTGCGCACATCTGTGAGACAATGCACACACACACAGAAGTGATGCAACCGGACAGGACTGTTCTTAAAGTAGAATGCCCTTAAAATTAAATGATAAACTAAATTTAAATGAGTAAAGGTGACCATCACAAAAGTCCTGCCCTGGGTGGGCTGCCCCTCTCACGACCCCCGCCCCCAGCTATGCCACTGCCTCTTGTTCAATTCAATTCAATTCAATTCAGCTTTATTGTCTTATGTACTAGAGACAGCGTCACAAAGTACAATAAATTCTTATTCTGCAAATCCTACAGCAACATATAAAAACAATGACAATTAAGAAGAAGTAATCTAAAACAAAAAAATAAACAATCATATAAACACCAATTTCAGCAAATATATATAACTGTGCAAAGGAGTGCATTTGTGAAAAAAAAGCTCATTTCCCCCAGATGTGAACCAACCTACAATACTGGAGAGAGGTAGTATGTGAGTTTTATTTAACAGTCTAATAGCTTGAGGTATAAAATTGCCTTTCAGCCTGGTTGCTCTGGCTGCCATGCTGTTATAATGCCTTCCTGATGGTAGCAGCACAGTTTGTGTTGTGAGCGGGTAGTATCCATGATAATGTTTTGAGCCCTCTTAGGAACTCTGTTGGTGTAGATGTCCTGCAATGCAGGGAGTTTTACCACAATGATGTTTTGTGCAGTTTTTTATTACTCGCTACAGAGCTTTGCAATCCATGCTGTGGTTGGCATTATTGTCTCTGAACCAATATCCTTCAATCCCAGGTGTTACTTTTTTCTCTTATTTCATAATGTACAGTACATATACATACTGCTTATTGGCTTCTATTGATATAATCAGTCCGAAATTTTGAAACTTATTTCCATAGCACTTTATAATTATAGTTAGTTGTGTGTGCTTTTACCCCTTTGTAAATTTAGCCTCTTAGTCAACTTCCCTGTGTGATCTGGCTAGTAATCCTGCCACTCTGGTGGCCTCAGAACAATTCTTCAACAGTGTCCCGGTCTGTCATGGCTACAAAACTTGGTGCAGCATCGATCCTTCTGTTAAGAGTGTTATGGACAGTTCTTGTTGGAGTGTAATACTGGGGTCACTCATTTCCCTCTATGAATAGAGTTGTTCATCCCTCCTTGTCTAGTTAAGGATCTACTTAGACATCTGTCATGGGGCAGAGCTATGGTAATCACATATCCTCAAAGTTGGCTGGTTGGCATGTATCCTCCAAGCCCTGGGTCATCACTTCTATGTTTTTCCCTTGTACATTAAGGGGATCATCAAAACTAAGTTGGTTAATAATGACTTTGGATAGCATCAGTGTTATATATGTCTTAACTGGTCTAAAATTAATTTCCATTGAACATGCCCCTGAAACTATTTGGCCTAGTTTTGCCAGTTGTATAGCCTCTGAGCAACACTTGTTGTTCTGTGGTAAAATATCTCAATAGTGTCTCACATATATATTGAAAATGTGCGCTGCACACTTGTCTGCCTACAAGTGGCTTTGCTAGGTCCATTCTACAGTATAAACTTTTGTTTAAAAATTACATTGCTGGTGTGGTGTTGATGGAGTGCATGTATGTCACTGAGGGCAAAAATGGTGATGTAGGGATTTGTTATCAGGCCTACTTCAGTGTTCATCCATTTTGTCAGTCATCCCAATCTCTTCTGCAAATTTAAGTACAGAAGTAAAATACTTAATGCAGTTAAGTTGTTTAACATTTTGCTTCATTATTGTTTTGTATTCTTCTAATACAATGTGTGAAACATTTTTGTTAAGAATTACTTGAAAATATTGGTGGGGGGCCCTACACATTTAAAACCAGTACGCATGATTCTGTGAAAGGGGTCCTGTGCATTTTTGCTTATCCACAGTCCTGCTGACAGTGTCATTCATAAAAGTGTATAGCTCTACTGAGAGGTCTCACACTCACAGGCAGCATGCACATGGTCTGCACAATAAAAGTGCCAACCCTTAGGGCAGTTCCAGCCAAACTAGGGTATGAATACCATTTTACTACAGTTTACTAATGGCTTTATGTTGGAACTGGCCTTTGTGTTTTATTTATTTATTTTATTTATTTATTTATATTTGTTGACCGGGAGTGTCCAACTGGACGTAGGTCCATTTTCAGCGGAGGCCAAGGGAGAAAAGCTCCACAGTTAAAATAAACAGACAGTAGTTACATTGGATTACATAGTGATTAACAATTTACATAGCAATTACTCACAACATATTTACAGATGTAGAACATAGTACATTAGCAGACAACTAGAATCTTTATATGCGAAGTACATAACAGACATTAACAAATGTTAAAATAAGAAGTTCCTGCTGTATATGGAAAAATGTATAAGAAAAGTTTATAATTTGCCCCACTGGCTGAAGCCTTACCATATATTTACAGTGATTGTACTTCACTCATTGAAAAATATATGCTAGTTTCATACACTTGCACCTATGCGGTTCAACGTATAGCCTTGCAGAATGTTCATATAGTGCAATGTTATATATAATGTAATATTATAGTGCTGATATCCTAGCTAGTGTTTTGCATATCTACAAAAAGGTTACTAGGATACTGTACTCACAACCTTGACTTTTCATCTGTTATGATGTTGGTGCCCTTGAATAATATATCATTCTTCCCATCTCTGACTAAATTCAGTTATATATTAGAGATTAATTACCCTAACGTGTGGGGAAACTATCCACCCATCACCAACCCAACTTTCCCCATTTTTGCACACGTGGTTGGGGTGTCAAGTAACAATCATCTAGAGCGAATCTTCACACCCCCAGAGAGCGAGCCACATTTTAGTTTATATATAGACAGTATATTAGGCACACATTGCACTATACAATAGCATATGGCAGGATAACACGTGTCTGCAATACTGGTCAGACAGTACATTTCAAGCAGACTTTCCTACTGTGGATGAGAAACAGCCAGGATGATGCCAGTCTGTATGCTGCTTAGCTTCTCTGCTTGGATGAGACAAAACATGTTCATGAGTTTATTTGAAGGAATGCTGGAGGTTTCTGATTGGATGACACTAGGCAGCATCACTGCTTCTAGGCTGCAGTAGGAGTAGGTAGTATGTTAATATTTGACAATGCTGTGGTAGAGTGGAGGTTTGTTTTGATTGGATGTTGGATCATATCACTGTTGTTAAGTTGCAGAAATGATAGGTATTTTTGATAGTTCTGTGCTACAGTGGAGGTAACCATCATATAATTTTTATTATAACAGTGTTTCTCTTCATTTTATGATGGATTTTAGTGGGAATGTCTCTCGGGCATGTTCTACTGAGTAACACTTCACATGCACAGAGTATAATCAGTTTCTTCTTTTTCTGTTTCTGTTTTGTTGTGGACAGTCAGCAGATGTATTCTGATAAAGTACAGAATCAAGGAGAAACCACTGATTCATACTTCAGAACTTCCTGAATCTGAGACAGTGTTGACTATATTTCTGTGATTCCTGTCTCAGTCCTGACTTGTTCCTGCTATACAGTGTAATACTCAGATATTCTCCATGTTAAGATAAATGCAATGGATTGCGAATGGCTGTGGTCTAGGCTGTCGACCTCATAGAAGCTGAATACACTGAGTACACTGTTTTAAGAACACCTTTCCTTGTTTTTATATATGTATGTATGTATGTATTAATTTATTATTTTTTTTAACCGGCATGTAGCAGTGAGCCTAAGTGGATCTATTTTAGGCTCAGCCCGGGTAGAAAACAAAGGATATTATATATCACAGGAGTTATACACCTCTGTAATGTAGCCAGTGGCTATATTTAATGGCTATAAAATTCACAAACTGAGATGAAATAAATGTTGTCATTTCCAACTAGGCCGACCTTATACAGGTAATGGTGGGCTGCTTCAAATGTTTATTCACTGCAGTCAGGACTTTTGAATCTTTAATAGAGCCATAAAGTCTATATGGATGTGCTGTCATTGTGTAGATTACTATGTCCAAGGTTGCAGTTCTGATGGTGTTAGTTTGTTTTACACAATCTTACATCTAGCATAACTTTAGAAGCCTCCTTATCAGTGCTAACCCACTAATCAAAACTTTGGAAAAGGGGATTTAATTTTTACCACATCCAGATGCCACTTATGTAGTATCTGCCTCTATCCAATGCAATTTTGTATGACATTAATCTTGTAGACACAATATAAAGTGTCATCACCTAGAGATAGCTACTGGTTCATAGTAGTAAAAGAAAGGTACAACAAGTGGTCATGTGTAGGACACTGTTTTATAACCAATCGTTATAATTCTAACATCACTGGTTCAGTTGTCCGTACAACAACATTTATCACATGTAGTGAGATATGTGGTATGTAACGACTGAGTCATTGGTGGTACGGCCCCCAGGTTTCCGTACAACTGTTGTAGAAATCATTCAACATCATCATATTGCCTTTTCCCTTAATATATCATAGGCACACCCCAGCGAGAGGGGGCCAGTGATAAAAGCTGGCTGCATTCACCAATAATTTTTCCTTTCTTGGGCTGAGTATAGCTGTCACTGGCTGATAAGATATTAAATGTTAAATGTTGCCTGTGCAATCACTGGTTGATTATATTTACACCACAGACCTGTCTGTGTATAGTTGCACTTCATTTCAGTCAAAGACCATGAAGGGACTGCATTGGTTCTTTTTGTATTATTCTTATATCATAGAAGAATACCAGCCTTAATGACAAAGATGGACCTACATTTGGAAGCACTTGATCTTAGTGACCATTTCTTTCATATCTCTGAAGGTGTCTACACCATCCTTCTTCGTTTTCTACAGACTGAGTCTGTAGCATTGTATTCAATGCACGGAGAACTATTAACAGGTTTGATAGAAAGTTGTGTAGAGATTTATTGTGCAGAGATTTACCATTCCCAAGTACAACTTCAGTGGAGGCACATTCTGAGACCTGGGGCTTTTACCACAGCCTCCATCTTATCTTGTTCTGGGGCTTGGTTGCCTTACCATAGCCTTCATTTTATCTTGAGGCTTGCATAGTCTACGTTTGTCAATGGCATGCCCATAAAAAGAAATTTGAACTTAAAGAAAACATTCACACTTATCTTTTAATTAAAAGATTATGCTGTATAATAAATTTCATAGGCTTTTCCAATTACCGTTGTCATTCTTTCCTGTTGCTTGTCCTTTGATTGCTCAAATATAAGCTGTTCATGTGTAAATGCATTGCACTGCATTATTAACTCTACAGTGCAAGTCCCCATGCCCAAAATGAGTGAAACATGAACACTTGAGTATAACTGCAAGCCCACCCCCATATACTTCCCACACAGTTCTTACATTTGTTTCTGTACTCTAACTCTGAGATTGGTTTGATATGCAAAAAAGGAAAACAATGTACTTTAAAGCACATTTTTGTGACCTGCTGTCTCTGTCTATCTCTCTGTCTGCCTATCAGTGCAATCCCAATCCAAGCTATCTCAAGAGTAAGAAGTCTCACCAAATACACCTCAAGCAAAAGCCACATGAGTGCTGTATCTTGAGGAACACTCTTCCCATTACTAGGACATTCTTTAAGCACAATTTATATTAATGCATGCCCAGTGATAGTGTTCCACTAGTGTCACATACGCCCAGTGGAGGAATTTTTATCAAAGGTATATGTCTTTCACGTCATTATTTTTTATTTAGTAGTATATCTAAAGAATTTCCCATGCACTTGCTTAGAAGTAATATGCTGATTAGCTTTTGAATATAATTCCCTGTTTAATTTTACTCTGAAATGATACACTGATTTATGCTGTACAACTTTAAACACAACAGATTGAAAGATTAGCTTTCTGTGCCTGTCTCCATTTTTTGTGCCCCCCCCCCCCCATCAGTTGTATCATCCATTCATTTGCATAGATGGTTGATCCATGTTTACCATCACGTCTTTTTCTCCCTCTGTCTTGGTTAGTTTTCCAGTAGCACACAATGATAGTATAGCCTCTCTAACAAACTTAAGTTTTATAGAAAATTCTACCAAGTGAAAAGTATGCTTGCTTTTTAGGAGACTTTGACTTGATGTTAAAAGCACAGTCAGCAACATTTTGCTTTAATTCTGAGGTTCTTGTGGCAGCACTTAGTTACTACAATTCTTTGGTGGCTTGGAACATCATTAGTTGTTCAAATATACTGCAGACATCATTGCAAAATAAAACACTTTATTTGCTATTTCAAGTAAACAAGTCTCTCTTATGATACAGTTAACTTTATTTCTATTCCTATTTATTGATTATATTGTTGTTTATTCTTCTGCTTTACTTTATATTAGTTTTAGTTATTGCTATGCATGTTTTAATGTTATCATCCTGTATTGTTTACTGTTTCATTCATTTAATTTGTGCTTCATTCTTTGTTATAAAGACAAGGGTACCAGTGTTCAAGCTATAACCTACACCCAAATACTTACCTAAATACATGCCTGCTTACATACATAGATACATATTACATACACATTTTCTTTCTCTATGCTTGCTTTTGCAGTTATTTGCACAGCTTAGGTCCCTTATTGTTTGAGTTTGTATATCTTCCCCGTAGGTCCAAGTGGACTTTAACCAGGATCTCCAGCTTTCTCCCACATCCCAAGGACATCCCAGCATAGTGTGTGGCACACATACATGTGCATACATGATGCTACAGACAGACATTCCATGCATGAGAGGTTGAATTCCACATACTTGATACATACTGAGATAGGCCACAAGTCCCCAAGACTAGGGTAAAAAGATTTATGGGGACTGATTGCATGATTGAAACAAGACCACAATAAAATATATTTTCCTCATCCCAGTCTTCATGCTACCACTCTGAATTTCCCACCTTGATCCAAGTGTTTAATTCTGTAACTCCATGTACCACATGGTAACATGGAATGCAATCTAAAGATGGCATTGGGTGTTTCACTGCTGCAGATAGTGACTACTGGCATGTTTAGATATTGTTCCAGTTTTACTATTGACACTATGGTGCCATCACATATTCTGGTGATTTCTATTATGGCTGGTTTGAAATATTAAATGCTGTTTCACCAGGGACTGATGTGTTAGGGTTAGTTTTTGCACCTGATACTTGTTGAAACATACAACGTCAATGGCTAATTATGCAATGACGCACAAGTACCTCCAGCATGCATTGGTCAGTAGCACTTGCATGCAAGAAATAAAATCCCTACCCCCAAGCTATGGTGAACTCAGATGTTTATAACTTTCATTTACACTTTCCTGTATGGGGCATTGAGCAGATTCCCTCCATGCTGTTTCAGTGGAAGAATGTCTGACATTTTTTTTTTACTTGGATTGGCCATACCTGGAGCAGGCAGTGCAGGCAAGTTTGTCATACTGCGCTCTGAGGAACTTATGTTTTTCCATTTGCATATTCTTCTGAATAACATGACAGGTGTTCTGTGCATAGAATGCATACACATTTCACATGTAAGCCCGTGCAACAAGAGCTATGATAAGGTGTGGATACTTGCATGTGAGCATCTCCCTTCACTCATCCCTATGGATTAACTAACTGTGAGAAATCCCTCATTCTCCCCACAGGAAGGGATCCAGATCTCTGTGCTGCTTTCTTTTTCTCATGACTCGTTGTAAACAAGTGAGAGTCCAGTGGAAATGACAAGCAGCGGACGCACATTAGGCTACCCTTCACATTAGTCCTTCTACAAATGGTATGGATCTCAGATTCCCATGGTGAGTTTGATTCACACTTTGTTATGTCCAGTGCAGTTGTACTGCATGTAAAAGGCCTTGAATGAACAAACTGTTTAAAAGTGTCTGGCTTTAGGAATGGTACAAGTTAGCTACTATAGTAGTATAGTAGAATAGTAAAGCATGCCATTGTGAAAGCAGCATATCTGTAACCAATGTAAATAAACTGCATTTTGTTTGTGTGTGTGTGTGTGTGTGTGTGTGTGTGTGTGTGTGTGTGTGTGTGTGTGTGTGTGTGTGTGTGTTTGTGGACAATGTCAGCTTGGATTCTTCTTGTGTAAGTCTGCATCAGAGTTCTATGCTTCCTGTTTTTTTCTGCCCTATAGCGTAGGGGCCAGATTTCCTGGGGATCATCTTCTTTAGCCCTGGAAAATAAAAACATTAGATCAGAAATGTAGATAGAGAGAGAGAGAGAGAGAGAGAGAGAGAGGAAGTCAAGTGAGCACATTTTGTGTGTGTGTGTGTGTGTGTGTGTGTGTGTGTGTGTGTGTGTGTGTGTGTGTGTGTGTGTGTGTGTGTGTGTGTGTGTGTGTGTGTGTGTGTGTGTGTGTTAACAGCATGCCCTGCTAAAGGATACTAAAAATATGTTCTTCTGTTTCTATTATTACATATTCTTATTTACCTGTATCTTATGGATGTCATCAGTCATTTATTATGTTCCGATAGTCATCATTAACCAATCAGACTGCATAAACATTCACAATATATCAAATCTATTCACAATAAAAAAAAACATAATACACTACATAACAATCCATAGGATGTGATGACAGGGATTAGTAGCTTTTCAAGAGAAGTAACAGATTACTTGCAATTGTTCTCAATACAGAATTGTTCCATGCACAGTATCCCGTAAGCCAGAAAGCAGTGCAGATATCACATGTGGACACCTCAATAGATTACTTGTGGAACGAAGTGAGGGAAGCATCCTGTCCACATGATTACTTTCAACATTTATATCAAGATTTGGACCCAGACTTGATCTAGTTCAAATATAACATCTAAAGTTGATTTAAGATGACTTAGCTGAGATTAATAATGCTGTTTTTCTCTTTTAGGAGCTCCATTTTTGTGTATTATTACCATGCAAATGCAGCTGTATAAAGTGACCTAAATAAGGGCTTTTATGATGTATGGCAGAAATTGACTCTCATGGACTCCTGCACATTAAAGCTTATTAAAATTTATAATCTCCATTTCAGCATAGATTTTGACATTTTGCCTGGAACAGTGATGTCTCCATAGCAACACTTGAGGAAACTTCTATTTTATCTCAAATCTTTTCCATTAAAAAGAGAGGTCACTTTCCGACTTAAGAATAATATTTGCTGGAGAATTCTTCATAGCTTAAAACAGGGCTGTCACAGGTAATTCCTTGAGGCAGCGCATTAAAACTAGGCAAAAAGGGAAAAAAGCAAAATAAAATAAACAAAAATAATTATGCGCGTTTTTTTTTTTTTTACTTTGCTGGACAGCAAAACAGTTTTCCATGTAAACTGGAGACTATAAGTTTTTTCCTAGTATACTTTAAAACTATCTCTTTCCCTGCCTACATGCCATTTCCTAATATTGTAATTCTGTCTTAGCAAAGACTGATTTCATTTCTTACCCATGTTCTGAGGATTAATACAACTACAGAATCTTACCTACCAGGCACACATACAATATGGTCAAACTATGCAGACAGAGATAAACAACTTGATGTTATACCTTCCATAGTCTTTAAAGCACGTCTCTGCATGATGTGGGTGTGTGTATGTTGTACTCGTTCGCCCCAGCATAAAACTGTCCAATTGTTGAAAATCACACAGCCTACCAGAAAGGCACCGTGCCAAAGTGGAATAGAAGTTAGCAATTGTTTGTATTTTAGAACATCAGAATATGCACTAAGAACTCAGCATTATAACAGCAGGAAACAAGCTAGTGATATCATAATATCCCCATCTTTTTATATCTTAAAAGAAAATGTCAACAGTCAGAAAGGATTCTGAGTGGCTGTAATTCTGCCAACTTGTTCAGAACAGCAGGTCTGCTTTTATGTTGTCTTACAGTCCTCAGCCATATGGAGTAATTCTATGATATGTACACAGTGATAACAATGATTACTTTCTTCTTAATGTCACAGTTTTACAGGCATTACTAAGCTTTTCTCCAGCCAAATGTTGCTGTGATCTCAGTACCATGTAATCTGCAGGTCTGACTGCTTTACAGAAGATTGGTGCAAGTGCCATGAAAAATCCTTAAACCAATGAAAAATTAAATACATTCAGTTGTGCAAAATATTATCTCTATGGTACTAATAGTGCAGAATCTTGTAGCATTTGTTCCACATCTAGCAATATTTTCTTTACAAATTGCTATGGAACAATGTTCCAAGTAAAAACATTATACATAAATCTCATTAGAACAAAGCCCTTTTAAAGAGAAAACTCAGCAGTATAAATGACAGTAGACATTCAATACCACCATTAAACGCCATTAAACAAACTACATATACACTCATACATACATATATATATATATATATATATATATATGGGTCTACTTCAGAATGTCGACCATTCAGAATGCCGACTTTCATATGGCCGACACCATATGATCGACATTCTGAAAGACCGACATCCTGAAATAGCATCATTTACCTACCTGTAAACACAGTAAATCTGTGTTATGCAGGGGGACAAGCCCCCCTACACCCACCACACCCCCTGCTACTTAAATATTCTCACTCTGAGATCACACTACAGTGCAGGAAAGGGGAATCTCCCAGTCCCGCATTGTAGAGGGATCTCCGCTATCATTTGTCGGCCTTTCAAACGTTCGCTTACATGGTGTCTGCCATATGAGTTTCAAACATTTGAAAGTTCGAACAAATGAAGGGTTCTCATATATATATATATATATATATATATATATGTATGTATATATATATATATATATATATATATATATATGTGTATATATATATATATATATATGTTTCAAAGGTCATATCTAAGTGCTAGGCTAGCTGCTCTTATGGGACATTTTAAGCCTTTCCAATTTCCTTTTAGGTGTTTGAATTAACCTATCCTATTTAGTGTTAGACTGGACTTACCCATCCCATGGCCAAAATTATATATTACCTCTAATGAGAATAACTGGGATCACATCATAGATAATTTGAGGAGATCCATGTATGGGGTATAGCATTTAGGAGCTGCATCTGTTCATTAGTAGCATAGCATGCAGTCCTGGGGTACATTTTCTGTTTCATATTCAATCACATATGCAGTTTGCTGAAGTGTATGTGTATGTATGTGTGTGTGTGTATGTGTGTGTCTGTGTGTGTGTGTGTGTGTGTGTGTGTGTGTGTGTGTGTGTGTGTGTGTGTGTGTGTGTGTGTGTGTGTGTGTGTGTGTGTGTTTCTTGCATTTGGTGTGCATGTGAGTGTCTTGTGTAGTGTGTTACAGAAAGGGTTTTCTAAGTGTAACCATTCAGAAAAGGAATAAGTTAAAACACTGTTTTTTTCAGTTGGTTTAGTGGGTTAACAAAATAGATTTTACTGAAAGTTATGTTCAAAGGATCATAGGATCATAGGAGGTTACTAGGCTACTGACCTAGAGGTCATTTCAAGTGCAGCCGTTTCATCCTAGTGTAATACCATAGATACTCTAGTCAATACCTGGGATTGTATTTAGTAATGATTGCCCACGTCCAGGAGGGTTGTGAGCACTATCCACGGTAAAAATATATGGTGCTCATCCACTCATGAAGGTTCCTTTTGAACAGTGTCATAGAGGCGCACTGCTTCATATGACTTGGCAGCCTATTCAAAAGATGCAGGAATCACTGGGAGACAAATCTGTCCCTCCAGCATGAACTATTCAAGTTGCAGGTCATGTTTAGGTCCCTGGAATGAGTAGCTCTAATCGTATTTGATTTTTGGATGTGCATCAAATTCCTTAGGTTTGGGTCGGAGATTGCTGTGTAAGCCAGGCATAAGTGTTCCCTAAGAAGTCTGTATAATACTGAGCATAGTGATGGGGGAATTTAGGTGGTCTGTGCAAGGCACGTGCTGGTGTCCCTTGATCTTCTTAGTTAGAAACCTCTGATGTCTCTATAATTGCTGCAGGTGCTTTGTATGGTACATGCCGAAAAGGGCATTATACTCAGTTATGGGCCTGATTAGTAACAAATATAGAGGGATTATAACCTCCATTGTTTTATTGGCAATGCCTTTGCTAATCAAGTGTGCTATGTAGAAAGCCTTCCTTACTACAATAGACACATGGTGGTCAAAGTTAAGGTCGCAGTCTACTTGTGATCCCAGATCTCTTACCACTTTATAGGTACATAGGATATTGTTGTTAATTTGATAATGTGAAGGGACAGTGTCTTTTACTGAAAGGAATGATGATGCATTTCTTTGCATTTAGTTTGATGTTGTAACTGAGACACCAGTCGTTGGTCTAGTTAAGACCCTCCTGAAGTATACTGATATCATATGGGGATTTAATAATTGCACCCAGTTTACAGTCATCCACAAATTTAGTCAGCCACAGCCCTTAGTTTTGGCCTGCCCTTCTGAGAGGTATATATCAAACAGTAGGGCCCAGCAATGACCCTTGTGGTACCCCACTGGTGACAGGTCTGCTGGTTGATTTGGAGTCACCCGCTATGATAGTGTGTGACCGGTTTGTGAGCCAGTTGGCAACCCATCTTATAAGAAAGGGGGTTACGTTCAGTTTGCTAAATTTATCTGTAATGCCTGAGTGTGGAATTGTGTCAAAGGACTTTGTCAAGTCAAGGTAAACTGTGTGCACAGATTTGCCCTTGTCAGTGGCCCTGGTCACATTTTTAAAGAAGTCCACCAGGGTTAACAGGCAGGATCTGCCCTTGACAAAGCTGAATTGGGTCAGATCCAGGATTTGGAGGTCCCCTATGTCTTTATTTATGAGGTCCATGATGACATGTTCTATGGCTTTACAGATGAGACTTGTCAGACATATGGGTCTATTGTGGAAGGCAATAACTGTTTCTGTTCTCCATTCCACAAGAATAAAGCCAATGGTTAGGCTGTGATTGAATAAGGTACTTAAGGGTGATGCTAGCTCATGGGTTAGTTTGTTTAGAAAACAACCTAGGATGCTGCCTGGTCCCATAGTGGCTGCGTTTTGTGCCTTAGATAAGGCTTTAATGACCTGCTCTTTGGATATGTAGGGTGGGAGGGAAGTGGTGGGGCAAGGTTTGTGATAAGTTTGTGGAGGATAAGGGAGTGGAATTTTCACCAAGTCTGTCTGCTAGCAGGTTTATTATCTCTGCAGGATCAGTATGTGTGATACCATTAGTCACTAGTTTGGCACATGCTTAGTTCCTACCTTTTAGGCTATGTACGCAGCTGTAAAAGGCCTTATGATTATCTTTGGCTGTGATTGCTAAGTTTTTCTCAAAGTTACCCTTAGAGGATTTCACATGTTGTCTTATTTACCTATTGAGTCTGAGGAGGGTGCTTTTCCATTGTTGGTCCTTGCCTTAGTTTTCCTGGACAGCAACGTTTTGCGTTTGTTATAAAGTTTGTTGATGCTGGATGTCTGCCAGGGTGGCTTTTTTTACTTGGGGCTCTGGCTTTGATTCTCTCTGGAACAGCTGAGTCTATAAAATACAAATGTATACATGTATATATATATATATATATATATATATATGTATATATACAAATACATATATATAACCGATTTTTTTTGTGCATCTATATTACTACTAAGGATGGAGGTCAAACTGATATCACGTTTACTTAAATGATACGAGCTGTTAATCACAATGTGTACTGGTCATTCTATGTTTTTTCATTCAAAACCAACAGTTAGTGATGCACATGGGTACGTCTGTGTGTCCAAACAGTTATGTGTGCTGTTATACTTTGCATGTGTCAGTCTGTAACACTTTTTAACTGTCTATATCGCTACACACATGAAAATATCCATAACAGTGTATCACTATCCAACACGTCTGTCCTGTTTTACCTTCTCTTACCCCTGAATTAATTCATACTTATTTCTTAATTACCACCTTCTCCTGATTTCCTGCTTCCTTCTCGTGTGCTTCTAAGCCATTCCCCTGGTAGTAGTCATCTCAGGCTCTGATATTTGCTCCTGCTGTAGATGCCAAGCCACCATGTCATCTCTATTTGCTTCATTTCCATTACATTTAGTGTTTCAGATGTTGATTTTAATGCAAATTGTGCTTCCAAAACTGACGTAGCTTATCATTCTCCTCACATTTCCCATGTTCCCATGTTGTTGAAGTAGCCTTCCTGAAGTTTAACTTCTTCCACTTTATGCTGTAAATTACTTCTTGGCCTTCTGGTTATACCTTCAGTATGTAGATTGTGTGCACATGTGTGTGTGTGTGTGTGTGTGTGTGTGTGTGTGTGTGTGTGTGTGTGAGCGCGCGCGCGTGTGTGTGTGTGTGTGTGTGTGTGTGTGTGTGTGTCTGTTTCTATATGAAATGTGTATAGTCACAAGTTGATAAGAATATGTGCATGTAAGCATGTGCTAATGTGAGTGCTTGTCCGTTTTGTTGTTCTTTTATATTTATAGCTTTAAACTTTAGAAACCACATCAGTATTTTTAAAGAAAAGATAGTAGCTATCTCACAGGTGTGTACAGTTGCATTCCCTAACTATATTACACAGCAGCGTCCTCATACATTCTTCTTGCTGTAATGACGACCTTGCATGCTGGCTAGTGTTAGTACTAATTGCACCAGTTGTGACAGTATATATTTTACTCTCCATACCATTTTCTTTCCTTGGCACAGTATTTTCAGTGAAAATAACCTTGCACATTTCATGACTTTGTTCAGCTGTTGCAATTTGCATAATTTCTTTGTAGTTTTCTTTTCTTTTAGGTCTTTCACAGCTTACAAGATCATGTTTTACTGCATTTTCTGTCATATAAATCCCTACTATCAACAAAGACCAAAACCTGTATTAGCCAGGAGAGAGCACCACTGATCCACATGGACCATATTCATTCTCTGCCCAGGAACACTGTCTAGTTAAGTGCTTTGCTCAGAGTTGCACAGTAGGCAAATGGAGGCTTTGAAAATGAAGCTTTTGACAACAGCGAGCAGCTTTTTAACAGCTTATATCCTTAATTCTCTGCCAGACATTGATCATTTGTCTTGAGTTGCTGTTTTTATAATTAATCTGTGTTATTCCAGAATGGATTTATAACTTTTTGCCATATTTTTTTCCACTAGTATCCCACACCAATTTACAGCCAACCATCTCATACTGTAGCATTTTGGATTTGTGCCACGAAAAGCATTCATTAGTCATCTGTGTGACAGAGAATCAGGTCAATGGCAGAAGAAGCATTGAACTTTCTAGGTTGTCCCTTGTCTTGTTTTGCATACAAAGAATCTCCTCAGACTACTGAGGAAAATCATGCATGTGAAAGGCATGTTACCTACAACCCATAAGCTTATTTTTTTTAGGTTGTTAGCTTCTACATTTGTAATACACATCTTTTTATGTTCAAATATTCAGAGCATATGCCTCACTTCCTGACTGATCTTTGTTTCACTTAGTATGTGACGGACAATCAAAAGTTAACTCACACCCCCACAGAGAACAATAGCAACACTCAATGAGCTCATGAAATGAAGGTTTCACTAGAGGTTACCACAGCAACCTCCTCACTGCCTGAGGTTCACTGTCTCCAAATATGAATGCAGTACATCAAATAGCATTTGGTTCATTTACAGTTATATTTGTATTTATTGGTAAATAAATATGCTTACTCACATAGTCCTGCTCTGCTGGATATCTCATTTTCACTGGCTGTAGCATCAAAGCAGAAGAACAGAAAATAAAAAAGTATTTTAAATGTACTCAGCTGCCGCAGCCATATAAGATAAATAAAGAAAAGTCACTGCTGAGTTTTACTTGCAGATTTATTCCCATCACTGTACCACTGAGGACTGTCATCTCTTTAAACTCACATTCATTCAGTTATTCATCCATTGCAGATGTTTTATAGGGTTGATCTGCAGGTATTATACCAGCTTATTCTTTGACGTGTCTTAAAGGAAGGAGATTGTAGCTGGACTGTGACAAGTTGGGGTGAGGAAGAACAAAGGATCAATAATATTGTGTCCTAAATAAAGTCATTTAAAAAACATGCAAAATTATGCCAAAAAAAGAAATGCAAATCAGCACTCACACTGCACACTGCTATTTCCATAGCTACACCTCATTGCTAAATTGAGGTACTCAGAAATGAGGTAGTCAGAAGCACAGAAAGATGTGCTTCTCTGGTGTCAGAAGTGCTGCTGTCATCTTTACATTTTATATGGAATTGTGACCAACTACTTTGCACCAGTAACAACATCCACTACATTTTTCATCACGATTAGCCTTGCCTTCATGTTGGCTTGACTTTTTACCCAGCTAACCATGTGTGTTCTATAGCCTTCAGACATAGTCAACAGCTGTGATAACATTTACATGCTGCCAGTGCATTACAAATATTACTTTTATATTTTTGTACTCGGCACAGTTGTAATTTTCAATAGCAATTTATGTTCTTACACTGTTATAGTCACATAGTCATAGAGTAGTGTTACAGTTAGCGATGTTAACTTTAATTTCATGTGGCTGGATTTCATCTTTCCTCTGATGGCATTCTGAGTGGAATTTTTATGCTTTTCCATGTCTTTGTGATGATTTCCTTTGAAGTGGGCTTGAAAAAGGTGTATCATGCTTATACAATCTAAGTGTTTTTTTTAAAACTAGTCTTAGAAGCACTAGATGAGGGTAGCTGTGCTTTAGCCAAGAATTTTGACACTATACCCTATTCTGGCATCACTGACAAACTGGTTATACTCTGTGATACTCAATATAAATCCAACAAATAAACCAAAACGCTCTCAAAATCTGTTAGAGTATAAAGAAATCATTAAGAAAATTCAAATGAACATAACAGAGATGAACTATAAGATACTATAGTATCAGTATAAATCCTTATTTAACCGACTGGATTACAAATGGGCTCACTGACATGCTAGTCTGTTAAACTTACTGACACATTTTCCTCGAAGAGAGTTGTCACCAGTGCTGTACTCCAGAACTCTGTCGCTGTACTTCTTTTGTATGATATTCATTTCACTAATGTTAAATCTGACATTAAAGGAGTTTTGCTGGCCCATTTAATTGATTACTACAGCTGTGCATCTGTCATCAGCTCCCCTGAAGATGATTAGCTCCTGCAAGAAGGATTTGCTTGTGCAAAGTTGTTGAATCATAAACTTTGTCTAAAGGTGAACACCAAAAGATATAGCATTTTACAGTCTGGGAAACAGGAATTCACAAATGCCTACCATACAAACACCACCTCCCTTAAAACAAATACTCTCTTGAGAGACCTGGACACCTTCATGGATACTGGACTCTTCTTTGGTTACTGCACATATCTGGTGATTAGAAAAGCCTTTTGCCTCACTCAGCTGACTGCTAAGGTCATTTCCTCTTGGGCAAAAGATGTCGTCACTCATCTTTACTCATCCTTCACCAGGCTCAGAGCAGAATATAATGTACCCTTCAGTATATACCTGACCAAACACCTACCCCAATTTGAAACACTCCAGCAGATGTTCATCGTGCATACAGCTGCAGTCATAACAGATGGGTTCTCCTGCCATCAGGCGGGTCCTCGGTCGGCCGAATTCCAAAGTCTAGGTCCAGCGTCGGTTGTCGTCGCTTCTTCCCTGACATCAGTGCGACAGGGGTATAAAAGAACCAGCCGACGCCATTTTCTTCAGTCTTTCTTGCCGCGCGGTGCCCGAAGCAGAAGCAGTTCGCAAGTGCCGGTCGGCCAGCTCCTGAAATTACGAAAATTTTGCAACCGAAGTCTTCTTGAAAGCTAAGTACCCGTTGGAAACTTTTCTTGCCTCAGACTGATGTCAGACAAAGTTAATAATTGTATTTCATGTGGGAAGCAAATACCGCATAAGGATTTCCATTCCCTCTGTATTCCTTGTTTAGGCCCAGACCACAACGTCTCGGTCTGTTGCTTTTGTGCTACTTTCAATAAACGCACCATTAAGCGTCGGGCGGAGTTCGCCCAGCATTATTTTGGCCAAAAATTTAACTATATTATGTCGTCAGATACTCCGACTCCAGTTTTGTCTAAAAAACGCAAAGACAAGGACCAACACACGAGGTCCGCGGCCTCTACCGACACCACACCAAAGCCGATTGCACGTGGTCCGGTTCTCAGCGAGGCGCCTACGCAGCCCCTGACTACCGACGACACTACATTGGTGGTGTCTCCTGTGCCGTCACAGGCTCCTCGGCCCACACCCCGACTACAGATACTGAAGCCACTCTTGGCGGTGAATCTCAAAATGTGGACAGGTCTACCTCCTCTCAAGGTGTCTTCAGACCTTCCTCTTCTTTTTCCATCAAGGCTTACACTAAGTCTAAAGCAGCCATGCATTCTAAGAGACCAGCTACACAAGGCCCATCTCCAGGCCCCATGCCTAAAAAACAGATGCTTAAAATGGCTGAGGATTTGATTACTCTTATCAGGGGTTCACAACCCCCCCCCGGACAAAAGGCCCAGAGTGGAGGAAGAATCCCCCTCCTCTGATCAGGGCTCCATTATTTCAGAGCACTCTGATGAACAGGAACATTCTTACTCCCCTTTTGAAGATTCTGATGCTGAGGAGTCCATCCCCTCTGTCTCCCCCCCAGAGGATTACTCATTTGGGGAAACTTTGCATACCTTAAGGGAACACTTCCACTGGGAAGGCCAAGATTATTCAGATTCCAAGAAAAGGCTTAGGGAATTTCTCTTGCTACCTCAGCACAGGCCTCTAGCTATACCTCCTGTCTTGGACATACTAGATGATGTGTACTCGGAGGCCTGCCTTAACCCGGATTCTCTACCTCCAGCTCCAGTCAAGCCTGACAGGTACTACAGGGTTCCTGACTCACACCAATTTCTATACAAAAGCCATGCTGCTGACCCAGAAACTATCTCACAGGGCCCCAAGGGAATTAAGGCCTCCACTGCTAAAATCCATTGCCTTCCGATAGAGATTCCAGATCCTTAGAAAGGTGGGGAAAAAAGGTATATACCTCGGCCACCTTAACCATGAGGGCATTAAACTGTCAGTTCCATATGCTAAAGTACCAACAGTTTTTGTTATCACAATTGAGAAGTAAAATGTCACAACCTGAACAACCAGACTTGAAGGAGTTGCAGGATTTGATGCATAGTGCAGAACAAGTGGGTAAACATACCTTACAATGTGGTTTTGATGCTCTAGAGGCCTCATGTAGAGCTGCTGTTACAGGATCAGTCATATGTAGGCATGCCTGGCTCAAGGAACAAACCTTACCAGATCATGTCAAAGCCAAATTACTAGATGCCCCTCTACAAAAGGATGTATTATTTGGTGCTAATGCTGAGGAGGTATTAAGGAAAATGGAGGAAAAGGCTAAATCAATGCAAACAGTGAAAGACTTTCTACAGGTACAACCCCCACGTTTCAGTAGAAATTGGCCTTCCAAAAATTGGTCCTTTCCAGCCACGGACAGACCCCAAAGAGGTAGATACAGGCGCCCGAGGGGCAGAGGGCAATCCCAAGGATCGTTTAGAGGCAGACAATGGCAAGCTCCTACACAAAGAGGTGGTGAGGATAACTCGCAATCATTCAAAAGCAAGCCCAATGACTTTCCCCTTTTCATGCCAAACAAGACTCAAATGGCAGCACCATTAGGCGGAAAACTGGCATTATTTTCAAAAAATTGGCATATTGTCACAAAAGACAAATGGATCCTGGGCATTATAAAGAGAGGCTACAGATTCCATTTTCACACCCTTCCAAAAATGAGAGGCATGCCAAACCTGCCACACAATCAAAGGGCAGAGGCACAAAGACTAATTTCAGATCTCATAGACATGAAAGCTATTCAAGAGGTACCTACGCACGAACAAGGTCAAGGTTTTTATTCCAGACTATTCCTGGTATCAAGGAAGGGAAAAGATTGGAGACCTATTTTGGACCTATCCATCCTAAACACATTTCTACTCGTACCAAAATTCAAGATGCTCACTCTACAGCAGCTTCTTCCCATACTGGGCAAGGAGTCTTGGCTGGTAACATTGGACCTCAAGGAGGAATACCTGCATGTCCCAATCAGACAAAATTGCAGAAGATACCTCAGATTTCTTGCAGGTTCAACCCATTATCAAGTCTCTGCATTGCCCTTTGGCTTATCTACTGCACCCAGAGTATTCACAAAATGCCTGGCATCAGTAATTGCCTACTGCAGACTTCAAGGGATACAAATATACCCCTATTTGGATGACTGCCTGATCCAAGCGGACAGCAAGCACATTCTTCTGAAACATCTGGCTTATGTAATAATGTTGTTGAATTCTGTGGGATACACAGTCAAAAAAAGAAATCAAGGTTAATACCCTCTCAAAAAATAATTTTCCTGGGTGCCAACTTGGACACAAACACCCAGATGGCCTACCTCACGCCAGAGAAGCAGGGGCAACTAACTCAATACTTCAGAACACTAGCAAATTGCACCAGGCTGACTGCAAGGAAAATCCTGCAGGCTCTGGGATTCATGGCATCTTGCATCTTACTAATCCCATGTGCAAAGCTGCATATGAGGAAACTTCAATGGTACCTGAAAAACCTATGGTCTCAACACAGCCACAGCCTGGAAACAATAATACCACTAATTCCATGTCTTCAAAAGGAATTTCTGTGGTGGGCTCAAGCATGCCAAGCAAACACAGGTCTCCCATTCAGCAAGCCTCAAGCAAAGCAAGTCATCACAACAGACGCCTCAGACTACGCCTGGGGGGTGCACATGACAGATCGGTGCATTCAGGGCAAATGGTCCCAAAAAGAAAAGCACCTACACATCAATCAAAAGGAAATGCTAGCAGTAATAAATGCTATTATAGCTTTCAAAGACCTCCTGCAACCAGGTCAACTATTGATAAGGACGGACAACACCACAGTAATGTAGTACATAAACAAACAGGGAGAAACCCATTCATACCCCCTATGCAGACTGGCCATGTCACTTTGGAACATGGTCATGGACTTACAAATTGAACTACAAGCACAGTACTTGCCAGGCAAGGAAAACACGCTGGCAGACAACCTAAGCAGAAATATGACAGATCCACACGAGTGGAAGTTGCATCCTCAAGTTTTTACAGAGATAATTCAAGCATGGGGAAGGCCAGACATAGATCTCTTTGCTTCCCACGAAAATCACCAATTGACAAAATTCTGCTCAAGGATTTTTCACCCAAAGGCCTGGAGAGTGGACGCTCTCTCTTTCAGTTGGACATCAATGACAGTTTATGCCTTCCCACCTCTTCCTCTGCTGCCCAAAGTTCTATTAAAAACCAGAGCAGACAGACCAAAGATGATTCTCATTGCTCCAGACTGGCCAAGACAACACTGGTACCCACTCCTGAGGAGCCTGACGCATTCCCCACCATGGACCCTGCCTCTAATGCCTCTTCTTCTGACTCAGCACAGCTTCAAAACTCTTCACAGTCAGCTAAAAACACTCAATCTAGCCGCATGGAAGATACCTTAGCATCACAACAGACCCTACTCTCCAAGGAGGTGCAGGATGTCATTTTGGAGGCCAGAAGGCCATCTACCAGAAAAGCTTACTCCGCAAAATGGAAGCAGTTTTGTGTCTGGAATGAGAAAAAGGGCCAGGATCCTGGAAAACTGAATTTACCTCAAATATTACAGTATTTAGCTGAGCTGCTAAGCAGTGGACTTTCTTTCTCCTCCATCAAAATCCATGCCTCAGCCATTTCTGCAGAATACAACACTGATCCACCCTTATTCTCTCACCCCCTCTTAAGACAGTTCCTCAGAGGGGCTAAGAATCTAAGACCCCCAAGGAAACAACCAATATCTGCTTGGGATCTCAATTTCATTCTAGAAAAACTGACCTTGCCTCCTTTTGAGCCAGCTGCCTCATCAGATTTGCAATATTTGTCCTGGAAAACAGCTTTCCTTCTGGCTATTACCTCAGCTCATAGGGTATCGGAACTACAAGCTCTCATGGCTGTGCAGCCTTTCATCATCTTCCATCAGGACAGAGTTTCCTTATGAACCAACCCATCCTTTATGCCAAAAGTGGTATCCAGGGTAGCTTTGAATCAGGCTATACACTTACCTACCTTTTATCCTAATCCTCAAAACAAAGGGGAGAGATTACTACATTCCTTGGACATCCACAGACAACTGCGTTACTATTTGGACAGAACAAAGCCTTTCAGGAAATCAGATCAGCTCTTTGTGTCCTATGCTATAGGAGCTCAAGGAAAGCCAATTTCCAAACAGACTATCTCAAAATGGATAGCCCACTGCATACGCTTTTGCTATTCTTTTCATGGCAAAACTGTACCTACAGGCATCAGATCTCACTCCACAAGGGCCACGGCTACCTCTGCAGCTTTTCTCAGAGGAGTTCCTACCAAAGATATTTTGGAAGCAGCCACTTGGAGTTCTGTGCATACCTTCTCCAAGCACTACCACCTTCCATTATACTCCAAATCTAGAGCGGGCTTTGCCACTGCAGTCTTGCAGGGCATTCTGGCTCCTCCTAGTTCCACCTAGTGCCTACCACCCCTATCTTAGCTTTGTACAGTTTTGTACCTACCATAAATGTAGATGTCCGAGTGCTAATACAGCTGCAGTCCAGGTTTCCCTCCCTCCTTCCCCTCTTGGGACAGGCCTATTGGCTAACACCTCCTCATGCTACCTGATTGGGGTATTCATTCTTGATGTATTTGCTTGCACTACTATATTTTAATTATATTGCATTGCTTTATCACACAAATTTATGTATTGCCTTCCTTCTGGGGGCACCTGACATCTGGGGCAAGAAAAACTGAAGAAAATGGTGTTGGCTGGTTCTTTTATACCCCTGTCACACTGACGTCAGGGAAGAAGCGACGACAACCGACACCGGACCTAGACTTTGGAATTCGGCCAACCGAGGACCCGCCTGACGGCAGGAGAACCCATCTGTTATGACTGCAGCTGTATTAGCACTCGAACATCTACATTTATGGTAGGTACAAAACTGTATTTCCTCATCAGTGAAATCTCAGGTATGACTGGTATATGTCACTCGGAGCATCTAAAAGCTCTGTCTATCTTCGCTGCCTTCTACAGACTCCTTCATGGTGATCACTGCCTGATGTCCCAGTCCTGCTTGATCCACTCCAAATTCCCAAGACTGGGAGTAGAACACATACAAGATCATGGAGCCTTAATCTGTATTGTAGCACAAAATGGGGCTCATTGATGTGATTGGTATCCCTCCCAAGGAATCCCCTATCCCTCAGACAAATTTTCTAAAGCAAAGCAGCTCATTATCTTCACATCTAACTGAGGCCAATAGATTAGAAACCAGAAATATACGTATTATTTATTTGTCTTTGTTGACCAGGAAAGTCCAGCTGTGACAGAAATGCCTTTTGCAGCAGAAGCCCAGGGAGAAAAGCTCAACATTCACAATCCTGTGTTACAAGTGTTCACAGTAAATAGACATTTTTATTAAAATTCATTTTTACATTGTAGATAGTATTTTGTTTTGATTAATATAGAGTGCAAGTAAACGTGATAGTTAGCTGTATAGAAAATGCTGTGTCCAGAAAGGAAACCAGTAAAACAAATAGGCAAAGCATTCATTTACCTTTGCATTTAGTTGTATAGTTACATAGTGGAGGTAAAAATGAGAGACAGAAAATAAACTAGACGCAGAGAGAGGAGGAAAAACAACAGAGAAGTATTGACTGTTTACAGTAGGAGAGAAAAGTGAAACTGTACTAAGTTCATCGTCATGATGGATTCCATATGTAATGAGTTAGGAAAGGTGAGGATGTGTCTTTGGTGGTACAGTAGCTTAATAAGTTACTCTGGTAGGTATTAACCAGGTGAAGAGCAGGAACAGAGCCAGGAGGGTTTTGCTGCTGTTTTAGTGGCTTTTAAAGCATTTGACATTTCTGTAAGCTTTAGCTGTAGTGGAATGGGGTTCCATAGTTCTGTGACATAGCAAGAGAACAGCATGTTCCTCACAGAGTTTTTTAATTTACTTACAGCTAGGAGGGATTTGATGTTGGACAGTAGTGTTCTGCTAATTCTGTATGGGTGCAGTATTTTTTCTAGAGAGGGACAGCTCTCTGGTTTAGGGATACGTTTGTGGGTTGTAGTGATTTCAGGGTAGGTTAGCTGGTCTGGGAGTTCCAGCCAGTTTAGCTCCTTCAGGGCTGGTGGCTGATTATATGTCAAATTTATCTATTTTATTATAGCATGTTTCAAGTTTGGATATGAAGGTACTGTTAAGATTTTTGAAAATGTGGGATGCATTCAAAAGAGCTGGGAGTAGGTAAGTGTATGGAATGAATCTTCTTGTGGATATTGTAAGATATTGCTTTGCTCTATTTCAGGACTCTACTTTCTTATGTATTTTTTTTTATTTAAATATTCAAATTTATCACGTCTAGCTCCCGTATCGATTATAGACATGATTAATAGTTTTCTGGGTGCACCAGCAGGATTGTAACATTTAGGCTTAAAAAGGCTTTAAATAGTTTATTATCTGGTAGAAATGTTATGAACTTAATGGGATTTCCTACCACAGAGATGCTGCTAAGGCTGATTCAGTGCTCCAAACTGTTTCTAAGTTCATAACATTAAGATTTTCTTCCTTGAGCTTCCCTGTAAGTAAACCTTTGGCACACTTGTACAAACCCAGTTAGAAACTAAGACATATACGTTTTTCCCGTACACTGTTCTTGACTTGGTGTGGAAGAAGATATTGGCTAGCTAAAGGACAGAGAAGGATAAGAGTTAGCAGATAATAATTGTATTTTACCTTCTGCTTACTTGTAGCTAAACTTCAAAGACAAGAAATAGAATTTTAATTTCTTACAAGACCAGATAATATGCTCATACCTCTTATTTGACCCTGATTTTGCAGAATGCCCTTAGTTTTGCCTCATATTTTTGCCCTGTCCCTCATAAAATTTTGATTTTCTGGCATATCAATGAGGATTACAGAAAAAAGTAAATAATGCCACTCTTTAGAATTACTTACTTCTTATTCTTTCGAAAATAAAAATAATAAAAATGGATGTTAATGCAAAACCTCTTGTTCTAAGTTTTTATGTGAATTAGAGTAATATTTTTAGGCTATCCCTAATTTGTGGTCTTTGTCATATGTTCATAGATTTATAGGTTTATACTAAACTGTTGATTCCGAGGGCCATTATTAGGCTAGGCACAATATCCAAAATCATAGTTACCCATTGATGTCCCCCCATTCCTTTTAGTTTTGTCCAGAAGTCTTGAGTAAATAAGTTAGGTATGGAGCTGATACATTAGACATATTTTTATAGATGACAAAGTTATAAGAAAAGAAAAGTAAAATACAAGTTTCAAGTCTTAAAACTGATGTGTTTGCTCTCCAAACAGGCAAAACCATTGTTTCATAGGAAAGCTCTAGGCCAGGTTCCTAGCATGGACTTTTCTCATAGACCACAAGCTATCTTATTAAAGTAATACCGCTATCAGATAAGGAATGTGTTTGTGAGATTTATTTAAGCTAAATTTAAAGAAATTATAGTGTCTGTATAGTAGTATATATTTCTGTGGAATTTCTTAGCTTCACTAAGTCGCAAAATGTGCATTTGTACTGCAAATTGTAGATATTTTCTCCCTAGGAAGCTCGTGAAGAGAGGCATTCTTTGCTAATTTGGGCTATCCTGTAAAATAAATAATTTAATAAATAAATAAATGTTCACTTTTATCAAGATATATTGCATTGTCCACAGATAAACTTCACTGTCATTCATGTGTCTCTCCAAAGCCACCATTTTTTCTTTTATAAATTCTAAAACACACTAGTGTGTTCACATAAATTATCAGACTTAGTCACAATTAAGACTCTTTCAGACTATACAAAAGCACTTAATCCACACCTAGGCAAAAATGTCATTTTTAGCTTGGACCATACAGGAAAAATACATACTAGGCATATGTTTATGACTTGTTAATAGGAAAGAGCTGAATAAGTCGGTCATTTAGGTAAGTTACAAGAGCAGACCATCACCACAAGTACGCAGTCAGAGAGAAATTATTTGAATAATGATCCTTCTGCATTTAAATTGACTGCTTTACGTATGCAATATTGATAGCCAATACTTCAAATATGCATAATGCCTTTACTTATTTGGATCTTGATTGAAACAGACCCAGTCCTCCTGAGTGTGATCGCTTTTACCATTTCAGAAACACCAAACTAAAAGGTCTGCTTAGAAAAGACTCTTTTAACATGAATGTATCTGTTATAGCCAAAAAATAACTATAGAGTAACTAGATTTCATTTTAACTCTATGCACCTCATTTTTTGCATCCTAAATTGCCACTATATGGATGCTAATCAGGGATTGTTTTGTCTAAGGGCAGGTTTATGCAATCTTGCCTAGAGGCAGATATACTATAATATTTTTAAAATCTATTAACACCGAATCATTTAATTTCTTTTTCCTTGTGACTATCTTCTTTATATTTTCATTTTTTTTGCAGATACTGTACTTTTCAAATTAAAAGAATGTTCTTTTATTAGCATTAAAGTTGTGTGACTGCTTTCATTTAATCCTAGCAGACAGAATGTAAACCCCTTTGTTGTAAGTTGGGTTGCTAAATGGCTCACAAACCGGACCTACACTATCAAACCTGGGTGACTCCACATCAGCCAGCAGACCTGTCACCAGTGGCGTGCCACAGGGGTCAGTGTTGGGCCTGTTACTGTTTGGTATATACTTCTCAGACATTCATGTCAAAACTAAGGGGTTGTGGCTGTCCAAGTTTTTGGATAACTGCAAACTGGGTGCAATTATTGAATCCCCAAATGATGTGAGTTACACAGACCAACGACTGATGTCTTAGTTATGGTCTCAGACTGAATGCAAAGAAATGCATCCTCATTCCCTTCGGCAAAAACAATGTCTCTTCAAACTATCAAATTAACAACAATGGCTTAAGTACTCAGGCAGTGGTAAAGGATCTGGGATCACAAGTTGACTCCAACCTTACCTTCGAACACCATGTATCTACTGTAGTAAGGAAGGCTTTCCATGTAGCACACTTGATTATTAAAGACATCACCTAGAGAGCATAGGAGGATATATCCTCTCAATACTTGGCACTAATCCAGCCCATAATTGAGTATAATGCCCCATTCAGCATATACTGTACAAAGCACCTGCACAAATTGGAGAGACCTCAGAGATTTCTGACAGAGAAGATCAAGGGACTCCAGCATGTACCTTATACAGACCGATTAAAGTCCCTGTCACTATACTCTATATCGTATAGACTTCTTAGGAGAGACTTATGCCTGGCTTACAGAGCAAACTCAGACCCAAACCTAATGAACTTGCCGCATATCCATAAGGGACTAGAGCTACCCATTCCAGGGACGTAAATATGGCCTGCGACTTAAACAGGACATGCTAAAGGGACAGATTTGTCTCCCAGTGACTGCTGCATCTTTGGAATAGGCTACCAATTCATGTGAAACACAGCATCTCTATGACACTGTTCAAGAGGAACCTGGATGAGTGGATGGGACACAGTAAATTCTTACCAGGGATAGTGCCGACAACCCTCCTGTACATGGGCAGTCATTACTAAATGCCATCTCGGGTATTGACTAACATCTCTATGGTATTACATTGGGATGAAATGACTATGGTTGAAATGATCTCTGGGTAGGTAGCATAATAAACTCCTATGATCCTATGATCCTAAACCAGAGATATGAGAATGTATATTTGGTTTGCTGGTGGCTGATATATACTGAGCTCCCTCACAAGGGAAAGTCACTGTCTGTCTATCTGTCTTCAAAGCAGTGGATCAAATCTGAGAACATTTCCCAATCCATTTCCCTAGACACTGTTAGTTGAAACCTCAAACCTTTCCTTGGATGGTAGAGCCCAGGTACTGGTAATGTAACTTTACCACAAATTCAGTCTTGATGATACTTTCAAATACAAAGGAGTCAGCATGGTAGCTTAAATGGCTTCAGAAATGCATTATTGATTATTTATTTTGCGTAACAGATGTTACAGCAGATTCTCAGATTAAGAAAGGGAGCATTAGAGTAACCACCTGACACAGGTTTCTGTAAAGTTACTGCTATAAGAGACCATAAGACTGTAATAGAGAATCATAGAGGAGTCGTTAGAACAAAGAGCAGCCCATGAAAGGGCCATTAGCAAAATGCATTCTACAGGAGGCAGTAGTGAGATCATAGCTATTGCGTTCAGAATCTCATCTCTTTAGTTTGGACAGCACTAGCTAGGTATTCCAGTGGCATGATATCTTTGAACAGATGTGGCTTCTCTGTAATTATCACAGATGGCATCGCCATTGCTCACTTCTAGTCTTTTGTTTTATAAGTACATATCTTAAATTGATGTCATACTCAAATTAGGAGTGATTTGCACCTTTGTGAGAGTACTTTGTTGAGTAGTGTATGTACATGCCAATGTGTAGCTCGAAACTGAATCTTTGTCTTGTGTCATCAAATCCTACATGATTCTGAATGGCCAAGTGTAGGCAGGAGAGAGGAATTCTGTTTTAATAAGGCACATGTGGACTGGAGCTCTCAGCAAATGAGTTGCCACTCTTGGAATTTACATTCTTCTTATATGTTCTCCATATGTAAATGCTTTATTTTAGTTGAATGTACATAGGAAAGTGTAGACTAAAATCACAGGGCAGATCAATTTATCGAACTACCAACGTGCACTTTTTCTTTCAGAAAGGATATGAAAGTACATAAACTGCCATTTCAAACTGCTGTCAAAAAAGTTTTGGTTTTGAGTGTCTGGTATGTACTTAGATGTTTAGTGATAAATGTAAACGTGGTGGTTGTGAAATATGTGAATACAATTAGGAAACCAGCAATAAGTTTGCTATGAGATACTAATAAGAGACATTTTATTACTAATTTCAGTTTGCATGTTGCATTTTAGTAAGGAAGAAGAAATTATACCCTTTTTCATCTTTTTTAAGTGACATTCACTTAGCTGTCTGAAAGTATATATAACATATACAGACCACTCTGAAGACCATCTAATGTTGAAAATAGACAAGAATCAGGCAGGAGAGAGGAACTCTGTTTTAAACTGAAATACATTCGGTATCATCCCCTGACATGCAAATAACGTACCTTGGGTGCCCTTGTTTATACCATTGTTTTTGTCTTGGCCAGGAAAACATACTTTTATGTAATATGAAAATCAAAATCTTTATGAACAGCCTGTTCAAACTTTTGAAGATTCAGAATTAATTTGCTCAGACTACATCTGCAATAAGTGCAAAAGCAATATATAAGCCTTAGAAATGTACATATCTAGTTAATCAAATTGCTTGTTGTAAAATATTAATAACATGCTTCAAGACAAATCATATAAAAAAAAAAACATTACTAAGCTTTGTAAGCAGTTTAAAATGACAACATAAAAACAGCATCAGTTATTTGTAAATATGATTATAGGTTCATAGGTTCATAGGTAGGTACTAGGCTATTGGCCCTAGGGCCTGTATAAGCCTAGCCAAAAAGGTACCCTGGCTTTCACCACCCAAGAAAATTATTTTACTGTGCCCCTGTTACTAACTGGCTTCATGTTTAACAAATGTTTTACAGAAAACACAAACAAGCTCTTGCCATTGTATATATTCATTTTAAACTGCCACAACATTTCAGCATTTTCACAAATGATTAGGGTAATCATGCTGCAGAAATGATCTATGTTTTGTAATTTAATTTAAAGGTAGCATCAAGTTCTGTGCCTTGTGTCACATAATGCATTCATGATATTTTTCTCCATAAACTCCTGAGATATTTAATAGTTGTAAGATGTATTCTTCTCTCAGTTTTGCCTTCATAAAACAATTGGCAGAATTTACATATGGCAATACAAACAATTCCTTTTGTTTTACAATCACAATATTCTTTGTTGTAATACTTGCTGACAGATTGTACATATGGCAACATAAGCCAGTTTTTTTGTTTGCCAGTCACAGCTGTCAAGTGATTAATATATTTAAATGTGTCATTTTACAATGTGTTGCTGTGTTATTCAGGATCTGACCTGAGGAAGAGATAGATATAATGCTTTAAAGATTATTTTAATAATAGAATACTCTATTAACTGGTTCTATGATTTTATTTTTCTGTCCATTCTTCTTTTCTGTTCATTTCTCAGTTTGTCTCAGGGCATGTTTTTCATATTTAGTAATGTAGAAGAGCACTTTACATGACTTATTTGGGAACACCGAGCTTGAATGTTCAAACCATCCTGTAGTAAAATACTTAAACAATGATTGATTTAAATTGTCATTGGTTCTGCTCAGACTAGAACCATGTGTTTTCCTAGTGAGTCATTTAACTAGATATTCTCCCAGTTTAGCAGTCTGGGGGGGAAAGGATGCTAAGTGTTGTGGAAAGGAGGTGAGAAAACCTTAGTAAGCTTTTTAGGAATGCAAAATAGTAGTATGAAACCTCAAGTATATACAAGTCTTAACACTAATGCAAACAGGGTGTGTGGTGCCTTGATGATAAAGTTAAGAGGTTGTACTAATACATATTTTATTGTCAGAAATATTCAGTTTGTATTAATACATAGTTTATGTCATAGAAATACTTCTAGAATGTAAAAATTCAAGAATTTGCACATCCATGTTCTGCTACTGTTTTATATAATTTAGGGTCACTGAGGGGCAGATGTTAGCCCAGCAAACAATAGGCACAAGGCTGGAACAAATAGAGATGGAATACCCCTCTATCATGGGGCACATATACTCTCACCACTTCTGTACATATACACACCCCGAACAGCACGGGCCACATATACACTCACCACATCTTTACAGGTACACACATCCAGCCTTGCACCCCTTAACCCTCCTGCCAGAGTGCAATGTGGATGAAACCAGAAACTGATAAAGACCCCAACAAACAAGAGAATAACTGAAAATGTCTCAAAGAAGACACTCATCTGAAAATTGAGCTAGAAACCCAGCATCAACATGTGGTTCAATGTCAAAATCCCCTTTTATAACTTACTTATAATAATGATAATAATAGTAATATCATAATAATAAAAATCATGATCATAATATGCAAAATGCAAACCTTTTGTGTTAGTTGTTGCTAATTGTAGTGTGCTGTTTGTGTTCTCTAGTCATTTTCAGTTCTCTGCTTTGCCCCTTTGGCCTTTCTACTGCCCCAAGGGTATTTACCAAATGCTTCACTCCTGTGATTGCTTTTTGCAGGATTCAGGGGATTCAAGTATTTCCCTACTTGGACAATTTTCTATTTTAGGCATCCTCTCCAGAGATCCTGTTGAAAAATCCTCACTTTGCCATTTCTCTTCTGTAAAGCCTGGGGTTTGTAATAAACTTGAAAAAGTCTTTTCTGACTCCTTCTTAAGGCAATGTTTTTCTGTGGTGCAGGAAATAGACTGTGCCTCTGTTGGCATCACTGCCCCACCCAAGGCCTTAACACTCAACTCCTTCTTTCAAAGTCTTCTTCATCTGGCCTCTATAACAGCCATGGAATTTCTGAGAGCTCTGGGGTCCATGGCATCCACCATCCATATGCTCTGTCTGGCCAAACTCCACATGAGAAAGTTTCAGTGGTTTCTGTAATCAGTTTGGCTTCAACATGTGCATTCCCTAAAATTTGTAGTTCCTCTTCTACCTTGTCTCAAGAAGTAACTTCACTGGTGGCTCCAGCAGTTGTCTGCAAACACAGGGTTCCTTTTTCATCCCCCTCTTCCCTCTCAGGACCTGTTCACAGATGCTTCAGGTGTGGGATGGGGAAAAGCTTTTGGCTCCCTAAAGGTGCAGGGGGTGTGGTTGCATCTTCAACAGAAAGAGGACATCAGTGTCAAAGAGATGAGAGGTCTACTGCTGGTGCTTTAGGCTTTTCATCCTCTTTTCTCCCCTGGACCTCTCAAGTTATTTACAGACAATACCACATTGATGTGGTATATAAACAAACACGGGGGGAACAAGATCATATCTTCTTTGCCAGTTGGCACTCCTAGCTTGGGATCTTGCTATCCAGTATCAAGTGACTCTTCAGGCAGTGCACATTCCATCAGGTCAAAACATTGTGGCAGACATTCTAAGCAGGTTTTACCTCATTCCATGAATGGATGCTTCACAGGGATGTGTTTCTGGACATTGTCCACCAGTTGAGTACTCGTCAAATAGATCTTTTTGCCTTCCTCCCAAACAGATAACTTCCTCTGTTTTGTGCCAGAGTCCCAGGTCATCTGGCTTGGAAGGTGGGTACACTGTCATTTTCTTGGAAGGGGATGTTTCTTTACACTTTCTCTCCCCTTCCCCTCATTCCAAAAGTTCTGTTCAAAATTCAACAAGATGCTTCGAAAATCTTGTTGGTGACTCCATTTTGGCTGAAACAGTATTGTCTCTCTCTTCTTCTGCATTTAGGCAAGTGCAATCATCACAAATTATCTCAGAGGGTGGACCTATTTACACAGAACAAAGGCTCTCTCATCCCCACCTGCTCACTCTTCAACTGATGCTGTGTGTGATAGGATTTTGATTCCACATAGACACCTTTTTTCTGAGGATGTACTTAGGGTCCTGCAGGAGGCCAGGAAACCCAATACTAACAAATCCTACTTATCCAAATGGAAGAGGTTTTCTTTCTGGTGTCTTTCTTGTAACTTAGATCCACTTTATGTGGATGTTGCTTAGGTTCTCCCTTATCTGTGTGAATTGCTGAATGCTGGGTTGGCTTATTCTTCTGTTAAGGCCCATTTGTCAGCTGTCTCTGCTTGTCTGTCTTTATCTCCTCCTTTAGCTTCTAGATTTGAAGCTAAACAGTTCCTTAAAGGTGTCCTTCATATTAGACCTCATGGGAAGCCCGTTTCTCCTCCCTGGGGTCTTAAATTTGTTTTAGAAAAATTGACTTAGGCTACTTTTGAGTCTGCAGCTTCAGCTTCCTTGCAACATTGCTCTTGGGAGATTGTACTTTTGTTAGCCTTACTTTTGCCAGATGGGTGTCTGAGCTTCAAGCTCTTATGGCTTGTCCTCCTTTTTTGTTTTTCATAAGGATTCGGTGTCCTTGCATACTAATCCTTCTTTTATGCCTAAGGTGGTGAATGAGTTGTCCTTTAATCACTCAATTCATTTGTCCACTTTTTCCCCTTCTCTGCAATCTGAAAGGGAGAAGGTGCTGCACACGTTGGATGTACATGGACAACTCAGATTTTATTTAGATAAAACTGTTAGGATATCTGATCAGCTGTTTGTTTCCTTTCATCTTAGATCCTTAGGATTAGCTGTATCCAAGCAAAGTATTTCTTCTTTGGTCTCAAAAGCCATTTATTTTTGTTATTCCTTTCATGGTAAGAGCCTTCCTTATTCTGTTAAGGTTCATTCCACTAGGGCTGTGGCTTCTTCTGGTGCTTTTTTCAAGGGTTTAGATACTAAATCTATTCTTGAGGCAGATACTTTAATTTCTGTGCATACATTTACCAATCACTACAAGTTGCATGGAATCTCCAGAGCTAGAGCTCATTTTGCTAGGGCCATCCTTCATGACTTCCTAGAGGGCTCTGCTAGTCCTTCCTCCTCCCAAGTTTCTTCCAAAGCTTTGGCACACTCCCTAATGTAATGAATACCACAACAGTAAAATGGAAGGACATAGCACAGTTGTGTAAAATCTTACCATGATAGATACATAGATGTCCTCCTCTTCACTGTTGCAATATTCACTCCCTCCCTCCACCCCCTGGTTCATTTATCTTCTGGATGTACTGATAACCTCTCTTTTCTTTGGACTGGCATTCCTACTGAGGCTGTCAATTCTGAGGATGGTACATCTGGACATCACCTTTATGCCTTAAGCTACACGTGGAGCATACCTGTGACGTACGGGGCACCTTAAAGTAACCTAAAGGTTTTGGTATACTAGTCAAATGGCGAGCTGCCCATGACAGGGATTCCTAATGTAATGAATACTGAAACAGTGAAGAGAAGGACATCTACCATTATGGTAAGATTTTACACAACTGAATTGTATTATTGAAAGGGTCACTTGGGTGAAATGTTCATTTTAGTGTTTGTGCAAACCAGGGCATGTTACCAAAGGGGTTACTTGGGTGAAATGTTCATCTTACTGCCTGTGCATACTAGGAAATGTTATTGAAGTGGTCACTGCAGGAGATAATTCATTTGTGTGTCAGTGAAGTGCTTGTTCATATGTGGTCAGAATGCTGAAGTGATTGCTGGGAAAAATAATTTAATTTGTCGTTTTAGTGCTTGTGCACACACATAAGGCTAACTAATGAAGAGGTTGCCAGAGGAAATAATTAATTTGTGTGTCAGAAAAATGCTTGTGCATACTTGGACAAACAAGTTTGCAGATTGCAACTCTGATATCGAAGGTGAAGTACTGCATTTAAAAATGGATGTGAGTACCCCAGGGATGTTGGACTATAAATTTCAAAACTGCCTCACTTGTGCACTAAATTTTATAACACTTTTCATTTGCATATCATTACTTTTTAGGTCTTGCGCATTAGCGTAAATGATTTTTATGAATCGCACCTTTGCTATGCTCACCCATAAGCATCATGAATACCCCTATCACATTTGCACAAGTGACTATGAATGGCACCCTATATCATGTCAGTACTAAACTTGGAATGTCACATGAACTCTAAAAATAAATATGACAGTAGGTGTGTTCATTCTTAAATCCTTTATAATCACTGGACTGAGTATGTGTTTCTTCCAATAGTCCTTCATTTTTCTTTGTTTTTTAGAGGGATTATTGCAATAATAGAAGGATTAGCATTGGCAAATGACATTTATTTCAATATGAGTTTCTGTTTCATGTGTAACTGTATCATTTCACCTTTAAGTCTTCATCACATTAAGGGTCAAGTTTGACATCCCGCGTTATTACGATTCCTTTCTGGGTATTGCAACTTGTTCAACTCGGTGGGGCTTGAAGGTCACTAAGAGTTAATAATGCCTACCATATTTAGTACCTCTTTCCTGCTGTTTAAAGGAATGCCCAAGCTCTTAATACTGCCCCCCCCCCAAGAAACACTCCACAACACTAAACACGAGGACAAGCTGTTATACCTGTTTCTTCCCTTTCTGCAGCTTGACTTTTTTAACAGACACAGGGTGCTACATGGTTTTTTAGTTTTACATCTCCCACCGAATTACAGGTTTCAGGCAGGACTCAATATAATTAACCAAGGAAACTCCAAAAAAGACTTTTCTTATTAAAAGAGGTACACCATTGCTGAGAGTGACTAAAAGCTATATTTTTTTCTTCAAACTTCATACAGCAGAAAATAATAAACACACTGCCACTTTGTCAGCATAATTTCTGCAGCTATCAGTAACAGCCATTTAGGAAAACATGACTTTAATTCATACTACCCTCTTATTCAGCATTTTATGCAGTTATTTGATGTGAGACATTGCGCAGCACTGATTCTCTGAAAAGCTACCATGTTCCTAATCCCTAGATATTCTAAGCAAATATATTATGTGGAATAGCAATAATTCAGGGGGTGCAGCAAAGGTTAATCACAGAAGTAATACTTCTTTTACAGCTTGATTTAACTAAACTTGGCAGTATTTTAAAATCTTAATTTTAAATCTTCCTGTAAACATATTGGCTATAAGTGCAGACTTAATGCCACATGTACAAAGTTTTTATCTAATGCCTTTTCATCCACACTGCATTCAGGAATACACCCACTGCCCCCCAGCCCCTTATCATGCTAGAATGATAAGGGCACGCAGCAAAACTCCAGGTGAACTGAGAGAAGAATTCTGAATAAACATTTTGTGCTGCTATCATTGAAAAGCATCATGAATGTCTGTGAATAATCTGTTTTTGTTCTGTTGCACTGTGCCTTTAAATCTAATTACTGCCTGTTAGTTCTGCATATATCATTACGTGCAAAAGAAGCCTTATTGATCTCTTAACTACCTCTTTCCACATACTCCAGTTGCACTGTTTTTTTTTCTGATTGTTATTTAACTGCGGCATGCCATTGCAAAACAAGTAAATAAATGCAAAAGTCCCGATTTCTATATGTGCAAACTTTGGAATGCTGGGGAGGCAGTAGGGCTAAGTTGACTAACCAGAATGTTGTGGTTCTCTGTTGATTGACATGCAGCTTTATGACAGCTGACAACTGGAATCTTCAGAATACATTTAAAGTTTACTAACACATAAATAAAATAAAAACTATTTGGGAAACATGGTGCTTCAAATGCAAGTGGGAGGGGGTCTGAGTCCAACTCAGGTAATAATCGTTTATCTCATTATTTGGAAAAACAATGCATTTGCCATTTTTAAGAAGTATGCAATGTAAAGATTTTTTTGTAATAAATCCTAACAAAAAAGTAAATAAGTAGGTTTATTCATAGATTATGCTTATACTAAACATATTAAGCCAAGTGTTGCCTTTGTCGTTCTAAAGAGTTCTGCAGCATTGTTAAAACAGAACACAAAACTAACAAAATTATTATATTTATATATATATATATATATATATATATATATATATATATATATATATATATATATAAACACATACATATAGGTTCATAAGTTCGTAGGACAATAGTAGGCTATTGGACTGGAGGCACTTATAAGCCTAGCCAAGAATTTTGCACATGTTCCCACAAAGTCAGCACCTGTTCCCCTGTCCATCAGGGACACAGGTGGGATCCCAGGGGTCTATTTTCTGTTTCCCACCCAGTCGTCCAGGTTCCTCTTAAAGAGGGCTAGTGAGTTGCTCTGCTTGACATGGAGATGGAGTCTATTTCACAGATGGGGGAGTCTTTGGGACACAAATCTATCCCACCAGCAAGTTCTGTTATTGTCACATACCAGTTTGAGGCCTTGCATGCAGGTTGTGCGAGTGGAGCTTTACTTACCAATATGCAGCAACTCCATCAAGGCTGGGTCTGAGATAGTCTTCTATCTCAGACACAGGTCACCATTGAACAACCGGTACTAGACAGAGTAGAGGGGCAGGG
This sequence comes from Protopterus annectens, assembly GCF_019279795.1. Lineage (NCBI taxonomy): Eukaryota > Metazoa > Chordata > Ceratodontiformes > Protopteridae > Protopterus > Protopterus annectens. The sequence goes on along the minus strand of NC_056746.1, from coordinate 1,543,137,634 downwards.
CTTTTAGCCTATCTATATATGATAGGTGTTTGAGACCCTAGATTTTCCTGGTCAGGAACCTCCGTGGTCTCTCCAGCTGCTGCATGTCCTTGGCAAGATATATGCCAAAGACGGCATTGCCTCAATAGTTGGTCGGATAAGAGAGGAGTACAGGAATGTTATGACCTCCTTGTTCCTGGATGAAATACCGTTACTCATGAGGTGAGCCATGTAGAAAGTCTTCCGTACAATGGAGACAACGTGGTGGTCAAATGTCAGGTTGCTATCAGCCTGGGTGCCTAAGTCCCTAACGACTGATTGCATGCTTAGTACATTGTTATTAATGTGATAACTAGTGGGAGTGCCATTTTCGCCAAAGGGGATAATGATGCATTTCTTAGCATTCAGCTTGAGGCCATACCTCTGGCATCGGTCATTAGTTTGGGTAAGGCCCTCTTGGAGGATGTTCACATCACTAGGAGAAATTAAGACAACACCCAGCATGCAGTCATCTGCAAACATGGTCAGATACAGACCACTGGTTTTGGCTTGCACTTCAGAAATGTATAGCCCAAACAGTAGAGGCCCCAAGACCGATTCTTGGGGTGCACCGCTTGTTACGGGTCTACTATTAGTGGTGGCTTCCCCTATTTTGACTAAGTGGGTTCTATCAGTGGGCCAGTTAGCTACCCATCTGGTAACATATGGGCTGATGCCTAACTGGGAGAATTTATCTATTATTCCCAAGTGGTGAATAGTGTCAAATGCTTTGGCTAGGTCAAGGTAGGTGGTGTGCACCATCTTACCCTCATCTATGGCTTTGGTGACTGTTTCAAAGAAGTTGACCAAGTTTAACAGGCATAATCTCCCTTTGACAAAACCAAACTGTGTGGGCCAAGTGTTTGGAGGTTGCCAATGTCATTGTTTATAAGGTCCACGATAATGTGTTCCATGGCCTTGCAGATCAAGCTACTTAGGCTGATGGGCCTATAATTGCCTGAGGCAGTGGACACTCCACCTTTATATAGAGGGATGACAGTGGCTATCCTCCATTTGGCTGGGATGAAGCCAATGCTCAAGCTTTGGTTGAATAGAATGTTTAATGGTGCTGAGAGCACATGCCTGAATTCATGTAGGATGCAGCCAGGGATGTTGTAGGGTCCCATGGAGGCTGCATTTTATGCCTTTGAGAGGGAATTAAAGACCCCTGGTGATGAGGTGAGGGGGCAGGTGCTGGAGATGTCCCAGTTTACTGATGGGGGGATAGGGTGGTAACAATTTCACTGAACCTGTATGCCAGCAGGTTGGCTATATCTACGCATTTGTGTATGTGGTGTTCTTGACCACCAGTTCAGAGCAGATGTGGGTGTTACGTTTGAGAATGAGGATGTATGTGAAGAAGACCTTGTGATTGTCCTTAGCTGATGTGGCCAATTTGGACTCGAAGTTAGCCTTAGAAGATTTCACCAGTGACCTTATTTGCTTATTCAGACAAAGGAGAGATTGCTTCCAACTTGGCACCTGCTCCTTCTTGGTCCTGGGCAGCATTTCTTTCCTTTTATTATAGAGTTTGTTTATTGCTGCTGTCCACCAGACAGGTTTACTCTTCTTTGAGGAAGATGATTTGGTCGTGCCACGTATTGCTGAATCCATACAACTATGTAGGTGCTGATATAGTTTTTTGGTGTAGGCTTCAACATTAGTCCTAGTTCCAGCTGAAGAAATGCTGGCTGTGAAGCTGCTTATACCTGCTCTCAAGAGGTTGTAGTTAGCTTTGGAAAAGTTTTTTTGTTTGACCCTGGCAAGGGGGAGGAGGGTCAGGGCAGATGGTGACTTTGAAAGTGACAACTGTATGGTCGAGTCTTACCAAGGAGGATGACACTATAGTGGTGCTACATTGACTTTCCATATTGATTATTACCAGATCCAGAATATTTTCACCTCTCATAGTGGCGTCGACTAGCTGATCTAATGCATTGGCATTGCTGAAGTCCAGGAATCTTTGACCATTTGTGTTTGGGCTAGAATAAATCTTCCACTCTATGGTTGGATAGTTAAAGTCACCCAGGTTCAGGGTAGAGGGTTGAATCTTGATGGACTCCAGTAAGTCCATATAGGTGGAGTGGGTGTTCTGAGTCATGGTTGGGGTCTGATGCTAGCTATGATTTGAATAGGTGTTTTGTCAACAGCTAACTCCACCTGGAGTGTCTTCTGTGTATCATACTATCTGACCAGCCTGGAGGTGTGTATGTCTTTGATAAATATTGAAATTCCACCACCTTTAGCTTGTAGCCTTCTGTTTGAGGTCTGAAAGTACGGTAGGACTAGTATATACACACACACACACACATATATATATATATATATATATATATATATATATATATATATATATATATATATATATATATATATATATATATATAAGTGTTATGGATTTGGTTGACTTTTGTGTTGGTCAGTAGCTGGAAGTGCAGGTTTGTTTATTCAAATACTGGGTTTATCAAACAGATGTTTCATCCCATGCTTGCTTACAGAAACAGGTAAGTGGGATGTACACCAGATATGTGTGTGTGCTTGTGCAAATGTGTGTGACTTGGGGTTAGAGTATAAGGTAGATAAGGAAACAGATTGAGTGTGTTTTTGTGTGTGTGCACAATTGTGAGTGTTTAGAGTTAGGGCCAGGGTTTGGTTAGGGAATAGATTTAGTATATGTGCTTGTATGTGTGTACATATTGTGAATGCCCATGCTGTGTCATGTAGTGGTAGCATTATGAGAAGGGTAGTTAATAAGCATGTTAGGGTTAGGGGCAGGTTAGGGTTAGGATTAGAGTTAGCTTTAGGGTTAGGGGTAGGGGTAGGGTAGGGCTAGGGTTAACGGCATAGTTAAGGATAGAGTCAGGGTAGGGTTATGGTCAGGGTTAAGGGGAGGTTTAGGCATCAAATGGATAATTAAGATGCAGTCAAATAAAGGAAGCGGATTAAATGAAAGGATATCACTTAAACCATTCCTTAAAGATAGACCTCTGAAACACTGAAATAAAAGATTGTTCTTATATATATTTTTCATGTATATATTCCTTACAAACATTTTTATGTATATGTGTATTTTTGTTTTTATGTATTTATGTATTTTTGATATACTTTTCATATAATTTCCACATTGCTAGATTTACGTGTATATTTTTGTTATATATATGTACACATGTACTAAATAATGTTATTATTTGTATAGAGCTACTTAGATTTTTTTTTATTTTAAATCGGTGGACTCATTTTAAATTTTAAAGTTTTGTAGATATATGAATTTAGGCTGCCACCTAGTGGTTGATTATAGGCATTATTCTATGAATGATGTGTTTTGGTGCCTTTTTTAGTATTTAAATGAATGATATGAGTATTGATTTCATGTCTGATGAAGGGTTCAGATGTAACCCAAAAGTGCTTACTGATTTGAATTGATTTGATTGTGTGTTTCAATAAATTTGGGACTTCCAAAGCCGTGGTGGTACTTCATGTTTCTTTGAGGAAAGGATAATAAATACACAGACAGTAAAGTACAATTTCCCTTAAGAGGACACAGAGATCACAGTCAGTCTGGGGCTGGTTTCTCCCTTTCTATCCAGGTCCCCAATAATACTCCCCACTGGCACAGCTATAAGGTCCAGATCTCATCGTAATGGGCAAGCTAAAACCTCCAGCTCTAAAATCTCTGTCCACCCAGTGCTTCATGTCCCTACCCAAATTGCTGACACACACACACACACACACACACACACACACACACACACACACACACACACACACACACACACACACACACACACACACACACACACACACACACACACTTTGAGATAAGAGTTATATACATCCATACAGACACTTCTGGGGAAGGCCGGCACAGGTTCTCCAGCTGTGCCCCTTTTCCTACCCAGTTTCAAAGGTACTACCATCTGCCACCACTCACTAATATAAGCTACTCAAAGGCCCTTCTGAAAGGGTGTCCAATTATTACTGTGCAATATTATTATCCAAATGGTAAGTGTGACTGAACAGTCAATTTTTATTAGAGTGACTTGATACAGTGTGTCATCATACATGCAATAATGTACTCTAGAAATTAAATCTACATAACATAAACAGCCACAAAGAGAAAAAAAAAAAAATAAATAATAAAAACACAATACACTACTTCTTACTACACAGTGCTAATTAAGAGTTCAGAGATCACAGAGAAATACTTAAAATAATACCGTAGAAAAGTTCTGACATCAACACATAAAAATACTTAGTCTAATCTTCCTAATTCCTAGCTATTTCTAAGAGAAAATACAGTACTAAATAACTTACATATAGAGCAAAGCAGTTCTGGTGATGTTGGATGTTCTCAAGACAAAATGCTCTGAGGTCTCTGATTCTCGCTCTTTAAATTGATAACACAGAGCTGCTTCATGTGACATCATTTTTCACACTTCTCTGGTGTTCCCAGGTTAACAGAAACTACATTTACATTCTTTACACCTGGTCAGAAACAAGAGCAATAAAGGACATTTATACATGCAAATTCTAGCCATTAACTCTGGTCTTAAAACAATAGGCAGGATGCCTGCCTCCCTCTAGACATATCGGCTCCAAATTTTGACAACAAAGAATTGACTTATTAGCTTTGTTACAGCAGAGTGCACTGTTGTTACATTTTTGCATTTTTGTAGTTCAATATCCAATGCAGTCTTTTCACATTTAAGAGAACAAGCCTGTGGCTTAAATTAATATTGACACGTGACAGAATTATCTACAAAATTCTGTCTGGCTTGGTTGGCAGCCTTCACCTATCTTCATAAATGCCTTTGCAGTTACAGCCAAAAGTCAAAGCTGTATCATTAACTGATAACCCTTTACGTGTAGAGAGCTGCAGTGCAAACTAGATCTCCTAATGAAATAATAATAACCACCTGACCTTTAAAACAGATAAACCAAAGTGCATTTCCAACATAACAGCTTGTTTTCTTGAGGTAAAATAATGTTACTTCCTAAAGCAAAAATTATGCTACATCAAATACTTATACTGGCAAAACCGAACATCCTCTGAAAAAGTGCATGTTTGAGTATTATTATGATATTCAAACATACAATAAGAATAATGCTCTTTATAAACATAAAATGACTTGCCCATAGAACAAGATGTTTTTATTTTTTGTTTTAGAACAAGTAGGGGTTAATATGCATGTAAGGGCATAAGAACAAAGATTTGAATACCGAGAACTGGTATGGCAGCTGAGACTGGAATCAAATGTATATCCAGGATTAAATTACATGCTGTCACTTAATGGCATGTGTAAAATTGCGAGCAGCTAGATTGTGAAACCAACAAACATAGTGATATTCTGTTACTGTTTTAATAAAACATTTTTTATTTCTCTATTTCAAATGTTTTATGGTGCACTGTGTTGTATTTTAAACAAACAAGTGAACCAAGAAAGCAAAACGTAAAACCAAAAAAGTATGTAGCTCTTATCAAACACAGCAGCCAAGGTCCAAAAATCCTGAACGCAAGTTTATTGTAAATAACACAATACGTTTTCGTTACTATTACAAACAGTAACTTCCTCAGAGGAACCAACAGAAGAATTAAGTTGCACCAAATTTAAACTAAAGTTGGCATAATCACGTCAGCAACCGCGTCATGAATATTAAAAACAGTACTGTCAGTGATAAAACACTAAAACTACAATTAATATAGAATTAATAAGCTGTACTAATACACATTTACAGTCCTAAAATGAGATTGTTAACCAATTTAAGTGGAGACTTTAATATTTACAACTTTTCTACGATACATATTGAACCAACTTTAATTGAAGTTTTAGCTAATGGTAATACCTTTGTTCCAAGTAAAAACTTAAACCTAGCAAAAACTTTGATTGATTTGAAATGTTTCATAAGGAAGTTAAATTTAAAATTACTTTTTGGTAATGAAGTTCCTCCTTCTAGTGATACTTTGAAACCTTTGAGTACCTTTAATCCTCCGCTTCATCCATCATTACTTCTTTTTGAGAACATTTGTGAGCTTGACATTAGACATATAGCTCAAACACGTCCACATAAAAAGTTGTACCCTATGTCCAATATTACAAAGGACCAATCAATAGCATTACTATCACTGAGCTCTTCATTAGTCCGAGTTATTAAGCCAGACAAGGGAGGTAGACTTGTGATTTCTGATATTGTGGACTATAACCAGAAAATATCTTCAGTTCTTGACAGTCCGGCTTATGTTAGGTCCTCTTTTAATGAAAGGAATGTAACCCAATCTAGGATTAGAGGTTACTTTAGGGACCTTTTCATAGAGGCTAAAATTGATTATAGCACTTATAATTTCATTGACATTCCATTTTCTAAGACTCCTGTAATGTTTGGCATTCCAAAGATACATAAAAACAAGGATGATCCCCCTATGAGACCTTTGATTGATGGACGTGCTTCTTTGACATACCCATGTGCAAAACTTGTTGACAATATCTTTCGAAAATACTTGAAATTAATCCCCCAAGTTTGTAAGAACTCGTGGTCTTTCCTTAAGAACATTAATAGTTTGAATTTTGATGTTAAATTCAACTTTTTAACAGTAGACATGGTCGATTTATATACTTCCATCCCACATGCTGAAGTGATTGAATGGATAGCTTTAATGTTGATAGATGTAAAAGCTACTAAAGCAGAAATCGACCTAGTTACTGAACTTATTGACATCATTTTGTCTTCTAATTTTTTTATGTTTAATGGAGAGTATTTTTTACAGAAACAAGGTATTGCTATGGGTTCGCCGTGTGGCGCTAGTGTAGCGAACTTGTTTATGGCATATTGGGATTAAACATATTTTTAAGAATTCAGAAATAATGTCTCATCTCGTTTATTACACAAGATTCTTAGATGACATTTTTATCTTGTTTAATAGCAATGAGGATGAAGCATCTTCCTTATTAGAATTTTTTTAATTCTTCTACCCAATTCTTCAAGTTCACTTATCAATTTGAGACATCTTCCATAGATTATTTACATGTAAAATTAACTAAGGACCACACTAGTAGTACGTTCCATTCCACTATTTTTAGGAAACCTACTTATTGTAATTCATTTTTGCATTTCACTAGCGCACACCCTTATAAGCAAAAGTGGTCCCTCATCAAAGGTCAATTTATAAGAGCTGTGAGAATGTGTTCCCTTGATGAAGCTTTTTATGTGGAATGGCAACTATTAAGGGATATGTTCATTAATCGGGGTTACCCTTCTTCGCTTATTGATGACTTGTTCCAAGAAGTAAAATTTAAATGTAAAAGTGGGATATATATCCCCCTTTTACCTTATAGAAATACACCATTTGTACCTCTTGACGAGAACTACTCTTCTGTAGACAGCAATAATTTGATTTTTTCAGATTCCTTTCGTGATAGTATTCCTGAAAATCCCCAAACATTAGACCAACAAGACCTACATCATGTAACATTAGTAACATGATGTAACATCAGTTTTGTTACTACTTTTAACAAAGATTTTGAACAAATTAAATCGATTTTGTTCAAAAACTGGCACTTTATTAAGGATAATCAATTTCTAGTGGATAAATTAGGTTTTTTCCGTACTATTGTGTATAAGAAAGGGGCTAATCTTAAAACAATACTGGAAAGGAACAATTTTTCAACCTCCACCAGATCTAAGGGCACATTTACATGTGGCACATGTAATTGGTGTAGATATATAAAATCTGGAAGTTCCTTTGTTGTCAACAACAAGAAATTTTCATTAACCATAAACTTAACTGTGAGTCAAAGAGTATTATCTATTTAGCTACTTGTGATTGCTGTTCAGTTTTCTATCTGGGTAAAACTGACCTGAAGTTACGAGAGAGGTTATATGAGCATATTTATGCTATTAGGAAAAGTAAGAAGGACAATGCTTTAGCTAAGCATATAGATGCTAATCCAGGCCACAGTTTCCACTTCCAAGCTATTGACCAATTACCCCCTGACATTAGGGGTGGTCCTTCTTCACTTTTGTTGGAAGTTCGGGAACTGGAGTGGCAACTTACTTTGGATGCCTTCACTTTCCCCGGCCTCAATGAAAATTGTAATATATCTTGTCTTTTAAAACTGAAGAGTTTTTTGAGATAGTCCATTAGTTGCTTTGAGTTTTAGTGTGGTATTGAGTATTTTTTATTGATTTTGTATTGTTTATTTAAAGACTACTACTTTGACAGTAGTAGCAGTGGTATACCTGTCAACCCAAATTTATTTACATTATTTATACTATATACATATACCAGTTTTGATATAAGAAGACAATTAATATTTAACATTTCCAGTTTGATACACTAAACATTTAATGTTCATTGTCAAGTATACCTTCTAATACTAGCATTCATCTAGTACTGTATATAATTAGTAACTAGTTTTAGGTGAAGTGCATAAATTATACCTTACCAAATACGTTTTATAGTTTTTTATTATTGTTCTTTAACTGTATTATTTATCAGGATGGTGATAATATTAGGTCAGCGCTAAAAACACCTTGTTGGTTTCAACAATTGTAAATGTGTATTAGTATAGCTTATTAATTCTATATTAATTGTAGTTTTAGTGTTTTATCACTGACAGTACTGTTTTTAATATTCATGACGTGGTCGCTGACGTGATTACGCCAACTTTAGTTTAAATTTGGCGCGACTTAATTCTTCTGTTGGTTCCTCTGAGGAAGTTACTGTTTGTAACAGTAACAAAAACATATTGTGTTATTTAAAATAAACTTGTGTTCAAGAATTTTGGACCTTGGCTGCTGTGTTTGATAAGAGCTGCATACTTTTTTTGTATTTTAAACATTTTTTATGCACCGTATCGATGGATATAATTAGCTTGTTTTAATTGTGAGGCATTTATATTTATTGATTTAATTATTTCATCATTTACTTTTCATATGATTTAAATGTCACATGATTAGTGTTTTTTTGGTATAATTGTAGTCTGAGGCATGGATTTTCATGTTCTGATGAAGTCCAGATTGGGGATGAAAATATTTAACATTGTCCTGTTATAACAATAAATGTTGTTTCATTGGATTCTACATTGCCTTTTTCCTTGTAAAGCATCCCAGACTACCTTGAGAGTGTGTATGGGTTTGTAGTTTATACAGCTCAAGGTTTACCCTTGTTTGCAGTTTTTACTTTATAATACTACTTTCTTAAAAATTAAAAAATATATATGTTATTGTTGCACTCTGGAGGGATACTTTGTAACAAGACTTTTACGAATAGTGGTTAATCTTGTCATGCTAGTTGATGTTTCTGAGTCCCTTCAAGCTACCATCTCCTGTCAAAAATGAACTGAAAGGTCAAAATATATTACAGAATGTACTGTTATCAGAGACATAGTAAACCTCTTGGGATACCTCAGAGAGAGAGAGAGAGAGAGAGAGAGAGAGTGGGAAAGAGAGAGATAGAGACAGATACAGGTGTAAACCCATAGGTTCCGCAACAGGCTTGCCTACTGACAAAAGTCCTAGGTGTGAGATTTACAAGTAACATAGTAATGTAATAATGATGTTTTAACTGAATATTTGAGCATCAATCTGTTTTCATCAGATTGTTGTAAAATCTTATTTAATTCTTTCACATTTGTTTCACCTCCTAACCATAACACCTTACATAATACCAAAGTACTAAGAGCAGAGAATAACATTTGACTTATCACAGTGAGTACATTAAATAGTACTTGTGGAATGTAAACAGTATAGGGAATTTGATATGGACAAATTGTGACAAAAACTGACAGTGAAAAGCTAAGACCGAAAGAGTTATTGAAACTTGTAACAACCATATCTCCTAAGTGAAGAACATTTTACTGGAAAATACATAAATATAGTGCATATTAAGTCTTGGAAATTCAAGGCCTCACATAAAACACAGTACTCAAGGTCCAGCTGTAAAATAAGGAAAGCACACCTTGCTACTTGGAACTGTTGCCTGCATTCATCATGGTTGCAACAGTAACATAAAGTACCCCATACTTAATATTACGGTCCATTTAAGATGATCCCTGGTTTATGACAGTATCTGCCTATATATATTTTTTTTCATGCGTCTATCCTTATGAAATCATTGAAGTTGGTACAGGCCATTTGACTGACATATTCAAAATTAATAATGTATTATGCTCATCACATATGCTATATATAAATATATATATATATATATATATATATATATATATATATATATATATATATATATATATATATATATATATATATATATATATATATATAAACACGTTTTACTAATCGCTTTGAAGAAACTTATGGTTCATTGTATATGTCTTGGGTAATGTTTGGCCTTAATGCAGATATTAAGCTGTTCTTCCATCTCAGCTTCTTCCAGTAAGTAATTTCTATAGTCTTTGTAATTTAACTCCTATAAAACTGTGATGAATTCCATCTAGTTACAACTTAATGTCCCTATTTGCAATTATATGGAGATAGTGACATACCAATGAAAAGCAAAGAACATGTATTTTTATGTAAAGACTAGTGCAATATTGCTAAAAAGGCAAAATAGCCCTCTGTTGTTAGAGTTATCCCTCACCATTGATTAAACAAATGGCTGTTTAAGTATCATATGATGTAGGTCTACATGTGTAATGCATTGCAAGGGTTCAAATGTGGCAGTCAGTTGTTTCAATGGGAAATGCAAAGTTAAGACCCATATAGTCCTGACTACTTTATTTCTTAGTCTTATACTCTTTAAAAATCCCATTGTCCCATTTAGAATAACAGCCCTTCGGTTAGTTAAAAAAAGCCCATGTTGTACTTTGGTCCAGAAAAAACAGAAGTCTTTTGTGCCATTGCCATGCTATGATAAAACTCATATGAAAAGTTTTACCCATATTTACAGTAAGTGCTGTATAGCTATGCTGCAGAAAGCCTTGCGTTATTAACAGAATATGTTTCATTTCACCCTACTGCTCACATTGCTAAAAATAAACAGAAATATTTGTACTGTTTTAGAAATTGTTGTAAAGCTAGACCTTCTCAATACAGCAAAGTAGTTAATTGTTTTACTGTTAAGGCAAATTGCAAATCCTAACTTCTTTTGTCTGGTATCTGTAAATGAAGAATCAGTTATGATATTTCATTTTTAAATCTGCATGTGTAATAATTTTGTACAAATGTTGTTCTGAAATGTTTTCACTGTTCTACATGTATTCCTTAACACAATACCAGGACAGACCCTCACTGCCATGTAGGATTCTTCCCCTTTTTTCTGTTTACTATGAAAGCTGGCCATTTTCTCTAACCTTTTCTGATGGTTATATCTGTCCAGTACCTCTCTCCTGCTCTTCTCACTTTCATGGAATCAAGATTCCTTTCAAACCTATCAACTTCTTTACTCAAAAAATCTACCCAAAACCAAAAGTAAATGGCAGACAAAGGCCCAAAAATGTTACTTTATTTTATTTTTTTTATACTTTGTTAATTGGGTAAGCTAAGTGGTCCAGGGACGCTTTGGCGACTATCCTGGCCACAAAGGCAAAGACAATAACAAGTAAGAAATGAACTTAGGAATAATAAGAAACAAATACTGCCATTTGGCAAAGACTGTATACACAAAACATAGCCAGGGGTGACAGTAATTAAGTAAAATGTGATTCCTTTCTTGGGGAATGTAGTCTTTTGGAAGACATTTTCATAAAGAGGCACTACCCTGCAGCTTTTGCACAGGAAATTAAAAAAGAAGTAGTGGTTAAGAGACAACTGGATATTTATTCACCCATATTGGTTGGAAATTTTATAAACCTTCAGGACTGTTCTGTTACTAGTAATTCTACATTCACCAGGGAAGGAAATGGGACATAAGTAACTAACGATGTTAGTTTTAGACTGTCCTTTATTACCAGATATTCTGTTGACCACCAGCAAATTCAAGAGATCTTACAAAAGAACTGGGGTATTCTAACTGGGGATGGTGATGTTAGAGGTAAAGTTAGCACAAAACCTTCTATTGTGTGGTGAAGAGGACGTATTAGAAATTTGGTGGCAAGACCTATAATCGAAGTTGACAATGCCCAAGTTAGGTGTATGTACCAATGTGGTATGTGCCATTTTTGTAAATTCATTTATGTGGGGGAACTGTTTGAAATTAATGGTTTCAGGTTTAGGATAAAAAGACATTACAACTGTAACAGTAGTGGGGTAGTTTATGGGGCATTGTGTCAGTCATGTCCTTGCCTTTTACATCGGCAAGACTCAGCAGATGCTTAAACAATGCATCTATGAACATAATTATGACATACGGGTAAAAAAAACTACAAATGCACTTTATAGGCACATCCTGGAATTTCCTGAACATTATTTTAAATTCATTGTGATTGAGCAGGTCAAATGGAATAAAAGGGGTGGACCTTAGCAGTTGTTTCTGGAAAACCGGGAACTTTACTGGATATTGAGTTTAAATGTTGTGAGTTTTCCTGGTTTAAATGAACTAGCATCTATTCAAAAACAAATCACACACTGGAGCCAGAATAAATTTAGCGCTTTCATCCCATTTATTAGAGAACTTCTTCAGAATAGTACTAGCATCTCTAGGTTGTGTACTAAAAATGAAGGCACGACTTAGATAGATTTGGTTATTATGGTTCTTCACATAATGATATATATACATATTTATGGTTTAAAAGTTGTAAATTTATGTGTTTTAAGATGTTATATAATGTGATTTCTTTCCTTTTTTCTTTTGCACATTTACTGTTGATTTTAATCAGTTAATTAGTTAATGAACTTGGGGGTGGATCATGTGACATGGGAGGGATTTTTAAACTTGGCTTTTCAGTTAATTTTTTTATCTGATGAAGTCGTGTAATGAACTTGAAGAAAGCGCTTATGGTTATTTGATTCAATAAACAGTGGTGGACCTACTCATGGCTTCCTGCTTTCCTTCGTGTTTTTACATTGTTTGTGGAAGTGTGCTGATAAAACGTTAAACAATATATATCATTAATGCTTAAATATACTATGTAAATTTCATTATAAATGTGTTATTGTATGTAAGCATGTAATCATATTACACAGCCAACAACAGAGTAAGATATTACTACAATATCATGTACTAAGAATCAGCTTGTGACTGCTGCATGGCTGTTCAAAAGAAAAAAGGGAAGGGGGGTAGGAGAGTAAGTATATTTGATTGTAGTAACGTATCAAATGTACTAAACCCACAACTTTTTGAATGGAACCGCCAGTACAGTGGAACCATAAAAGTAACTTTGTGTTCCCTTGCATATATAACTGCCCCAAATCAGGGACAATATTTAATTTTACTCTGATTTGCTGAGAAATTTGATAGAACAGCCAAGTTTCCATCAACAAATATGACATTGTAATGCCTGACATTACTGACTGACTGTAGTCCTCAGTGATTAACCAAAAAATCCAAAATTGTATGAGGGACAGGACAAAAATATGAGACAAAAAAGGGACATCCTGCAAATGTCTGGACAAATCAAAGGTATGGTTCCTTCCCTATAACAAAGTATTGTTATTCCTTGGGGGCTTCCTCACTTTGGATTATGTTTGTGATGCTTTACCACTTCCAGTTTAAATGGCTGCATGGCTGTAGCACGTTTATTGATTCATAGACTTCTTTGGTTCTCTTTTATCATTAACACAATGGAGGGATAAATATACTGACATCCTAACCTTTTTCTGTGGTATCCCCAAATAGTATGGACCAACTAAATCTCAAAAGTTCTGATAAGTGTAAGGTCATCTCTACATTCTGACTGGAACATCTCCTGTCACTGTTGGGTGATGTGATGTGTAACTTCAATTCAGCTAAGCACTGGAACTACAGTGAGCAGAAACGAAAATAGTTATATGAAGGAAAAAGAAACTAGACATGAACTTAATTATTATTCTCTGTCCATCTGCTATCATATGATGCAAACAGCTTCTTACATGTCCATGTTGTAAATATCAGGTCCAGAATGGTTTTGTGTTTTATTTGTACAGACTGTGCTGCAATTCTCATCTTGTATACCCCATTTTGAAAATACGAATATCTACATATCCGTATATGTTTTATAACTTGTTTTAAATAGTAGATGTTTATAACTTGTTTTAAATGGCATTTATCACCTTAGAAGCTCTTGAATATCTTGCTATTTGTTGCACTGTTCTGTTTACCCTGTTAGTACAAGTGGGCCTGATTCAAAGCTGAGAAGGATTTGAGGATCATAAGTTGATAATTTAAGAAGTTGTGAACCAGCATTTAGGCTGCATTGCCTTATAGCAATGCCAACTCCAAATTTTCTGGATTGAACACTTTATCCCCAGCCCATGAATCCAGATTTCAGTTAAAGGATTCTAAATTCTTAGGATTAACAGACTTCCATGCTCATCTTAGTTATGCCTGCTAATGTTAACCCTAACCCTGTCCCTGCTTCTAACCCTAACATGAAGATTACCTTGCAAAAGCCCTTTCCATCACATTATTACCATACAAAACAGCACCAACACTTATCATGCACAGATACACACACTAACTCTGTCCCCTTATGTAACCCTTACCCTAATTCTAAAACACTCACACACACACTAACTCTATCCCCTTATCCGACCTGTACCCTTACCCTAAAACACTCATACTCATGCACACACTAAATCTACCCCTTATGTAACCATTATCCTAACCCTAAAACACTCACACACACACTAACTCTATCCCCTTATCTGGCCCTTACTCTAACCCTAAAACACTCACATACAAACTCTATTCCCTTATTTGACCCTTACCCTAACCCTAAAACACTAGCACTCACACACATACTAAATCTATCCCCTTACGTAATCCTTAGCCTAACCCTAAAACACTCACACACACTAAATCTATCCCCTTATCCAACCCTTACCCTAACCCTAAAATATATTTTCAGAAAAACTGTATGTCCCACCACTTACCATTGTTCACCACCAGACGTTGCCCACAGCAGCAGTCACACAAATGGCCCTTCACTCAACAGACACACTTGTACTGCATAAATGAGTGTCAGCCAAGTCGACAGTAACCATGTACACATATATGTACTTTTGTGCATTAATGCACCCAAAGCAAACAGATAATCCAACATTTCTGTTTTATTTCATGAGAAAACAAAAGGCAGTGGTGCATTCACTTTCTCATAGCAACAAGTACAGCAAACTAACTTTCTGTACAAAAGGAAAAAGGAACAATAGAGAGTCTTTCTTTTATAAGTTTCTGTTCAAAAAATAAATAAAAAATAAAGAATGTACTTTTTGTTTTGAAAAAAAATCCCAGAAGTGCTCAAAATATGGCAGCAGCTACTTCTAAAGTAGTTTAATCCTTCTCGGAATAGTCTGCAGTGATTCTTCCTTAACGCAGCAGAATACCCAAAACTGATGTTCCAGCCAGCCATTCTCCTGTAGGAGAGGCCAGATTTTCTGGTTGGGTAGGGTGACAGTTCCTCCTTTTCTACACCACTTAATTGCACAATTGATTCTTCTCAGTGAACAACACAGAAATCTTCTCTACCTAACATAAAAAGATACCTGCCTTTTAAAGCAACACTTCTGTTTACAAATATTTGTATCATTTTCATATACCATTCTTTTGTGATCCACCACAGAACAATAAAATGTCCCATCTCTAGGCTTCAAATCTTTAGTTTTAGGCCCACTTGACTGGCTGTGAGTCATAGATAAGCTACCCACATTATGGTGGGTTAAGCCTGGTCTGTGTTTCACCATGAATCTAAAAGACTGCAAGAAAAGTGCACATGTATGTGATGACCCCTAACTGGGAAAAAACGAAAGAAGAACAACAGAACATAGCTTTGTGTTCCACTCTAGCTGTCTTTTTAGAGTCAGACCTAGTCTATAACCAGTGTAAATAAATAAATGTGTATAACAGAGAGTTTGAAAATATTATTTACAGACAACTATAAGCTGACATTGACACTCCAGTCTTGCATTCTTGATCCAAATTGTGATTTTTCAAAAATGTCTATGAAATAATATTTAACAATGGAATTGTGCAATGCTGCATAAACACTGGATAGAGAAAGGATCGAAAGACAGAAAGCCTAAAATGACTAGTCTGAAAATATCATACCAAAATTCAAAATAGTTAAAAAAATTATAGTCCTGTATAAAGTTCAGACAGTTTTTAAAATTACTTTCAACGAATATCCATAAATCTAGCAACATTTTGAGTTTAACATTTCAGCATACAATCTAAGGATCACCACCAGTTGAAATATAATATTTGTACAGCTTAGCTCTGAATGCAATTTCTAAAGAAATTATATTTACAAGTGGAGTTGTATAGTCACACTCAACAGTTTTGTGGAAGATTCAAAAAAGGCTAGCCTGAAAATTTTATGACGAAACAATGCACAATTAAAACTTCTAATCCTGTACAGCAATTAATAAGTTGAACTAGTCAATGCTTGTCCTTTTTTCAACAAATGCCCATAAATCAACAAGAATTTAATATTCTGTGCCTATTTTTTTTTTTCAACAGACCCTCTAAGATTTACCATAACATGAACTATGAGGGTAAATCTGTGTGACCTGGTTCTAAAATGCAGTTAAAATAATTGTAGAATGTTATTTAAAAATGCAATTGTGACAGCATGTACCAGTTTCATGGTAGGGTCCTCAAAGGATTACCCAGAAAATCTTATATAGAAAGTTCACATATATAACTTTGTACAATAATCATTTAGTTAAACTGGATGGATGAGCTATTTTACATTAACATACACAACACACATATAATTCTGATATGTAAATTACTACATGTACAATGTAAACTAAAAAATTATAATAACAAAGGTGCTCAGTTTATAAGTAAATTAAGACTCTTCAGGGTATACATGCTACAGACAATACCACAAATCCAAGGGGTATAAGAACCCTCCCCCCTTGGACTCATCCCTCAATATATTCCTGGCCATATGGCATTATTTGTACTGGGCAAACCCCCTCCTACCTTATTACATACTTACACCATGGATCATAGTAATGAATCAGCCACTGACAGTGTATCAACATAGTAAAATTTCTCACAGCCCTAAGAAACACCTGGCAGATGAATAGGAGCACAGTATAACATAAACATTGATCAACTTTGAATAACATTGTTGTAGAAACAGATGATCTGAGTCCAGTTTACCTTTTAGTTTATATACCATTAAATTTAGGAAGCCCGGCACAGGAGATAAGGCTGCTTTCTTTGAACAATATTGTTTGCTACCCTTGTAATTTTCTTTGAGGTTTCCCTGAATTATGTTGTTCCATTGCTGTAACAGTGGCATAGTCCAGTGTTTTTAAAGGAAGAGGTCCTGTAGAACCACAGTATGCCTAACATGATAGACTTTCATGTCAAATATACATTGAGCATCTAGGCTATGTAATCATATAGTGACTGAGTAGGTGTTTTACTATTAGCAAATTCTGATAAAATTGTTATTAGAGTTCCTGCACAAGGAAAGTGGTTCTGTCTAGGAGCACATGGTTTTACTGATGCTTCTTGTGTTTAAGTCTATAAAAATGTAACCATACATATTATAATCTGCTAATAGCAGCTAGTGCTGTTTTAGATGTATTTGTGGGTTTGAAACATCAGTATTTGTGTTCCATGTTTTGTAGTGTGGTTGCCAATGGTTTCTTTACATCTTTGTTACTGTCTGTGATTTTGAACTGCAGACATAGTTCAATTGTACTGTTTTATCAGCAGACAAGGAGTGGGAAATGCATTTTCCTTTCTGTGGTATTTGCCCTTTCTCTACAATTAAGTAAGCAAGGAGTTAGTATAATTACATAAGAGGGGTAGGGGAACAAAGTCTTCCCACATGATAGCTGTAGAGGCAACCCACAATTTAAAAAATGTTTAGGTTTTTACTGACTTTCAAGTTTAGTGCTTTGTTGATTTTCAGGTTTTGAGTTTAGTGTATTGATAAAAATGCCTGTAATGTGTCAAATGATAATCAGGTTTACCTTTGCCAGGCTAATGTTTGGTATCTTACTTAGTAAACATAGAATATCAGCATCTGCATTTGTAGTCGATGATGGTATAATGCAGCTTTTTTGTTCTTATGTTGACTGAATATCTGAGTGTGTGATAAACATCTTTACTGACAAAATAAAGAACAGTTTACTAGGAAAAAGATAAATTCCTATAGTCATATGACTAAATATGCCAATTGACTCTCAAGGCAGTCATTTAACTATGAAGGTGTAAAAGTAGAGTTAATCTGTCACCGCCATCTTGAGCTTTCTTGTAATCAGTTTTTTTGTTTCTCAGGCATGTCTACATTGCCAGTCATGTTCATACAGTTAATTTGTTACCTCGATGGAGGCTGAAGTAAGATAAATTTAAACAAGATTCAGTTTTATTTTATGATTATTCTCTTTCTACTGGCAGCCTATATTTTCTAGCGTGCAAATAAGTCATATTTAGTAATTAGATAAATCCATGGGTGTGTTGCAAACAAGCAGAATAAAGGCTTGGACTAGTAGAATATAGTCTCTGTTATGTATAGCACTTTTATTATCTGGTCTGCTATTGACTCCTGACTTTCTCTTTTCCCAGCATTGTCCTCTTCTCTGCATGATCGTCATTTATTTATAAGAGAAAGACTAATGCTGATGCACAAAATGACAACTATAGGATTAATCTTGCTGAAAAATTATGTATATCTGTTCACTTGGTATTGAAGCTTAAATAGATCCTTGGGCAGAGTAGAGGTTTCCTTAGCGCTGCAAAAAACCACAGCTGTATAATTTTACTAGAACTTATTTTCAAGGCGTAGCAGCTACATTTAGCTAATAGTTAATCATGCAATACATACTAATAACTTTTTGTGGATCAGTAAAAGATAAACTTGCAACCAGTCTTTAAACAACCCATTAGAAGTGAAGTAAAGTGGTTTGTCATGCTTTTACATCCTAGCAAGAAATCATACATATAAAATAAGTGACCCTTCTCAAAATCTGTGGTTATTTCTGGGACATTATAGACCATGTAAATGTAAGTAAAGATGAAAGTGGAACAACCGTCTAACACATCAGACGAATAATAGGTACATAATGATATGATTATGTAAAATAAAAGTGCGTGTGTGTGTGTGTGTGTGTGTGTGTGTGTGTGTGTGTGTGTGTGTGTGTGTTGTGTATGTGCGTGTGTTTGTGGGTATACTGATGTATATATGATGGGCCATTGTGGGTGTACTTGTGCATGTATGATGGGCCAGTGTAAAGTTTATGCAGAACTATCTTTGTAGCAGAATTGCTTTTGAAAAGACCTGTTTGGCAGTCATGATGTGCCAGATGGTCCCTGCTTTGTTTGTTTCCTCATTCCTGAGATTATTCTCTGCAGACTTTTCATGTGAAGAAATTTTAATTACTCAGCATATTATTATAACAGGGAAGGAGACTGAATAAAATCAACTGTAATGGAACCTTTGTATAATATCATTTGAAGTAACTTTCAAATAATTTTTTTATCATACTGTAGTGCAGTTCTTCCTACCTGAACAGCTTGTATTTATTGTTATATCATTGTACCATCCTGTACAAATAGTCAGCCATTCCAAGAAGTTAAAAACTGAAGTAAATCCAACTAGAATGTAAAGAGATGAATTACATGCAGATGGTAGGAAGGGACGAAATGGAACTGTCCCTTTAAGACCAAGTCTTAGATCACGTGACTTGGTGAGGTGACTGTTTAAAAGATGGCTTGTTTGTAACAGTGTTTAGATCTGATGAAGCACCTGTTTAGAAAGGCATGAAAACACTTATCTGTGTTTAAGCCTTGCTTTTATGGCTTTATTTTCCTTCTTTGAATAAAATCCAAGCTTTTATACAGCAACTGCTATGGCTGACTGGTTGGATTTACTTCTGTTGTTACCTTTTCATATTTAACGAGTCTTAATCCGAGTTTATGTTTTTCTCTACATTCCAAGAAGTTACAGTGGTACATTAGATGTAAATTCTGTCTGTGCCTTCATGGAGTCAAATAAGTAGAACAGGTATTAGAGATGCTTTTCTGTTGTGGTTAATTTATTTTTTCTGCCCTATTGTAATTGGTGGATTTTTGCTCGCAAAATGTATCTTATGTTTTCCTTGTTCTTTTTTGGCATGTATTTCTAGTTTAGAATTGTCATGCTTGATTAAGAGTCATTTTTCTTTAGCCTGTCCCTGTTGCATAGATGGAAAGAGCCCGGATTGTACCCCGATGGTGCATGTGGATACAGCCCAGACTGTATCCAAAATGATGCATGTGGATAGAGCCTGGACTGCCTCCCAAGTGGCACATGCTCAATTAGCAACAAAAGAAACTGTAAAAGTCAGGTGAGGAGAGTTGTGTATTAGTGGCCAGTGCCAGATTACTTTAGTTATTTTACTTATTTAACATTTGTTTACTGGGAAAGTCCAACTTGGAACAAGAGAATTCTCAGCGTAGACCTGGGGAGAAATACTCCAGATGCATGTCTTTGTAATGTGGGAGGAAACTGGTGTACCTGGAGAAAACCCACACGAACATAGGGAGGACATACAGACTCCACACAGAAGGCACTCCAACTGAGAATTGAACCAGACAACCTCTTGGTGTGAAGTGACAACACTACCACTGTACCACTGTTCCATCCAACCTGAGATGAAGAAAATGGTCCAGCCCACTGCAGTGCTGACCCAAGCAGAAGTGTTGAGTTTTTACATGCATCATATGAGTCAGAGTAACAGCCATGCTACCCAGTTTTGTGGTGAATAGATATGATGTGTGATGCCTAAATGTATCACCTCAGGATAGCATTAGTTACAGAGCCACATTACCATAGAGAGGAGACAGATACAAGACTAGAGTCTGTCCATATGTGTCAAATAATCAACTCTAGGTGTTGGACTCTTACCCTGAAAAATTAAAAATGTGATTAAGGCCTCTCACACTGACTGGGAATGAATGGCCCATAGTACTCTCACCTTGGATGAGAAACCACTGGGGCAGTTTTCCCCATGATGAGGAACAAATGGATCCAGTGGATGTCGAGGAAGCTGTTTAAAGATGGCCATAAAGCAGACTTAATAAAAAATATTATTTTGTTTTATAAGGATACATCTATAACATTTGCCTTAGTCACTGGATCTTTACTTCCCACCAACATCTTCTTACCATCAGCTTATCTAAATTCAAAGATGGCTGCATAACTCTCTCCCTAGTAAGATGTCAGAATTTGAAATGCCAATTGCAGACATGTTGAAAATAAAAGCCAAAAATCTTGGAGAAGAGAGAATCTTGAACATCACTCTTCTCCTTTAAACTTCTTTATCTGCAGGGGCAAGCCCCCCTGCACCCCCCATGTGGAGGCCCTCACATCCCCTTAACTTATATATACCAACTCCAAGATCACTATATCTCAGAGAAAAGGGAATATTCTAAGAAATGACCCTCTCAGACCTGATATATCTAAGTCCACTGTTCTGGCCATTCAGTCTGTGTGCATTGGGTCTTGCTCTAACAGGTCCAGACATTTCTAATGGACTTATTTTATCAACTTTTAAAAGTTTAAGATATGGTGATTGATGTCTTTAGGGAATCACTTTAAGGGACAAGGCCCTCTATCAACTGAAGTGTTGGATGATGCCCCAAAAGTAATTTATTTTCAGGGCGGCTATGTGATCTTGAGTTTATCTGAGACTTTTCTGTATCTTAACTATGCTGGTGTTAATTAGCAAATTTTGCTGGCATGTCATTAGCATCATCATTGAAGTTCAGAAGGCTTTTAGATGACATATTTTGTTTTATCTACATGTATCCTCTCAGTATTGGCTGCAGTCAAGAAATGTATATCTCACTGCCAGTACTAATTCCATAACAGAAACTGGTGCAAGGGAGACACAGATTCACACTATGAAACAATGTGCTGGTGTATCAAAATGCAAATTGGTGCTATTATTCTGCATTTGCTAAAGTAAATTCTGAAACAGTCCACACTTTCATATTACATATGACACAAACTGAATTTTATTATATTTCTTTGAAGGTCTTTCTGACTTCATCTTATATATATATATATATATATATATATATATATATATATATATATATATATAGTAATTTATCAAACTTAATGTTTTCTTTTTTCACTTGATTGCACCTCTTTTAAAGATGCATATTTTGTTCTAGTACCACTCTTAATATCATGTTACTGCCGTCATTGTTGGTCTGTATGTATTGCACAAAGTTATTTCCATGCATTGACTTTTTTCTTATAGTTTCATATGATATAGACAATAAAAATATTTTTGGCAAAACAGAATGCAGATTAGAGTTTCTCTATGTTATACACGATTTATTGTCAGTTCATGTTTTTAAGGATTGTCACAGAGCTGGGTTTAGCTGCATAGTGATAGGCAGGTCAAGTTGATCTGAAGCCCCTCCTCCTATTCTTAAAGTTGTCATTTTCATTGGAGAACACAGCTGTAAGGATGAGGATCACAGTATCTCTTTGCACTTCCTCATAGTGCCACCCAATCAAAATGCTTAGTGCATCAGAATCTTTCACCAGGCATAAGGTACCATGCTAAAGTCATACTACTTAGCCTCATAATCTGCACATTTATGAGTCATTATAGCATACCATATGGAGACATGAAGTACCAGAGTAACTGTAAATTGAACTACCAATGGAATAGCCTTGATTACCAAGTCATTGCTTTGTATAATGAGAGGAAGGAGGAACCCATAAATAATGAAAAAATTGTCTGTCATAATGGGAAGGGGAAAAAGGCTATCCATGGATAATGACGTTGAGTATGTCAGGAAAAAAAATAGAATTAAACACCCAGTCTGAAGCTGCACCACTAAAAACACTGAAGTGTGTAAAACAGAATAAGTAAAAGTTAGTTTAAAAATTACACGTGTTTGCACACTCGAACAATGAGATTAAAGTATAGGAGCTCATGTGTGGATTACACATCTGTTTTAACTTGGAAAAGGAAAAGTAATAAAGCTTCAGCAAGCAGAATAATGTTAAGCTAGTTATGCAACAGTTCATGGTCATTATTTATTGACCAGAATACTATAATATGGTAAAGTGGTAAATCCTCAAATCCGATGGCAAAAAGCTCTGTTCCACACTAATCTCATCCATGTAAAGGATATGTTGTGTGTGTGTGTGTGTGTGTGTGTGTGTGTGTGTGTGTGTGTGTGTGTGTGTGTGTGTGTGTGTCAGTGTGTGTGTCTGGCATCATTTTTGTGATTTTGATTTTTATCTCTGAAGATATCTGTTTCTCGATTTCCCAGACTGAACCCCCTATGCCCCACCGCCAAAATAGACTGAATAAAATGAAAGTAAAAAGTGGCATTAAAAACACAACGTGACAACTTCTGTATCTATCTTAGACAATAAACCTACTTGAATGTCCAAAAAGAGAAAAATGCAGAAATCCTAAAACTAAAGGGTATAGATGCTGTGTAAAAGATAATAAAACAAATAGCGCTTGTTGTTTTCACCATTATGTTTACTATATAAATAAAACAAATAGTGATTGCTGTTTTTATCACAGTGTTGCTGTATTACCTTCTTTTTGCCTGACATTTGTTTACATTACTGTCTACCATCCACAGGATGGAGGGAATTAAGAGTTAGTTGTCAGAAGTATGTCTTCTCAACTTCCAGAAAAAATAACTTTGATAAGACTCACTTCAGTCTGATGTAATATCACATTAATCTGCTCTTATAATCATCTTTCCAGTGAGGTACAGGTGTATTTTCAGAAGACTGGAGTGAAGTCCATAAGCTAACTGCTGCTAATAAGAGTAAAAGAAAGTAATAAAACATAAGAAGGTGGAGGTAAAGTATTACATTGTCTCCACTGTGCCATGTTAGAAAATGAATCCTGAGGTAGAATGTTTATAAATTAGTCATGTATGTAGTGTGGAATCTTTAAGAATAAAGCTGTGCTCAGAAGAAAAATTTGACATTGACATGCAATAGCTAAACAATATGTTCACTCTCTAACAAAACTTGGATAAGTGATTATTTTTTCTTCTTTGAAATATAGCAGCATAAATGACAAATAAAAGTATAAATACTTGTCATGTTTTCATTACATATTCTGAAGATATAAAATAACTATCACAAGTTACTTTTGGTATCTTAGGAAGTCTTTAATGATACTGCCTGTAATTTTTCCCACCTACAGAATGCATGTCAGGAAATGAACAGGACTGTCTCACTCTCTGGGATTTCACACCTTTTAAGTAATTTGTTGTGCTACACAGCACAGAGAAAAGTGTCAGAAATTATATTTTAACACGTGGCCTTTTGGAGCTGTCCTTTGAATACAAAAAGACTGTGTTTACCATCATTCCGGCAGCACGTTGTTTTGCATAATCTATCTCTGCCGCCAAGGGTTCGCCTCCTACAGACACACAGACAAATAAGACAGATGGACTTTATTATGACTTCGTTAAAGACAATGTGCTTTTGCAGATGCTGACTGACAGTGGATTAGGAATGATCTTATTAGGTTTTCATTTGTGTAGCATGGTTGTTTGGACTTCTTCTGTAGCATAGGGTGAATATCTGTGCAGTCCAGGACAGGTGGCTATTTTACAAACCACTTTTGAGATTTATGAACTTGTACATAGTAGCAGGGTATAGTCTATGATTTTACTGCTGTATTAGGATGCCACAATACTATAGAAAATCTGACAAAAACATCTCCTTCTGACAATATATAAATATGTGACAGAAGCAAAGTGTGCATTTTATGAAATGGCCATTACAATAAATACTCTGCTGAGCTCTCAGACAGACAGTATGTAATGAGGTGAGTGGACATATGCTAATCCCTTTAGAAAATGAACCAAATGCAAAACTATAGCAGGAAATGCACCTGTGCAAAGTTACAGATAATGTATTACAGTGTTGAAATGAGCCCAATGAATGCCACATGGAAGAACTTAGCAATTTTACTGTACATCATACCTTCCACACCATAAATCTGTAGGTCAAAACATTACTTACAGTAATATTGTAAGCACACAAAAAGGTATATGTATGTTTTCCCCTCTGGAAGAGTATTTTGCAGTTTAAAAGGAGATCAGTGCACTAATTGCAGTGGTCTGGAGTTACTCCGGCAAAGTGGAAGCTATCAAAGAGGAAACCTAATAATGGGCAAATACAGGGTAAAAGCCATTAGACCAAGATTTCTCAGAAGTGTCCGCTTCTATCTAGGAAACAATAATGATGTGGCACATACCACCATCTGCCATGCATAACCCTGTATGGATCAGATCACAGACACGGAAGTGTTTGACATGAAGGCATTGCAGTATGACACTTAGGATGTAAAGATTTGTTATAGCCACATACAAGATGATGCACTGGCAAGTATATCTTTTGCATGGCAGTTTAGTCATAGTTTGCCTATGTCACGTGTAGTTAATTCAGATATAATCTGTTCTTTTTACACTACTACTCAAAATGGCCACCAGGTGGTACTAGTGAACAGTCACAGAGATACTGAAATTCGGATTAATATTGCATGCAAAATCATCTGTTTGTAAAATATTTTAAGTTATTATTGTGGTTGTCTCAACATTCCTAAACCAGATACTATTATCCCTATTGTCTTAAGTTGCTCCTGCCTCATCCATTTTGTTTACCCCCCCCCCATAAGCCAGGGCCAGATGGGGCAACTCAGACAGTGAAGCTGTAACATTATTCCTTCATAAGAAGAAAATCAAGGCAGCAGGCCTTCAGAATGGATCCACAAAGGGGAAGCCATTTGCATTTTCCTTTCTAACTTGATAATAAAGCAGTGCTTTTCAGTAACACCATGTCTCATCTTCATCATCTTCCTCATCCAACTGCACGTGTAGTGCAGTGCAATTTGCTGCTTTTAGCCAGTGTGGGGGAGGTTTGACTTGAATATTAATAGTCACAAGCTACTGTCTCAAAGAAAACGAGTTACTGAAGGGCTGTGTACTCCTTCAGACATCTAAGTATGTTTTTTGTTTTGTTTTGATTTGTTCTACACCTAAGGTGTCAGCATTACATACCGAGGCTATGACTCTCATTGAGCATGGGGTCTCCAAGTGACTCATTTCTTGTAGACCAGACTTTAAAATTTACTGACACACAGCTGCTAAACACTTTTCTGACCAAATTACTTAACCAGTATTTGCTGTTTCCAGACAATAAAGGGTGAGTTACAAGTTTGTAAGTCATTTATGTACTTCTGCAGCAGCAAACTTATAATGGATGCATAGTTCACACTCAGATATAAAATGGGCTCACACACATACACGCACACATACTCGTGCACACACATACATACACACCTGTTTATAAGATTACTACTGTAAGTATTCTCCAGATGGTGTAGTTGTAAGTTTACAGAGTAGTGTTTATCCATTTTCTTCAATCAGAGTCATTTACATTTAAGGTAGTTACAAAATAGATTACCATGGAGAAAAGCCTGGTTCTGGACATAAGATCTCCACTCTAAAATTAAAATAATAATATTATGTGCATGTGTTTTTCATTTACATGTGCTATCTACAAATATAGACAGATGTTGATTGGTGTGTGTGTGTGTGTGTGTGTGTGTGTGTGTGTGTGTGTGTGTGTGTGTGTGTGTGTGTGTGTGTGTGTGTGTGTGTGTGTGCGTGTGTGTGTGTGTGTGTGTGTGTGTGTGTGTGTGTGTGTGTGTGTGTGTGTGTGTGTAGACAGACATATCGACAGATAGATATTATTCTTGTATTCAGTCCCCTATAGACTGCTGAGAGGTGATCTATACTTAGCCTTTAAAGCATCCTCTGATCCAACCCTTATGGACCTGTTGCACATCAACAAAACAAATAGTATTAGAAACTTCCAATCTAGGAACCTAAATCTCATCTGCAAAATATATAAGACATGCTGGAGGGACAAGTATATCTTTCAATGACTACCCCTCTCTGGAAAAGGCTTCCCGTCCATGTGAGGCAGAGTTCTTCACTGCACTTATTCAAGCAAAACTTGGATCAGGGTATGGCAAATTGTAAATTTACCTCTGGTCTGCTATTTTTGTCCATATTAGAAAGTGGAAGCTTGTAAATGCTTGATCACTTATACCTAAGCTATACCCTCAATAAAATGACTGGTGTCAATACCGGTCAGATTTGACTAGGCTTAAAAAAGACCCTTTATAGTTGTTAGCCTAGTAATTCCCTATGAACCTATGCACACATGCAACACAGTGCACTGGTTCTTAAAACAATAGTTTTATAACGTGTAATAAAAACAGCACTGGCGCACACTTCTCAAGTGATATACAACCAATGCAAGTAGCATAAAGTATGTGTTACCTGTTTAATACATAGTGTCTCATGCAGGTTCCAGTACAGTCCAAAGGTACTTTCTTCCTGCTGCATTCTCTGTTGGAAGATATCTACCACTGGTTACAGCAGCATTACTCAGGATACTTTTCATTACTTTTATATCACTTTAACATACAATTAACTGAGAACCTCAACACTGTTACTATATCTATATTTATTTATCTATCTGTGTGTGTGTGTGTGTGTGTGTGTGTGTGTGTGTGTGTGTGTGTGTGTGTGTGTGTGTGTATTTATGCTTGTAGGGCAAAAGGTAGAGTTTTTTTTTTAATTAGAGCTGCTTCATAGGCAATGTACAATTTTTATAACCCACGCATATTACTTAATAATAAAAAAAATATCAATAGTCAATCTCATGCATACTATATTAAATGCATATCTCAAGAAATAACAACAATATGTAATTATATTTAACAACCATTGCAACATTTAAAAGGAAAACAGAAAAATAGAGGAGTATTCTAACCAGTCCTTCTTCTCTAGGTACTTATGAGGCCAGGTAGCCATCTTGTAAAAGAAAGATAAAAACATACCCTGTGGATTGTCTGGCAACCTTAGCCAAGCCTTGTAACAGAAACCCAGCATAGCAACAATTACTACTGTTACCCAGCACCAGAGTGTTAAAGACATGAGCATGTTATAAGGTAGAATAGTCAGTAACCAAAAATGAACATCCATAGAGACTGGCATTGAGAAGCTAAGAGTCAATGCTGCAGAATTAATTATCTTGTCCTATAATGGTCTCAGCTGAGTGCAATCCCATATCATATGTAAATAATTGGCCTTCGCCACACTACACATCCAACATGAACCATCTCCTTTCCCATACTTCTGTTGAAAAACCATGGGGAATATTGCCACCCATGCAAACTTTTAAATATACAAATCTCACCACTGGGGGGGATGGTACTTTTCATGAGTAGTCAAGTAGTGTGTCCCCAGTCCTGCTCCAAGACAACATAGTGTGACAATTCCTGCCATTTGGAGTGAGGTAAAGTAAGAGGTGACTTAGAAGTCGAATTAAACTACTGATATTATAAGGTCTACTTTACCTTTGGTCAATAACTCACAGTCTTCTTTTTTTCATCCGCTTAGCATCTCAAGCAAAAAAGCCATTTGGGACATACAAATGTGTGGCTTGGATAAATAGTCCCACAGTTCACATATCTGCCATGAAGACATCCATCTTCTTGGGCCTGTGTGTAGTGTGTAAGAATACCATTATCACTAACCACATCTCTAATATACAATGCACCTTTAGTAATCCAATGTTTCCATACTACAGGGGATCTTTGCACCTGAATTTTCACATTTCCTCATACCCTATGGGTAGGAAGCACCCGACTCTCCTTCTTATGTAAGTTATTTGTGCAGGCCACTTGTTTCATTAAGCACTTCATTAACCCTTCTGAAACAGTTACAACACTTAACTATGTTGGATGCAATGACCCCAAGCCAAGGCCAGGTCCCTCAGAGATCTCACATACTGACTACCTATTAGTGCCTTCACATAAACCTGCAAGTTGGCCAAGCCCATATCCCTTATTCTGATTGTAGCAAAAAGGTTAAACTTGCTGACTGTAGGCCTATCCTTCTTCCATATGAACTTCATCAATAAAGTCTGCCACTTTTTAACAAAATGGAAAAAAAAAAAAACAACTAAGGCAGGTGCCTAAGAAGAAACAAGATCTTAGGGTATAATAAGTCCCCCCATTTTGTTGGGGCAGCCATGTTTCATACACATTTGTAACTTTATTGGGGGGAAAGAAACCCATTTGTACTTATACAGGCAGACACTCCCTCATATAAAAGTTGATACCATATATTAAAACTATCTGGACATCATATTGTCCTTAACAGTGCCAAAATTAAATTCCATCCTATACTCTCAAAGGCTTTCTGAAAATCCAGCAGTAAAACTCCTGCATTAGAAGCTAACCTTTGTTTCTGCTGTTCAGTATTCAAACTAAGCCAGATTAAGTCTATGCTCCCAAGATGTTCTCTAATAAACTCCTGATGATTCTTTGGAATTATCCTAGGAAAACAGTTAGCTAATATTTTTGCATATATTTTGTCTTCAATTGTAGTAAGGAGATTGGTCGATAGTTTCCTGCACATATCCTGCTCTTTCCTGGTTTGGGTAGGAAGATCACTTTCTCAGTATTCAAATCCTCCAAAAACCTACCTGTTCATTCTGCCAAGTCATAGTAATGTTTAAGTAGGTCAACTAAGATCCCCCTCAAATATGTTACAAAACATTGGGCCCAGCCCATCCCACCCCAGAGCCTTTCCTGCTGATAAGTCCCAAATTGCCCCTTTGATCTCCAGCACAGAAATGTCCTTATTCAATTTTTAGAACATTCTTCCTTGAGAACCTAATAGTAGAAAGCTCCTCAAAAACCTCCCTGCAACAATGCTTTAAGGGTTTATTATACCGAAGATGACTTTTCTCATATTCTCTGACAGAAACAGCATTAATTCCCTGTGGAGATGTAATTATATCTCCTTTCTCCTCTGCAGTACTTATTATGGATAACTCCTTAATGTGTTCTTGGTAATGTCCCACTAGCAGCTTTGGGGAAGTTTTCCCTTGTGCCCAGAAAAATATTTTATACCTTTCCTATGTATTTAGTAATTTTTAGTTCTATTTCTTTGTACATAGATTTTAATGTTATGATTTGTGCATAAATCTCTGTGTCTTGACACTATGACTTTTTATATTGCTCATATAAATACCTTATATACTCCAACCATTGCCCTTTAATTTCTGTATACCAACTCACTTCTGCCCTATTTGAAGTATTTTGCAAAAACCTTGCAATACTTGTTTAAAATTAATCCATTTCCCAATCCAAAATATTGTTATCAAATCCCTAAGCAGCTGACCCTTGTCCAAAAGTTTAATCCATAAAGGGTCTAATTTCCATTGAAAGGTCTCCCTGTTTACTTGCCCAACTCTAAGTCAACACTAACTAGGCTATAATCTGAATAAATAGACTACGTCAGTTGAGTGTCCTTAACTTACAGTATTAATTTTCTAGAAACCAAAATCATATCTAACTTACTTGATGAGTTTTGGCTTCAGCTAAAATAAGTGAAGTCCAGTGTATCAGAGTATAAAATCCTCCAAGTGTCTATCAGGTCCAAAGATGACATGAACATATGAAATGCCCTAGATTTCTATGGGTATCCATCTACTACCCTTGGAATCCTGTCTAACCAGGGATCTAGAGTGGTGTTGAAATCCCCACCCCACTATGATCTGATACCCTAACTATGGGACTTCTGTAAGCAGTCCACCAGAGAAGACCATGAAGCTTCGATATCCTCTTTGGGACCATAATAACAGCCTAGCACCATGCCTCCTAACCCAGTTTCCCTTGTGATAGTGTTCCAATGTCCCTCACTATCCCTTTTTCTGACCCCTATTCTCCAACACAAATATGAGCACAACCCCTCTTTTTGCTGGTCAGGCAAAACTATAAAAGACCTCAGCTTACCACCAACTACATAGATAGCACAATGGCACTTTCAACCTAGTTTCCTGCAAAAAGACAATTACTATACCCTCTTTTCTTAACCACAAGATAACTACTCTGTGTTCTACAAGGGCATTAATGCCCTTTGCTTTAAAAGCAGCCACCCTCACAGGGATAACTTGCTGTTGCTCTACTATCTGTTTGGATCTGTGACTCACTACACCATAATCCCTACACATGTTGGAATATTCCCTAACAACTGGAAACAGCCCTCAGAAAATATATCAAACTGATCTCAAAAAAAGTACATTGCCTTATGGAAACCCAGCAATATTAAATACACCCCCTGAACTTCCTTGTAATATCACGGTTATACAAGATAAGGCTAAAAGGGAAGCCTGACATTCCAAATCTTCAATACCAGATGGTCATGCTTTTTCCCTAACCAGATGTGTGTGTGTGTGTGTATATATATATATATATATATACATATATATATATATATATATATATATGGGTCTAGGACTATTCACTGAAAGCACATTTCACTGAAACACATTTGCTTGTGCAGAATTCACTGAAAGCTCAATTCACTGATAACACAATTCACTGAAACACATTTCACTGAAAGTTAAATATGGCCTTTTCTCCACTGTTGTGCGACCCTGGAGTTATTATATATAGTAAGGGGGGGTGGGGGCACCTCCCCCCACATTGCCCACATTGGGGGGTGTGGGGGGCATAGCCCTCTACCTATTTTAAATATTTTAAACTGCATACATGGATACTTGCAATTCCAATAAATTACTCTTTTCTGAACTTGATATATATCCAAAATATGTGGGGGGCCGTGCCCCCCCCCCTTACTATATGTACTAACTCCAGGGCGCACAGCATTGGGGATAAGGCCGTATATAATGTTCAGTGAAATGTGTTTCAGTGAATTGAGTTTTCAGTGAATTGAGCTTTCAGTGATTTGTGCACAGTCATTTGACTTTCAGTGAAATGTACTTTCAGTGAATAGTCCTAGACCCATATATATATATATATATATATATATATATATATATATATATATATATATATATATATATATATATATATATATATATATATATATATATATATATATATATATATATATATATAAACAGCAGCCAACAATACTCCAAGTCCCCCTCCATGCCTCTATGTTCCAAATGCAACTCCCACTTAACATTCCTACTTTATGAACAATAAAAACCTGTACATAACAGTGATTCTGACATTCCAACATTTTACAAATGTTTACGAATCACATGTAGAGAGAAAGGACAAATAAAAACATAAAAAACAATACCAGAACTGAATATTCTTTAGCACACCAGAAATCAACTAACTATTTTCCCTTTCATTTGCTGCCTTTCAACCTGGTTTCCTTCTGACCTCATGGGCAGGAGATAAGGAAACCAAACAGGGGTAGAACTAATAAGCATCACAATAAACTGCATGCAGCTGAAATGATTTCTGTCATGCTACACTGCAATGAAAAAGGTACGTTAGTGCAAATAAATAGTAAAGGAATAAAATTGCTTAACTGCTACATGCAGTCAAATGCATTTCTGTCTTAAATTTTAGAAAAAAAAGAGGTACTAGACATGTTCAAAAATGCAGCAATACCCCATGTCCAAGGTATCCTTGCAAACAGTTAATCCCCTGGGTCACTACCAGTCAAGATTCCTCAGTTTCTTTAATGTCCTCCACCATCAGGTGCAAATTATTAGAGTTCAAGCTCACTTCTCTGTGCTAGCCATGGGACCACTCTATGGATGGCTCCTCTGTTTTTGATGTCAGATGACTTCTGACGAACTCTTCCTTGATTCATTGGCTTCGACATATCTGCAGAAGTAATTTGCCTTCCTTTCCCTGCAGAAGTTTGGAGGTGATGCTCTGTGATGATCTGTCCTGCTTCTTGTATTCCATCTGTCCACATCCTGATAATCCAGCCACTTCATTATTTATTTTTTATTTTTATTTATTTTACATTTGTTGACCTGGCTAGTCTAACTGGATACATGTCCATTTTCAGTAGAGGCCCGGGGAGAAAAGCTCCAAATTTAATACAAAGTAGGAAATCAGTCAACCTAAAATTTAAGACAGTCCAAATCAGCATGCAGATATAAAAAATATAATAAAAAACTAAAAATGATAAAATATAAAAACATTTTTTTTTTTTTTTTTTTTTTTTTTGAGATGAGCAGAGAAACAATATTTTAGGTGTACTTAGAATAAAAGAAAGGATAAGTGAGAGAGAGGAGGGGATAAGATAAGAGATAGGATAGGTAGATATAATAGGATGAGTAGGGATAAGATGATTTTCATAGAGCTAGAAAGTTAGTTTTAAGAGGCAAACACATGCACCTAAGAAGAGAGAAAGAAAGAAGCTTTTGAGTACTTGTTCAAAGGTAGTTTCCTGTCTTAAGGAGTGGCTGTGGAACTTTAGAAAACATTTATTGGGTTATTGGGTAGAGAAGGGAAGAAGAATAGGGGAATGGAGACAGAAGGGCTAGCTAGTCAGGGTTAATACAGGGGCAGAGCCATTTGTTATTAAGGTACAATTTGAGATTCTTCTTGCAAATAGGAAGAGAAGTCAGGAATGTGATATCAGCAGGTAAATTGTTCCAGTGTTTCCCAACTGAGTTGGAGAATAAGCCATCTCCTGCAGTGTTTTTAGGTGCAGTAATGTTGATCAGAAGTTTGTTAGAGGAGCGTAGATGTTTCAGGTTATGATAAGGGGTAATAAGACTGGTGAGTATTGGAGTTTTGGTGGGTTGGTACAGGGTTTTGTGGGCTATGGTATACAGGGTTTTGTGGGCTATTACCAGTTGTTGAAGTTTAATCTGATTAGGAAGTTCGAGCCAGCCAAGTTGTCTTAGATTAATGCAGTGGTGGGTTCTAAAAGGAGATCCGGTAGCAAATCTAGCAATGTTGTTGTAGGATAACTAGTTTTTATTTTTTTTTTTTTGACAGGTTGGTATAAATAGGACATGCATAGAGTAAAGTAGAGATTAGATGGGTCTTGGCTAGGTTGTATTCTAGTAGTTGGGGTAAGAAATGGTTTAATTCTATATAGGGTTCCTATTTTTTGTTCACACTTTTATAGTAGAGTTAATGTGATTCTCAAAATTGAGTTTATTATCAATTGTAATTCCTAGTAGTTTTGTGGTGGTTTCGGGGGAAATACCAGTATTGTTGTTTGAAGTGATTGAGAAATGTGGGGGTATTTGGTTACGTGTTGGGGAGAAGAGTAGAAGTTTTGTTTTCTTAGGGTTGAGTAGGAGGCAGCGTTGGGAAAACCAATGTTCAACTGTGTTAAAGGCTTTTTGTGTAAGAGACTGAAGTTCAGCATGAGAGTTAGCTGTGCAGATAATAGTGGAGTCATCTGCATATTGGATACAGTTAGAAAAAGAGATAGCTGATAGAAGGTCATTGATAAAGATGGAAAAAAGAAGTGGACCTAAGATAGAGCCTTGTGGGACACGTAGGGAAATAAGAAGGTAGTCAGATATTGAGTTTTTCCAGAGTACTGCTTGTTGACGGTTTTTTAGGTAAGATTGAAACCAAGCTGAGCTGTTAGGATCCAGTGATAAAGAATTGAGAATGTGGAGGAGCATTTTGTGATTTACCATGTCAAAGGCTTTAGACAGGTCAATGAATAGTGCAGAAGAAAGATTGTTTACGTTGCGGTTAGTGTTGATGGTGTTTGTGAAGGAGAGCAGTGCAGTGGTGGTGCTATGGGAAGGTCTGAAGCCATGTTGACAGCTAGCAAGTAGGTTGTTTTGGAGAAGATGATTTTGTAATTGTTTATGGATACATTTTTATAGGATTTTCATTGATTTGACTGCCAGTCATGCAAGAACATTTCTACATCAGATGGAGCCTTGAGAGAAAACTGCTGTGTACCTTTTATCTTTTGCAGGGTTTCTTAATGAGACCCTAAATCTGAACTCTACCCCACCAAAGTAGCTAGCCATTGCTTTTCTAATAGCAAAGACAGCAGCACTATAATCTGCACAATAAGCACCTGATGGCCTGCCAGTGTTAGATTAGCGTTACGCTCCCTAGTGACTTTCAAAATACTTTAGCTATAATTAAAGCCCAAGTATTTATAAAAGAAGTGTCTGGAAAATCTAGAGATTAGATGCTTATGCACTAACCTGTGCACCTGTTCAGTTATGGGGAGGGTCTCAACTCCAAACAGGCTGCTCAGTTTCCTCCTCATAAAACTTAAGTCATCCATAATTTCAATCCTTTCTGAAATGCCAGTGTCTCAGAGATCATTCCTTCTTGCTCATTTCTCCATGTCATCTATTTTTGCCTCCAAATGCCAAACTTGTGCTCTTGTCTCAGCAATGTAGAATTCCCTGCTACATTCTGTTTTCTTCTTCAGCTCCAACTGTTGCTGTGCAATCTATCCATCCATCCACAACCCCTTTTCCCATTTTTGCACATGGCGTCGGGGTGTCACTTTAGCAATGACAGTCATCTACAGCCAAGGTTCACATCGCTGGGTTGCTAGCATTGCCACGACTGTTCTTCCATACCACACAGTTACATGCACACACACTAATGGCTAGTTTACAGTGTCAAATCCACCTGCTGCATGTTTTTGGAATGTGAGAGCACACTGGAGCACCTGGAAGAAACCCACACATACACAGTGAGGGCATTCAGATTCTGCACAGAAGGCACCCCAGCCAAGAATCAAACCAGAGAAGTGCTTGCGGTTCAATGGAGTCAGTCAATTGCTATAGCTTTCTGTCCTGCCATGCCAAATCCTACTTTATGCCTACACCATCTGCAGCCATGCCTTGCATTAACATGGTCAGTGTTGTCGAATACTGCTTTATTACAATAATATTTTCTGCAATTTCCAATGTGGAAAACTCCATATATGAAATTAAACTTCCAGGTGTCACACAATCACTCTGCCTCTATATGCAATGCTCCTAACACTCCAAGTCTGTTGCAAAATAACATTGCATGTATTCTCTTTCAAAAATAACTTACATCCACCCAGCAACTCCACTCTGAGCAGAATCTGCACTGCTCAGGGAAAATGCAAACACCATCCTGTAAAACTTTGCTTAATTGCTGGAACATGGAACAGGGCTCTCGTTTACAGCTTCTGCACCCTGCTCTCCCAAAGGTTGAGCATTTTGGACAAAGGGGAGTTTGTCAGCAGCTACATTTTGGCATTTTATTGATTCTCATTTAGACAAATGCACAGTGCTGCCTTTGCAGGACTCACAGTAGCACCTGCTATGGTGATCCTTTGGAACAGAGTTAATGTTTTGTATGTCAAGTATGTGCAGCTTGACTTTTATGAATCAAAACATAAACGATTATTTGGCAATCTTTTGGACAGCAAGTACTTCAGACGCACTAAATTTGAAGCAAGTTTGCAGAAAAGCAAAAATACTGAAGCCTAATTACTGCAAATAAACAATATCAAACCCCATATCACCAGAATTGCATATCCCAACTCCGGGATTGTACTAACATGAAGATTTGAAAACTCTCCCAAATTAAAGCAATAACTCCTGACACAAACTCACTGGCAGTGAATCTGTCACAACCACAACACTCTAAATAAAACAGTAATCAAAAAGCATATCCTTACCTAAATAGCATACCATACACACTGCAAGTACCTAACCTACTCTAAATAATGCTGTTCAAAGTCAAAAAATTCTACACATGAACAATCGTTGAGAATTGTGGCATGCAAAAAAACACATAGTTCACCAGCATTTGAAAAATCTTGCCTTTTGGCAAACTGTCCAGCAACTATAAATAGATTGATAGATAGATAGACAGATAAATAACTAGATAGATATAGAGTTATAGGCAGTTACAGTATATAGCTAGGCAGATATAATATATGTCTATATCTGTATATGTATATTTGCATATATATATATATTATATATATATGTATATGTATATATATATATATATATATATATATATATATATATATATATATATATATATATATATATATATATATATATATATATGTGTATATATATATATAGAGAGAGAGAGAGACTGAGTCAGACAGACAGGCCTGTTTTATGTTTTTCCGTTTAAAATCTCTACCTCCATGTATAACCACAGTACACATGTCAGAAAGCTGAGTGTGCTCTCTCTCTCTCTCTCTCTCTCTCTCTCTATATATATATATATATATATATATATAAGAAGAGAGAGAGTGAGAACAGACAGGCCTGTTTTAGGTTTTTCCGTTTAAAATCTCTACCTCCATGTATAACCACAGTACACATGTCAGAAAGCTGAGTGCATGTAGATGCTCTCTCTCTCTCTCTCTCTCTCTCTATATATATATATATATATATAGGGAGAGAGAGAGAGAGAGAGACTGAGTAAGACAGACAGGCCTGTTTTATGTTTTTCCCTGTAAAGTCTCTACTTCCATGTATAACCACAGTGCACATGTATGCTCTCTCTCTCTCTCTGTTTATGTTTATGTATATATATATATATATATATATATATATATATATATATATATATATATATATATATGAATATATATGGATAGATATATATAGAGAGAGACTGAGTCAGACAGACAGGCCTGTTTTAGGTTTTTCCCTGTAAAGTCTCTACTTCCATGTATAACCACAGTGCACGTCAGAAAGCTGAGTGCATGTAGATGTTTTTCTTGCCCTTGTTCTCTACTTTCCTATTGTGCCAGTCGGTACAAGTGAAAATCTGGGGTGCACTTGTCTCAAAACAGTGAGCAAAGGGTTCAGAGTCACTGCAACAGCAAGAGTATACAAAGACTCCACTATGTAAACTGCAAGGTCAAGGCATTACTGCATTGCCAAGCCACTGGTGCAGAGTTCAAAACTGACAGTGGCCATGTGTGTGTGTATGGGTGTGGGGGGGGGGGTGTAGGCAATGTACTTCTTATAATCAGAGCGTAATATATGAGACATGCTCACTGTAAGATTTAGGTAGATAGGATTTGTACCAAATGCACCTAAGAGGATTTAAGCATGAAGCTCCAGAATAGTAGCAGCAGTGCAGGGACAGCATGACAATACCTGTTGTAATCATCAGGCCTTTGTCTCATACAGAAGGTTTGCTTTAGTTAACTGGTCATGCAAGGTATAAGACATGGCTTTCATATCAGCACATCATAAACTCAGTATGAGCCAATACTCCATATGGAAAAAACATAGCTTGTCTTATTTGAATATGTATTAGGACCTCATTGTGTAACAGCCAAAGAGAAGAGTTGTCTTTAAACAGGAAGAACGCTCATTGAATTACTCTTCATTAATGACTTGCAAGCTCCACCTTATCTCTGCCTTGTAGTTTCCACAGCATGTATCCCATTATTTGACATTGACAATCTGCTGTCCTTTGTCATGCTTACAGTGGGGGCTGGAAACCTCAAAGCAAAAGGTTGGAGCTGCAAGAAGCAACTGAGTGGGCGGGGCTAACTGGAATGGGGTGGGAGCATGTTTTGAGAGGCTATTGATTTTTTAACTATGATCAAACAATAGCTGGGTCAGTCACTTTCATCAGACTTCAACTATGCCAATTCAATACAGCCACTGTACTGACTGTTTCTCCATTGTGGGTGTTATAATGGAATTATCACCCTTACATATATGTTAAGTCTCTACACATGCAGTGTTGGGCCTCACAACATCTTAGGCATGCATTAATTGTCTGATAATGCCCACCATGTTGGGCATTATTGCTTGCATAATGCATTTTTCTCACATCTTAACTTCTGTTAGATTTCTTACCCTTTCTTCTAGCCAGGTATCTAGTTATGTTGTTAACTTAAGAAGTTGCACTGTGTATCTAGATCTTTTCTAATATTACTCTCCTATATATTTACTGTTTTACTACATATTTTGCATTCCAGCTTAGGAAAAAACAATGTATTTATGAATTTAGTCAATCTTCTCTTATAAGTAAGTTTCCTTTATTAGACTGCATTTATAGACATCTATTTTGTTGAAAAAATGTTGGTCCTGTAAATATCACTTGAATTTTTATCTTGTTCTATTATACGTTTATAAACCATCTGCTACCTGATTTTTTATGTCTGACATAGCTTTTCTTCTCAAGATTCACTGAAAATGTAGTTCATACTTGGAAATTCACAGTTAACAAAAGTAAATAAATGCATACATTTAAATTGTATTTGTTAAAATTCATATACATTTTTATAGTGTTCAAGGTTTAGGTTATACTAGGTATCATTTTGCACATTTTACATTTTCCAGGCTAATATTTTAATAAATCACCAAGGGCTTGCCAAGTCAAAGTGGTAGAAGATCTGGTGTGTATCAAATATTACCATGTGACCATTACATTAAATAGAGCTCTGGCATAATATTCATCTGAAAATATGAACAATGGTGTAAGCAAAATACACCACTGATTTGGCTGTTTATTGCGAAACACAACATGTTTTGGGTTCATATGATTTTACTGGCTGAGATATTGATGAAGTCAGGACCTGGTTTTGATATTTATGTATAATTAGAACAGGAAACCCTATGTCAAATACAGCCAAGTTATGATTTTGTCAGATGTTTGCAGAGATGTAAGTTCACGGGCATCCTTAACTTCAGTTTTACTTGACAGAAGTAAAATGGAATCTAAACTTATGCAAGCTTAGCTCATATTTATCTCTTGTTAGTGCAGGGTCCATGGACTAAATTTCTGACTTGTAGTTATCAGAAACCATCACAGTTTCAGTATGCCTCAGGTATTTAGCAGATATTGTTTCAGAGTCCTTTGGTAATTATCCACCATTGCCTTGGTGCAAATCAGAAGTTAAAACTGAGCTCCCCAAGTCAAGTATGGTGCTGATTTACCTTCAGTTGAAATCAGTATTATTGGTCTGGTCTAGTGTAACTCTAGTTGTTCAGTTCATTTAGTAAGACTGAAAGCAGTCTGGTACAGGAACAAAACCTCACCTCTCATGTTCGTTGAAAAATAATAAGATGATAACTAGACCTCTGTTTTTTATTTATCCAGTAGTATTAGTACCATAATATTTGTAGAAATGCAACACTGGTTCATGTATTTTTAAAATCAACAACAATCTGCCTGTAGTTTAAATAGATTAAATCCTGCTGTCCTTGAAAAATTACTACAGGACAAGTATTAATGTTGCTTCTGATGACTGGCAGAGTCCAGCTCAGCATCTCCGGGCCATGTGCTTCTTTGTTTCATAAGTAAAAGATCCCTTAGAATATTTGTCTTGTTTTGAAGTCTGACTATCAAACTCTGAGTAGTGACCCTGTCATAAGGAAAAATGACAACTTGAATCCTCACTTGAAGTGTGACTACTATTAATCTTTTCCATGCATGCCTTGACTTCTTCTGCTTTCACCATTTTAGTGATTGCATTATAGCTTACTCTTGATAAAAGGTGTAGCCTATTATATAACATGCATTTTAATACTGTTTTATTCATTTATATTTAATAAAAAATGGATAAGAACAAAAAAAAAACTGTATTCAGTAGCTTGAGTAACTCATCGTCCACATAAGTCTAGTTATTTTTACTATCTAAATGTACCATTTCTGAAATATTGACATCTTTTCTCCTCTGGTTCCATGTGTTAAGGGACAAGTCACAAAAATATTGATGCATTTAACAAAATGTAATAAATAAATACATCTACCAAAGGTACCACTTTAAAAACAGTAGACAATTCATATGTGTCCCCTCAGTAGTAGCAGTAAAATATCACTGTGCAGAAAGAGGGATGTTAGGTGGAATTGTCAGTACTAAAGTCTGCTGTTTTAACATTATGGTGTTAATGAACATTGACTTAAACTTACTGTACCTCCCGAAGGCTTACTTCTGGATGCATCATTCAGCAGAAATGACTGCCTTTATGCTAGATATAACTCTGAGTTACATTTGCACCCATACTAAGATGGACGATTTCAGGACATGTTAGTGTCTGTTATATAATTTAGCAGTTGTGTGGATGAGGTCTACAAGACCCAAATTAGGTGGATATTAGAGATTAGTATAAGAAAGAAGGATTTGGCTTTGCAGACCTTGTTTATGCTGGGTACTAATATTCACTGCATGCATCGAAGATCATAAAGGCAAACTGCTTCCCGGGGTCTGCACAATATTTAGTGGCTCCTTCAACCTGATGTGCTACACAGAATTACTGATATTGAGTCTGAAGTATACTAGACTTCAGATCCAATATACACTATGCTTCACTGACAGAGATGCAGGAAAAAAAGGCAATCATGACTGAAATCACAGAACCAGTGGATTGTGACTTAGAACTTCCTTCATTCTGCTACTCAGACACTGAACTTTAGCACAGGAGCCTCACAAAAGCTGACCACTAAAACGTGAGCATGTACCTAAAAGAAGATTTCATTCATGGGGCCCCAAAGCAGTATAAACGGCAGACACGCAGACACAATTTGTTTATTATTTAACTGAAACCTGGATTTCCCAGTTGAACAAGGCAGAGTTTAAGTAGTACAATGTATTATGGGTAAAATTTTGCTTAATAATCCACCTAGGGACCTATTTGTTTCCATTCACAGCTCATAGCTGAGGAGCTCAGCACTTTTCCTTACTTGTATTCGTATTAACAGCAATGTGGGGGATCCTTCTTGTCTCGTAGAAGCTGACAGCTCGCACATTAAATTTGGACAAGGGAGTGAAAGCCTTCATGCTTTCCAAGCCTTTCTTTCCTTTCCCTTGCTTTACAGTGTTGTTGCTCTAAAGTGAAAAAAAAATCTGAATGTACAGGTCTCTCTCTCTCTCTCTCTCCCTTCATTTGTTTTTATGAGAAATTCAGTGCAAATATCTTTAACAGTCTTTAGATGGCATGTTTAGCAGGTGTGCTTGCACAAGCTGCTTGCTGATCAGAGTGACTGAGTGGTAGGGTATGCCGTGCACAGCCTGCTGATTTGAATGACTGAGTGGTAGGGTATGCTGTACATGGCATGCTGATCTCAGTGACTGAGTTGTAGGGTATGTCGTACACAGCCTACTGATCTGAGTTACTGAGTGGTAGGGCATGCCATACATGGCATGCTGATCTCAGTGACTGAGTGGTAGGGTATGCCATAAGCAGCCTGCTGATCTGAGTAATTGAGTGGTAGGGCATGCCGTACACGGCCTGCAGATCTCAGTGACTGAGTGGTAGGGTATGCCGTACACGGCATGCTGACCTCAGTGACTGAGTGGTAGGGTATGCCGTACATGGCATGCTAATTTCAGTGACTGAGTAGTGGGGTATGCCGTGCACAACCTGGTCTTCATCATTCACCTCCTGTACTTTATAAGTCACAAAGATATTTGGCTGTACAACAAAGACTTGTACACTGTTATCACTAGCTTCTCAGTTTGAGCACAAGCAAGTTCCATTAATGTCTGTACTGCAATGTCTGCCTAGTTCCGTAAAATATCTGTGTATTAGTGTCTGTCTGGCTGTCAGTCAGTAAGTCTGTCTGTGACTAAATGTTGTCTGGTGAAGGTTGCTTTGCAAATATACTGGCATTTTTGACCCCAAGATTCACTGCAAAAAAGTCAGGGACATATTTGTACTTATACTGCAGCTTTGTGCTGCTGATTTATATATCGATATCAATATCTATATATCTATATATCTATTTACATGTATATATCTGTGTGTATACACAGGTCTACCACAAATAACAGAAACCACCCATTGCTGACTGGCCAAATGTCGACATCAAAACATCAAAAATACAGATGCTGGCCATTCAGCACACAAGCACGATGAAACACTCGGCGAATGCAATCTTTCACTTTTAAAAAATAAAATAAAACATTTTTTCAGAGAGAAACCCCCCCTGCACCCCCTATACACCCTGCCAATTATATATACTTAGTCTGAAATCGCACAAACATGAGGGTAAGGGCAAATTTTCCAACCCCTGAATTTGTGTGATCTCACACATCTGTCAATCAGCTGCCTTGTTGACCATTTGCATTTGACTAGGCAGCTATCGATCCAATACTCATTTGACTGAGTCATTAGCACTGATACCATCTTTCTATCTATATATCATTATTTATTTATTTATTGCAGTACTGTAGTGTATACAGGAGCTGATGTGCTAGAGAACATAATAAAACAGAAAGAGGGGATGTAGACGGCTATGCAGTTCCTCAGTGTGTTGCTGCTTTCTCCCCTTGAGTTGCATAAATGGTATCGTGATCTCCTCACAGTAGAACTATGGACATCTTAGCAAACTGAAAACATTAACTGGTTGTTTGAGACTTCAGTACAGTTTTGTTGTGTCACAACTGCTTTGTTTTTGTTTTTTTTGCAAAAGAATAACATAGTACAATGATGTGATAAATTGCAATGATGCAGTGTGTGATTTTTTTAATTTAGCACGCAAGCCTTCACAGGTCACATGCACCTGTCAGTGTTCTATAGTAAAATCTATAGTCTCTAATTAAAACCGCAAGAATGGTTGTTCCCACATTAATTCTATATTGTCATGCCTACTGAAGACAGCACTTTTGGTAGAGATGTTTTAGGCCTGACTGTGATACAGATGGTTAGTACCAATGCATGAGAAGCTAGCCAAGAAGAGTAGACTTGAACAAGAGATGTCCAAGAATATGGAAAAGGAAGGCAGTTTTGAGATGAATTTGGCCTGCTGTTCTACCTTAGAAAAGAAGGTGTAGAACTTGACACTACTTATAGTAGGTGCCTTCAGTTGGAAACCAGAGGCTAGCCCCAAATATGCAGTTTATATAAATACAGGATCACGTCTTCAAAATAAATTCTGGGTGATGGTGAAATCAGTGCTTGACTTCTCTTCCCACCTTCATATAGCCAGTAG
Organism: Protopterus annectens; assembly: GCF_019279795.1. Taxonomy (NCBI): domain Eukaryota; kingdom Metazoa; phylum Chordata; order Ceratodontiformes; family Protopteridae; genus Protopterus; species Protopterus annectens. Next base: position 1,543,093,810 of record NC_056746.1, on the reverse strand, counting down.
AAGGATGAATTCCTAGACATTTGATTTGTCCAGAAAGGGAAGACATCAAAATATAACAATGTGCTTCTAGGGTAGTAGAATTTGTTGGCTTAATGAATGGGTCATTAGTTCACAAGGGGTTACTTAGTATTAAATGGTCAAATGTGGTTGGTGCAAAAGCAATATTAAAAGAGAAGTTCACTGACTTTGTAGATATCAGCATCTATACAGGTTTATTAGGGATGAACCATCCGAGCTGCACTCCACTTGTAACTGTGCGTATCCCATGGCCTCAGCTTTCCTTCAACTAGCATTGAACATGAGCTGCTTAAATTCTTCTGACACAGACAGAGAGGGAAAGATGGTTCACCACAGAGTTTATTCCTATCCAAAGGTGTGGAATGCATTTGTCCTATAGTAGACAGTGATTTATAAGAAAAGATAGATTCTTAGTAGTGCAGCAGTTTGCTTCTGAATAAAGTCTACTCAACTACAGACCCACAAAAAGGTAAGCATTATGGATTCTTTTGCCCAGCTTCATGTCCTAAAATACAATCCTAATATTCGCTCAAAGCCTAAGCGGAGCTTGCTTGTACCCCATCAGTTTGAGATCTATTTGAGTACTACAGTTTCTTCCCAGACTGCACTGCTTTAAACATCACATATGTAATGCAATTATCTTTTGACTGTGTGGGTTACGTCATAGCTTAACAGAGGGTTGATTCACTTAAGTCATCAACCAGCAAAGGAACAAGCTAAGAATTGTATGACTTCAAGGATAACTTGCTAGACCAGGCAGGCTGCTGTAAAGGGGAATAATATACAATATTCATCTGGCATAGATTCTTTTAAGATGTGCATTGATAAGTTGCCTGCTTGGGGCATAAAGAATAGCATGAAAACAGAGAACAATGCTTATCACTGTGTATTTTTATAATGCATCTGTTAGGTAGTTACCTGCCGTCTACATGGAGATTTTATTAAGAGGCATCGGTCATTGGCAGTTTTATCTCTTTAAACTGTAAGGAACTGTAGAGCAAAAATTTGAGCCACTTTTCTAATCCACAGTATACATTTTCAAATCTAGCCTGGCAAACAGTACTCCAAATCACCATAGACAAAGTCTCATACCATTTCCTAGCAAGCTATAGGTCACCCTCCATGTCCATAGAATCCCATAGGTCACATCTACACCTAACGGAGACACTCACCATTAAACCAAATACCATTTCATTTGAGACTTTAACTACCCATCTATAGACTGGGAAACATATACTGAATACACACCCGGTACACTTGACAGAGTGCACCCACCCACCAGAGATTCAGTCATACTGGACCCACCCTCAAGTATCACATCCTCACTGGTGAGGTTGGACCACAAAGCTGTCTCATTCAAAATAAAAATCAACTCTGTAACCCCAGTAAACCCTGTAACAGTTAGGAAGTAATCCAAAGCAAACTACACCCTAGTAATATATAGTTTGTCAAAATTCAGTGCCCCTCCCAACCCAGAGTTCAGCAACCTATGCAGAATTGTTAACAGAGGCCCTGTACAGCCATGTAAATGGCTCTATAGTGGATGCTGTACCTACTAGAATTGTCCAAAACAAACTTTAAAAACAAACCACAATGGTGCCACCTTCATTGAACAGAGAGCTATAGTGAATTTGCTGAATGACAAATTCAGTTCAAACTTCACCCTCCTCTCTTCCCTGCCTCCTCCCATAAAATACCTACTAGTATAACCCCCCCCAACAATTAGGTCCTGGCAGTGATAGCCAAGACCAAAAACACAGCATCCATGGGCCCTGACAATATCCTGGAATGATTCCAAAATAGCTTGAACCATGACCTGTCAGAATCACTTGAGTCACTTTTCAATTATAGCCCCGAAACAGTCTTTATACCATGACAATAGAGGATTGCAATGGTTATCCCACTTCACAAGAGTGGATCATGAGCTGACCCCAGAAACTACAGACCTATTAGTCTGACTCGTCCAATATGCAAAGCCATGGAATGAATTATCATGGAAGTGATCATCAAAGACATAAGCAAACTTCATATACTGGACCCATCCTAGTTTGGCTTTATCAAGGGAAGCTCATACCTACTAAACCTGTGGACTTCTTTGAGAAGATCACCAATGTAATGTATGAGGAGAAAAATATGAATAGAGCCTACCTGGACCTGGCTAAGGCAGTCAGTTCAATACCTGACATTGGTATAGTTGACAAACTCAGGCAGCTGGATTTAAACCCCTACATAACTCACAGAATTGCCAGCTAACTCATAGACAGTACCCAGGAAGTCAGGATTAGTGATGCCGCCTCCCCTAATAGACGAGTCACCAGTGGGGTAACTCGGAGCTCCATGCTGAGACCACTTCTATTTGGCATCTATTTCTCAGAGACAAAGGCTTATGTTGAGGGCCTTTGGATAACCAGGTTTGCAGATGACTACACATTGGGAGCTATCTTACATTCCCCCATAACACAGGCATCTTACAAGAGGGTCTAACACAGACAGAAGATTTGTGCCAAATTCACAGATTAAAACTCAGTAGCAAGAAATACATTATAGTGCCTTTTTGGAAAACTGCCACCCAGGCTAATTACTCCATTGATAAGACACCCCTATGAGTTGACTTGGTAGTCAGGGATCTAGGAATATATGTTGATAGCAATCTGGCCTTTGACTAACATGTGGCCAAGGTAGTAAGAAAATCATTCTATGTTCCACAACTTAAAAGTAAAGGCATAGCATCCAGGTCTAAAGAAATCATGGTACCACTTTATTCATCCCTTACGAGACCCATCATTGAGTTTAATACCCCTTTCATCATGTACCTGACCAGACATATGCAAAAGTTGAAATGTCCACAAAGGTTCCTTACCAGAACACTCCATACTATACTCTGTCTCCTGCAATTTACTAAGAGGCGATTTATGCCCAGCATACAAGGCATCCTCAGACCCAGCTCTGATGGGCTTCCTGCATATCCACAAAATGAGTCCAGAAGAAAAGAACCAAGAACCACAAGTAGTAAAGGTAGAGGCCCAGGAACCACACAAACCAAAGTCCAAACCACAAATCCAATTTACTGACAGCAAAAACAGACCAAATGCAGTTTTGTTCTGTTTTTGCTGTCAATAAATTGGATTTGTGGTTTGGACTTTGGTTTGTATATCCACAAAATGAACAGCATCAGAACCACCAATTATTTAAATTTTGCTTCTGACATAAATAAGGCATGCTGGCAAGACAAATATGTGTCTCAGGGGACTTCCATGCTCTGGAACAGGCCCCTCATCCATGTGAACCAGATTCCATTCCTAGCCCTATTTAAATATAACCTTGACAAATGTATGTTAAGTCAGAAATTCACCCTGGGTTCTGGCCCCCATGTCTCTGATAGAAACAAATAGTAATGCCCAAATGAACATACCATCCTCCTTAATGTCTAGAAGCTTTCTAACTAACATAACCCCTCCTAATAAACACCCATGATATATACAGACACCACTGGGTTGGATTGCATGACGAGACTTATAAAGGCCTCAATAATCGTTTCCTTAGTGTATAGCCACGAGCCTATGAACTTATAAGTGAGTCCTTCTATCTTCTGTTTTAAATATCACAAATTATTCCCAGTATGTGTTTCAAGAGATATAACCTTACTCATGTAAAAAAGCACATCACTGTAACACTAACTCCTTTCAGGAAATGAAACTGTGACACAAGAGTATGTGGTGTAGCTAGCCTTATGGCAAAAAAGTACTTTTGTTTTCGACATGGCAACCCATCACAAACAAAGGGAAAACATCTTTATGTCACACGGCTTTCATTCTATTGCAGTGGAATCTGAGCTACTTACATGCTGCTGATGCTTTTTATTCTTGGTGTGACTTCCTTCCTCATTGTTATTCCCCCCCCAGTACCTCTAAAATATAACTTTGATACTGAGCTTACCCACTCTGAGGGTATCAGGCCACCTCTTTTCATGACTGTATAGATCTCTCTTTGCATTATGATAATATCACTCAAACACTCCTGTTCAATACCCATCTCTCAGAAAAAGAACTTAAACAGGACTCTGGTACTTCCAAAGTAATGCATTAAAAGTCTGAAGCAGGTATTTTTTAAGTCCCGGACAGACTATAAAATTAGTTGTGATTAATGTTACATCTTGTGGAGTTATTTGGGAAAAATGTAATCAGTTACCTTTGACAGTCTGGAAGAAAATTCATAGATTCATAGATTTGTAGATTGTTAGTAGACTAATGACTCTGGGAGGACTTTCTAAGCTTTGCCAAGTTTTCCTGAAAAAAATAATGATGTCCTGTATCCAAAAAGGACACTGAGTGCCAGGCATTTATAAGTAAATTTGCTATTCCCCATTCGCTGGTCTAGGTCGCTCTTAAATTGGGTAATAGATGAACTCAGCTTCACATTGATGGGAAGCCTGTTCCATATGAAAGGCAGTCACTGAGACACATATCTCTCTCTCCAGAATGTTCTGTTTAAGTCACCAGACAAAAATTTAAGTCCTTAGACATTGTATTTCTGGTGCTGTTTGACTTACGAATATGCAGATTCATAAATATAGGGTTTGCAGATACCTTGTAAGCCAGACATAGATCACCCCTCAGCAATCTATAGGTGACTAAGTAGAGGGAAAGGGCTTTAAGGCACTCTGTATAAGGCAGGTTTGTTATGCCTTGTAGTCGTTTTATAAGGAACCTCTGAGATCACTGTAGCTGCTGCATATGGCTGGCCAGGTACATACCAAAGGGAGCATTGTACTCTATGATTGGTCTGATAAGGGCGTAATACAGTGGGATAATGACCTCTTTGGACCTAGATGTCATGGTCTTACGTGTAAGTTGCACAACATTAAAGGATTTCCTCACCAGGTGACAGGGATTTAAGTCAAATTCTAGGAGCACAGCTTAATGTGGTATACAACAGGGATCGTAACTTAAAGGATTGGTGCAATACCTGTTCCACTTCTACTATCAAGCCCCAAGGCAGGATGAGAGCGTGCAATATGTGCACTCAGTGTACATATATTTTAGAATGTGAAGAGGTACTTTAAGCAGGGAAGGGCATTACCATCCCTGGTTATTTTAATTGTAACAGAAAGGGGGTCATATATGCAGCTAGTTGTTTAGAATGTTCTGCTTACAGTATAGGCAAAACAGAATGGAAAATCAAGCAGCATATATATGAACATACTTATGACATTAGTAAATGTAAGAACACAAATGCACTTTATAGACATTTAGAAAATAATTCCACTCATAAATTTGGTTTTATAGTATTAGAGCAGATTCAAGTAGATCCCAGGGGAGGTCTCTGGAAAACCATTTGAGAAACTAGGGAGTATTGGTGGCAAATTTATATAAATGCTGCACAACTCCCAGGTTTAAATGATACAATTTCTATTTCAAGTATTTTAAAATTGAGGGCTTACAATAGATAGGAATGCACATGTGTATGTATATGTTGTTGTGTCTTTCGGCTTATCCCGGTTAGGGGTCGCCACAGCGGAACTCCGGTCCGCTAATGTTTGGTAGTGGATTTTTACATGCCAAGTTACCAGCCCTGATGCACAACCTAAGACGCTCTAGCTGAGAATTGAACGGAACAACGTCTTGCTGTGAGGCGACAACGGTACCGTAGCACCACTACCACGGGTACATGTGTATGTATATATATATATATATATATATATATATATATATATATATATATATATACATATATATATATATATATATATATATTTTTTTTTTTTTTATATATGGTTTTATATGTTTATATTTTATATCCAGATTCTAAATGATTAATTGCTAATTAATTATACACTGGATTTTGTATAAAAAGGAGTGGTTCACTTTGTCTTGTTGTCTGATGAAGGCTGGTGTTACAGCTGAAAGCGCTTACCTGGATTTTCAATAAACCTGGATTGTGTTTTAGAGCTGCTGGCTTTTTGTTTATTAGTTTGTTCATATTTATTACTAATTAGAAGGGATGGTTGACTTCCCAAAGGGTAGACTTATGCATTTCTTAGCACTGAGTTTAAGACCATGGCTTTGACACCATTTGTTAGACAGAGATATGCTTTCTTCATGAATGCTAGTGTCTGCAGGGGAGTTGATGATAACCCCAAGCGTGCAATCATCTGCAACTCAGTCAACCATAAACCTTCACTGTTTACGTTCGCTGCAGAGAAATAGATGCCAAAAAGGAACAGGCCCAGTACTGAGCCCTGCCTGGGGTACTTTGCTAGTAAGTTGCCTCTTGTTGGAGGTGGCCTCACCTATTTTGACCTCTTGGATCATATCAGTGAGCCAGTTTGTTATCCATTGGATGATATAAGGGTTTATACCTAATTTAGTGAGCCTGACTATAATACTTGAGTGAGGTATTGTATCAAAAGCCTTGGCCAGGTCGAGGTAAGCTGTATGCAAAATCTTGCCCACATCCATTGCTTTGGTAACCTGTCAAAGAAGTCCACCAGATGTTGTAGGTATGACCTTTTTTTAACAAAGTTGAACTGTAATGAGTCCAGTGTTTGCAGGTTACCTATGTCCTCATTTATCATGTCCATGATGATTCTTTCCAAGACCTTACAAATAAGGCTGGTCAGACTTATGGGTCTGTAGTTACTTACGTTTGACCGCCTTTGTGCAGGGGAATGACTGTAGCCATCTCCCACTACTTGGAATAAAACCTGACTGTAGGGTACAGTTGAAAAGTGATTCAAGTAAGCCAGGGAAGTCATATCTCATGCCATTAAGTAAGCATTCTGGGATGTTAACAGTGCCCATCAATGCAGTGTTTTGGCCTTGGAAAGTGCATTGAGGACCTGTTCCCTAGTAATGGTTGGAGGGATTGTGGTATGTGGTTTTTCCTTTTTACTATCGGGGGGATTGGGGAGAAATTTAAGCTGAACCTATCAGCCAAAAGGTTGGCTCCTGGTTCAGTGTGGGTGATGCCATTTAGAGTAAGTTCTGAGCTTCATTGCATATTTCCCTTAAGGTTATGGACATAGCTGTAGAAAGTCTTGTGGTCTTTTGCCTGAGAACCTATTTTTCCTTCAAATATACCTTTTGAAATATTAATTAACCCTCTTAGCTGCCTGTTTAGATTGGTCAAGACTGTTTTACAGTGTTGGGCTTTGTTCCTTCCATTCTTGGCCAAGATTTTTGTTTCTTTTGTTATATAACCAATTGATATTGTGATTACACCAGGGTTGCTTGTCTTATGAGTGTGTCTTATTCTTTATATGAGTGGCACAGTTTGCTCTATACAGCTATCAATATGGCTGTACAGAGACTTTGTAAATAGCTCAGCATATGCTATGGTGTTTACTGGGTTTGGGGATGCTTGGAATTTAACCAAGGTGTCTCTTAGTGGACAGAGGTTACCTTTGGAATAGTTCCTAAAGGTTTTTGGTTTCCCCTGGGTCCCCAGATTTAATTTTTATTTCAAGCAATACTGCCTCATGGTCAGATCTAATGAGTGAGGATATTGGGTGAGGAACATCGCTCCGTCATATTTCGGAGTACAAGGTCAACGATGTTTCTACCCCTAGTAGGAGAAAGGGCCAACTGTTCCAGTATGTTAGCATTAATGAAATTTAGGAATCACTGATCTTGTGCATTAGATGTGGTGCAGGATTCTCAATCTGTAGAGGGGTAGTTGAAATCCCCCATGAAGATCATTTTAGGTTGAACGGTGAAGGACTATAGTACATTGAGATAAGTAGTGTGGGTTTCCTGGGACATGGAGGAGGACCTATAGGTTGCAAGGATATGGTATGATACTGTGTTTATGGTGAGTTGAACATGTACGAATTCCAGTGAGTCATAAACTTTAAGTAGTCTGGATGTGAGGCTGGTTTTAATATAGACTGAGACACCTCCACCTTTAGTTCATTCTTGAGCAGTAGCTCATCTAAAGGTTTGGAAAGTGTACTGCTGGTGTACTCTCCATGACTTTAAACCATGTCTCCAGTATTACACAGATGTCTACATTCTCCATGGAGAGGAATGCTTGCAGGGAG
>NC_056746.1:1543005754-1543080754 GCF_019279795.1 Protopterus annectens | reverse complement strand
TTTACTTGCTGTTCCTTTACTGTACAGGGCTTCAGTCATTTTTTTGTATTAAATATCTGTTCTATACAAAGTACAACAGCCAAAAGTCCTAATGCCATTACGTTGCTCTCTGTGGTGCATGTGTTTTAATTATTAAGTATTCCTGTTTCAAGACCTTTTAGAAACTTTTGGGTGCTCAGAGTTTAGTTTTTGCTCTAAGGATCAGAGTCTGATTAAACCTAATTGTATGTATAAATACCCTTTCCAGTAAACATAAAAGTTCTACAAAATTACATTGTTCATTCTAAACTCTTATTTCAGAAAAAAAGAGCTTTCCGGGTTTCTTACAGCTCAAAACTCTGAATGCTGTGTTTTGAAACAAGGAGCCATATTGAATATATAAGTATGTAATTCTGTATGTGACATAGTCAGAAGAGCAACTGTGTACACAATGAGTGTAGGAGATTGCTTTCATCTCTCCTTGATTTTGCAAAATGTCCTTGATTATGCCACATATTTTTGGTCTGTTCCTCATAAAACTTGTGTTTTGCTAGCAAATTATTGAATACTACTATCACTAAATAATGATGGATAATTTAATTCCAGGCTTTATATTTTTCAGAAAATGCATTCTAGTGCAAAATATTTTATTTTGCAACTTTCAAAATATATAATACCGATTTTTCAAATCTGTCTCTGATTTTGAGTCTTTGTTCCTCATTGTTTTGTGTTTTTGTGTTTTGTAATGAATGCTCTCCACATTTCAATATTTCAAAAGTTAATGCGTTGCAATTGAATTAAAATGTATTATTTTTTTTTAATTATATTTATGCCATTTCTTCTAAAATTCTATTTGCTGCGGTACTACAAATCAGATTATTTTTTATGTTGTTATATCCAGTAACTTGTGACTTCAGAGACATAAAAGCTATCATCATTTGTGTAGTGTTGAGGGTGAAGTGGCAGCAGTGTATGTTTACATGGCAGGATACTCATTTAATCTGTAATTCGCTTATTATATTTCTCCTAAAAAGTCGTGTATTTATACATTTATGTTGTAGGTAACTGCCACCTCTAACACTGACAATGCATATAACACTGATTGTTTTCCAACTTTCCTTGATGGCTTTCATATTAGGTTTACAGGGATAAAATGCATACATTTACAAAACTGGTTCCACCCTCCCCACCCCTCAAATATTTATTTTTTAAATGTATTTCTATTCAAACATCCCAAATCCACCAGGAACCAATGAACAAACAGATGAAAACAAAGATGCAGCCAACCAGATGAAGGAAAACTTGAATTATTTATTAATCACACAAAAGATTTAATGCTTTCTTCTGATATATAAGAAACAGACTTCATCAGATTCTGATTCTACCCAGTAACATTGTCATGTATTTGTCACCTACCTCAGGCTATTTACACATGTTTTATGGAAATAAGGCTTGTTTTAATTTATCTCTATCAATCGTAATAATACGCAGACGTGTACAGCAATGTAAGTGCATACATTGGTTTTAGACAATCATGCATGCGTGCCCAGACTGACATGAACACATTGCATTCAGCTCCACAGTCTGCAGCACTCTTCAGCAGTCTCAAGTTCACTGTGGTAATGCACAAATGGCCCTAGACTAACCTAAATCAAAGTATAGTTAAAAAAACACAAAATGGAGTCACATGAATGACAGTTTGCACCAATAGGAAGTGAAATCCCAGCCCATCTAATGTCATCTGCCACACCTTAGCATCTCAAACAACTCATATAAGTTCCTAAAACTTGTAATTAACACAGTTAGTAATATTTATTTATTTATCTCCCCAAATCAATAACTGCTGTTATACTACATGAGACATGTATAATTGACATTCAGGGGTAATACTCCAAAAAAGGCCCCTTTCGCAATGACCAGCAGAAGTAGCAATTGGAAATCATATACCTAACTATTATTCAATATAGTTTAATTTTTAGCAACCATTTAAGTAAAAGTTGATTAGTTCCTTAAAGAAAAAAAAAAAAATATATATATATATATATATATATATATATATATATATATATGTGTGTGTGTGTGTGTGAGAGACAAGGCATTTTTGGTTAAACCAATCTTGCCAATAATATTTATATCTGGTGTAATGATGTCAGACCCCATTGGGAGTGGTTCTGAACAGTAGCGTAGCTAGGGTAGGGTAAGAGGTGTAAACACTCCAGGTGCAGTGTTGGCAGGGTGCGATTGGCTGATCCTAAACTCACTTTAGAAATCTGGTGTTGCATTTGTGGTAAATCTTGAGTGCTGTAGCACTCTGTGTGTGATCTAAATTGTAGCAACAGCTTGCTACATTGAATAACTGAGGGGGTTGGGGCAGTAGTTGATCCAGCTATGCTTCTGGTTATGACCTTGAGAAATACAGCCATGGCCATTTGCATTATGGCATCACCTGTGAGGGCACAATGATGCACTCCAATCTGGTCTCAGAAAAATAACCTTGCCATGCTCTATCTTCTCTATTATTCATATTGTGATAAGATAGTGGTATGCACACATGGAAGCACATGAAAGAAAATAGATATCTGGCAAGAATTGGGTGACTACCCGTCAGTCGTGTCAGGTATCACCCAATCTGGGAAGCAATACTCTCACCATTTTTATTGGATCTTATTAGACATAAAAAAGTATAACAACTTTATATAAGTAGAGGTATTCCCTGAACAAACGATATGGGTGTCTGAAAATAGTATCTATAATGGTGTTATGAACATGCATATGAAATCATAAATACACATAAATGCATATTTAAAAAAATATTAGTTATGTACTAACATAGATTTCTTCATAAATACAAATGTGGCATAGGTTTACTAAAATAATAATCTGCATATGTAGCTCTGTAAAGCAACGGCATAATACCTGTGTTGCATTACAAGAAGTAGTTGTTCACATATTTATAAAGACTGAATAAAGTGTGCAATCACACATTCTAATTTCATTTATTACTGTCGCATAAAATAACTTACTACTTAGATTACATGAAGACAGTTTTGTGTAGGCTACAGAAATATTACTATAACAGTTGCTTAGCACAGTTGTTTGTTCAAAAGTATTTTAACTGCATGTATAACATGGCTGTTACATGAACACCATGGTATTTTGAAAACAGAATTCCACCCATGTTGCATACATTTATTTTTCTCTTACATAACAGGACAAATCGACACACTTATAACAACTCAAACAGGTATGCATATGTTAATCAAAAAAAAAAAACAAATAAAAAAATAACCAAGTACTGCACTGAATACACAGTGACTTCTGTGTGTGTGTGTGTGTGTGTGTGTGTGTGTGTGTGTGTGTGTGTGTGTGTGTGTGTGTGTGTGTGTGTGTGTAGATATATATAGAGAAAGAATTATTGTTCCACTGCATTTATGTTAACACATCACAATGTTGACAGCTGATTGATCAACCACAAAAGGTTGATATATGCAGATGGTCAATAGGTGTGATTGAGCAACAGGCCCCAGGAGAGGGAATATTCCCTTTCCCCGGGAAATGTGCCATCCCAGAGTAACTATATATAATTATTAGATTGTGTGGAACATGTAGCCACCTGAAAAAAAAATGTATTTTGGTTACATGATGGTCATAGCTGAGGAAAACATAAAGTAATAATAAAGACTTAGCAGGAAGGAAGGAGTAGATAGGCTGGTTGTATCCTCTTGTGAGGATTAGTTACTATTAGTTTAAGTAATTTTATTACTGTATATCATATATAGATAAATACATAGACAGATAGATGACTGTAGCTGTACCTATCTTTCTATCTATCTATCTATCTATCTATCTATCTATCTATCTATCTATCTCTATCTATCTATCTATCTATCTATCTATCTATCTATCTATCTATTTATATAATCATTACAGAAGTACATTTTGAAATGTGTATAAAAAGTTTACATCACATAGATTAAACAAATGAAGTGAAATCATTACATAAATGTAAACAAAAATGAGAAATATGTGAGTGTATAACTGCTGTACTCTGTCTAAAACTGTTTTCCTTATTGGTTATAAATAATTATACAATGACTGGCCATTAGTATTCAAAAATGTGCACACTGAATGGCCAGCCCAACCAGTGTGCCCATTGTAAATTCTACAATGTACCAATGGAAAAAGGACCAGTCACCCGGACTTCTTTACGTTCGTATATTCCAAAACTTTTATTTTTTTTTTCCAACAAAAATTTAAAAAAAACTGTAGTCCGTACTCTGGACATACCCGAGAGACAGCATGGAGGAAATAAAAAGAAAATCAGGTACGTTATTTAAAACTAAAGACACATACCTGATTTTCTTTGCATTTCCTCCATTCTGTCTCTCTCTCCTACCCCTAAAGTAGCCCAAACTATTTTTTTAATAATAAAAAAAAAAAAAAAAAAAAACAAAAATGGAACAACGGAGACTTTATTTTCTCCATTGCTTCCTTTTCAAAGCATTGATGTACTGGGTATGCATCGGAAAGCATGTCCCATATGCATGCGCAGTACATCAAAACAACTCAGCAGCATACTACCAGCCACATAAGAACAGTATTGTGCTGTTATAGAAAGACATTATTTAAGAAATGTAAGTATTTTTTTTCTTTAATGTTATTGTATAACAGCAATAACCAACTCCGTGTTTTTGGTATATTGAAATTTACCCACAGTTGGCTTTATTTAATCACTCGGGCTTCACCCTCATGATTAAACCACACCAACCGTGGGTAAATCTTCAATATACCACACCACGTCACTGGTTATTGCTTAAATATTTTACAGCATTGCAGATGAAAGAACTGCAGTGAAACCAATACAGTTCTAGCAAATGTAACAGATATGTCAATATAAACAGCATTATTTTGTGTTTACTTATTTTTAATAATTACAAAGGGTGTTTTTAGTACTGCATTTGAATATCAGACAAAGATACATACAGAACTTGAGAAGATCACTCAGAAGCACTCAGAGCCGGATCCAGCACTAGGTGGCCTAGGCAGTTGCCTAGGGCCCACTGGATGGCTGGGAGGCCTGGCTGGGGGCCTGTCACAGCATTTAATTTTAATTAAACAAAACTTTTTTTATATTTCTTCTTCTTCTTCTTTAAGGATGCACTCAGTGCCTGTGGTCTGTACATGCATATTTCGTATGATACATGTACAGCAAAGTGAGGGATTTGATTTCTCACACTGGAACCTCTCTAGACTTGGAGGTGAGCATTTCTTTGACAGGTACTCTTGCAGGTATCTGTGTGTGTGTGTGTGTGTGTGTGTGTGTGTGTGTGTGTGTGTGTGTGTGTGTGTGTGTGTGTGTATGTGTGTGTGTGTGTGTGTGTGTGTGTGTGTATGTCTGTGTGTGTGTGTGTGTGTGTGTGTGTGTGTGTGTGTGTGTGTGTGTGTGTGTGTGTGTGTGTCTATAAAATCACCCTAGTTATTAATGGCAGGATAGTTAATTAGCTTGCTAAGGCTGCAGTAGAAAAAAGCCTTAATCCTCTTGCACTCTTTGTCATCCAAGTTGATTGAGATTTTCTGAAATGGGTAATTCTGGCTTTTATTGCTTCATATATTTTGTTTCACTGCTTAATGGGAAAATAAATTTTCAAAACTACTAGGGTGCATTTTCAATGAATGTGAGTTTCAATTTATTTTTGATAAATGTGAGATTTGGTTTATTTTCAATTAATGCGATTTTCAGTGCATTTTCAATTAATGTGAGTTTCAAGGGAAAATAAGTTTATTTTGCTCATCCTAAGTCTGTTTTCAATGTGTAACTGTTTTCTTTAGCAAATACCATCAGTATTTGTGCTATATAATTTGAAAGTAGTGTTAGTAGCACAACAGATAGCATACTTTCATTTTAATCCAGAAGGCTGTGGTTTCTACTCACACACCATGCAGATGGATTGCTGATATTCCAGTGCACTTTAAGAGGGAAGGGTGTTGCACTTTTGAGTGTGTTGTCCTTTTGATGAGATGTTAAACTGAGGCCATGTCTGTCTACATTAATGGTGAGTGCTGTGAGATCTTTTACATTCACTTGAGCTATTGAAAATATTAGGGAGACATTCCCTAGTGCCCTCACCAAATTTTCCCTAGTAGTATAAATGGGTCTACTTCTTTTTAATGAAAATACACTTTACCGAATCTCACATTGTGGAATTCAAACTGCTGAAAGGGCAATTCAACAAAACTTCAGTACATCTACTATCACTTCCCCGAAACAAAACCAAAACACAAAACAAATCAAAACACAAATTTTTGAAGGGGGACAAGCTGCCCCCCCTGCACCCCCAGACCCCCTGCATATTATATATACCAACTCCAAGATCGCACTACAGTGAGAAAAGGGTAAATCTCCTTATCCCCACTGTACTCCGATCTACACCAACAAGCTCTATTATACCGGTAATAATTTCAGCAAAAAAGACAAAAAGCAACCTGTTCTGTAATACAACTCCAGATTCGGTGATCTGTATTTGGACAACTCAGCCTTGATGTACTGAAATTTCGTTGAACTGCACATTTGGCAGTTTGAGTTCCACAATGTGAGATTCCGTACAGTGTATTTTCATTGAAAAGAAGTAGACCCGTATAAATACCCTGAAAACACTAGTCTAGTGAGCCTAACCTGGTCAGTAAAGGAAAGCTAAATTAATTAAATGAAATCCATATATCTGCCTCAATTTCAAAGGTAAAGACGAAAACAATATTCACACTGGCAGTTTTGAGCAATATTTATGGTAACTAGGGGGAGAGAGAGAGAGAGAGACAAGTAACAGGACCTCAGAAATGCTGCTGGGGGGGGCTTGTCCATTCTCCTGTCTAGTGTCCCATTTGACCATGATCCAGTTCTGCAAGCACTTCACATATGAATTCATCGGAAGTATGCATAAGCACTGCTCATAACATTCCTCCTGAGTACGCAAGCACTTCACAAATGAGTACTCCCATTGTATGCATGCATAAGCACTTCCCATATATCAGTTCTAGTTTAATAAAGATTTAATTAGAATGTAAAATTATTATAGGAAATGAAATATAACAAGATGTGTAGATTTATTTTGTATTTTCTCGTTTTCTCTCCCCACCTCCGTTTTCGTTGTTTTTATTATTTTAATTATGCATTTCTTTTTCCTTTTTATTTTGTTTCTCTTTCATTTATTTTACATTTTTTACACTTTCAAATCCCTTATGAGTGTCCCAGGCATGTATCTCTCAGGTTAGGTAGTGCTCACTGTCTGCCTGTTTGGGGATAACCTCAAAGTCAAACAAAACTTCATTGTCATTCAGAACTACACAGCAGTGTAGCTTAACAAAATTACAATGTTTCATTCTCAATGCAGGAAACAGTTGCACATATGGAGAGAGAAAAAATAATAAAATATCACAGTAGAAATTTAATTAGCAGCAATTAGTAAGTAAAGTAGGACAGCAGTGACCCACACCCATCCCAGAACAGGAGACAAGGAAGACAAGGAACAATATGAAGGTAATATTGTCAAAGTAAAATTTAAACAATAGCAGCATGTCTATGACTAGACTGAATTACTGCACAGTTTGTATATTGCACTTTACATTCCTTCAGTCTGGTAGGTGAGCTACCTTAGTATTGCACTTGGTTATTGCACATCCATAAAATAAGCCACTTGATAGGCTAGTTATGTAACAGAAGTGGTTGAGTGTTTCAACAGACTTATGGTTATTTTTTCCCAAGAGTTCAACAGTCTAACAGAGAGTGGAAAGAAACTGTTATTTATTCTGGTGGTCTTACAATGCAGGCTTCTGTATCTCCTGCCCGAGGACAGGCAAGTGTACAGACCATTGTCAGGATGCGTTAGATCACTGGAAATCCTTTTGGTCCTGTTAATGAACCAGCATTTGAGTAGATCTTCCAGAGGTGTAAGGGAGGTGCCAATGATTCTTTCTGCTGACCTTACAACTCTCTTGAGAGCCTTCTGATACAGCTCCCATACCAGATTGTAATGCTGTTGTTTAGGACACTTTCAGTGGTGCCCCTATGGAGCTTGGTAATTTTGCCTTCCTAAGTTTCCTTAGAAAGTGCAAGCATTGCTGAGCTTTTTTGGCTGTGCTAGATACATGGCCTGACCAGGATAAGTTCCCTGTGATACGAACACCCAAAAACTTTGTACTCTTGATCCTTTCCACTGTCATCCTTTTCATCACTAGAGGTTTGTATGGTACTTGCGCTCTTATAAAATCAACAATAAACTCCTTCATCTTGCTGACATTCAGTGCTAGATTGTTGTTGTCACACCAGACCAGTAGTTGATCAAGCTCATTCCTGTAGGCCTCCTCCTCTCCGTCTTTGACCAGGCCTATAACAATGGTGTCATCCACAAATTTGATTATCCTGTTTGTCTTGTGTCTGGCCATGCAGTCATGTGTCAGCAGAGTGAAAAGGAGAGGGCTTAAGACACACCCCTGTGGTACTTCTGTGTTCAGGATGATACTTTTGGAGCTCTTGTCACCCATACAAACCTTTTGAGGCCTTTCAGTAAGGAAGCTCGGAATCCAATTGCATAAATGAGAATATATGCCCAGTTCAAGTAGCTTCGATATCAGATTTTGAGGGATGACAGTGTTGAAGGCAGAACTAAAATCGATGAATAGCAGTCTTGCATAGCAGTTTTTGCCTTCTAACTGGTTCAGTGTTTCATGGATAGCTACTGAGATGGCATCCCCTGTACTGCGGTTTTGTCCTGTATGTGAAATGCAGTGTGTCCAGCATCACAGGTAAGATTGTGGCTGTATGATCTTTGACCAGACTCTCCAGGCACTTCATTACCATTGAGGTTAAAGCAACTGGTTGGTAGTCATTCAGAGTTGTTTGCTGTGGTTTCTTGGGTAGAGGAATGATAGCCATTTCTTTGAAGCATTTCAGAACACTGTCTAGATGGAGTGAGATGTTGAAGATGTTAGTGAGTACTGGAGCTAGTTCCATCACACATTCCCTTAGTACCCTGCCCATGATGTTGTCAGGGCCAGCTGCTTTCCTTGGGTTGACATGTTTTAGGGTTCTGGTGACATCGATTGCACTGAAGCTCAGCAGCACTGCATCCTTATCTTCAGGGATTATGCATGCTGTTGTTTTGCTGTCAGCATCAAACCTACTGAAGAATTTGTTCAGTTGGTTCAGAAACTCGATACTATCATCACATGAAGCTGATGTAGACTTGTAGTCAGTGATGTTGTGAATTCTTTTTTATAATTACCAGTATCCTTCTGGTCCCTGAAGTGACTTTGGAGTTTTCTGCCATAGGATCTTTTCGTCTCTTTAATACCTTTGCTCACTTTGGCTCTTGCCACATTTAAAGCTTCCATATCTTGGGATTTAAAAGCTGCATTTCTTACTTTCAAGAGCTTGTACACCTCACTAGTTAGCCAAGGGTTTTGATTTGCCCATATGGTGATGAGTTTGGTGTTTGTTACATCCGCCACACACTTAGAAATGCAAGCTGTGATCGACTCAGTGTATGTGTCCAAGTCAATATGGTTGTTTATCACAGCAGCCTCTCTAAACACTGAGCAGTCTGTGCAGTCAAAGCAGTCTTGTAGAGCTGAGATTGCTCCCTCAGGCCAGATCCCTATTTGTTTTCTAGCCAGTGTACTGGTTTTCAGTATGGATTTATAAGCTGGAACCAGCATGATGGCTAAGTGGTCAGAGCTCCCTAGATGTGGATAAGATTTTGCTTTATATGCTCCTTTGATGTTAGTGTAGACCTTATCCAGTATATTTACCCCCCTTTGTGGCAAAGCTTACATGGTGGTGGTAGTGAGGTAATACAGTCTTTAGGTTAGCCTGATTGAAGTCTCCTGCAATTACTATTGCATGCTCCAGATTTCTGTTTTGCAGGTCATTTATAGACTGATATAAGGTGGAAAGAGCAAAAAGTGAAATATAAAGAGTCAGGGCAGTGGAACTGGTCCTACAGATACCCCAGCACATGGCAACCTGGCAAGCTTCACCAAAAGGGGCTTTGAAATTTGATAAGGGACATACTGGGGCAGGTAGGAGACAGATGGATTCAGCCTGTTGAAGCCTCTCTTCAACATATAGAAGACCTGCGCTCTCAGTCGGTACCAACCACCGCACCAACACAGGACTCTATCCCCTCAATATCAAGATCCTCCACTTTACCACCATCTGGCAGTAAAAGTGTTTGCAGTTTTGTGGACTGGGGCATTCTGTACAATGTCTTCCACAGCCCTTCTTCCCTTATCTGTCACACTCTTACCTAGTTCCCACCCACACTACCCTCTCGTATAAAACGTTTTTGAAGAAAATAGGTGGGTCTATCCCTGCAAAAAAAATGCTGCTCATCCTCTCCCACCTTTCTCAGCACAAACCATCTTGATTTTTTCTTTGTGTGTTCCTCTCTGTTTTTCTCCCATTTCAGTCTTTCCTATCTCCCCCTTTCTATACTTGAATTAAACCATCAGGATGTCCGCAAAAGGATACCCCTGTATAAACATTATAAACTCCTTTATTTTTTATATTTTTCAGTTATAGCCACTGTGCAGTTCATTGCTTGCCTTATACTTTCCAAGCATGACTGCACTTAGCCACTCGTGTCTACAACACTCAAAAACAATGCAATTGCCTAATGTTGAATTTTATGCACTTTACACTTTTGCCATAAATGGGCATGTTTTTAAAAAGAGCTTCAGTTATCCTTATTCATCACAAATGACCTATATGGAGCTTATTTACATATCCGTCTAGCAGTGATAATTGCAAATAACTCCTGGACATGTGCAAAGTCCTGGACTATGAATACAAGCCTTAAGCTCCATTTTGCAGACAAATACCATTTTCAAACTCTGTTTTGCAGACAAATATGGCCTCATTAAGAGAGCCTGGTTGTCTATTGCTGAAGTTTCTGGATAAGACAGGATCTTTGGAGAGGAGGGTACAACTGCAGCAGTCTTTAAAAAGGAAAGCTAGAATCAAGTCAGGAGAACTGTGGTTTGGAGATGTCTTTGTGTATTATCTGGTTTTGTTAAGGGTCAAAGCTATTATGCATCTATTTCTCTGTCTCTGTCTCCCTCTAGTCTGTTTCTACAAGCTTTGTATGCAAAGGCAGATTTCTCCTATGGCATTTTACATATTTGTCTGTAAAATTACCGTCCGTGAGAATAAACGATTCCCAGAGCTGCTGATTTTCTACAAAGCAGTTAGTCTTAACGCAGGTTTCTGCTGCTGTACAGAGCAGTTAGTCTTAACACAGGTTTCTGCTGCTGTACGGTGCCAGCAGAACTGATGAAATGATTCCATGTTCAGCAGTAACGTTCCACTTTGCAACATTGCAAACTGCAGCATCACCTGTGGCAGTATTACTTTTTTTTCAAACCTAACAATTGATAAGCCACAGAGGGAGCCTTTTTATGTCTTCTTTAGCATTCAGAAGATGGCTGGTGTTAAGAGCGGTAGTTACAAAGTGTGACATACCAGGCAACACACTCATGTGACAACCTTGTGCTTAACGGCAACTTAAATTGTCAATGTATTTTTTAAGGTAGCAATCAGATATTAGGTTGTTACATTAATAAACATATTTTATAAACTTTCTGTGCTGTCCTTAATTAATAATGATAGCACAGAAAGTTTATAAAATGTTTATTTATTAATGTAGTAACCTAATAACTAACTAATTGCTATCTGATCAGAATTGTTTATGGGCAGCCTACAACTACTTAGGAAAAAGGCAAAAGAACATTTCAACAGTTTGCTCCGTTACTTGAAGGTAGTTTATAGACTGCAAACTTTTAGAAGAAACAAACAAAAGCTACCTTTAAAAGAAATGCAGTTTGAATATGTATAAGCTATCATGCTTTATTAATGAGAAATTGGAAACTGCAGAATTTTTTAAAGGTGGAATTTGTCAGTTGGCACAGCTTATAAGCTGATACCTGCATGTGTCTCATTGTCTCTGATTCCCCTACTCTTTGGATAGCTGTTGCTACTGTAGGGATATACCTCAGACTATTCTTCCCATGAATCTTTGCTTTATATATAGCTCACTTTTTTCTAATTTGCATATTCAGCAGCACCTTAATGTGGAAAGAGATGTATAAGCTGCCTGACAGCATCATTTGCCACTCATCCTGGTGATTTCTAACATTATGCTAAGCACTGCAGTAGACCATCTGATGCCTCTGAAGGTGTTGATTAGATGATAGGATGAGGGGAAGTGTGGTACCACATTACCAGTGAAATAAAAAGGGAGGCTGATGCCAAACTGAGAGCTGATGGTGTTGGATATGCTTGCCACCTTTTCACGAGTCCAGAATGGAACATTTTTATGGCAGTGTAAGATTTTACAGGACAGACAGATCACACTATCAGTACAAAGGACTGCACTTCACTTTTTTTCTTATAGAATTTGAGTTGTTTTGTTGTTTCATGTCAAGGTTCTTCACATACCAATTAAGGGATATCCACAGGTGGCAAAGGTGAAATTCCCCAAGTTTCAGTTGTACAAAGTAGTCGAACCACACTCTAACTTTTTTATGGCAGTATTAGTGGAAATGTAGGAAATACATTTTGTCCTATATCTCAGGACATTTGCCATTTTTCATGCCTTAAATTCTCCTCATGTTCCTCTCTGAGCTGATACTGAACTGTGGCACTTTTTACCAGACATGTAGAGTACACATAACAGCAGTATGCCTAACTCATCTGCAGTTCTATGTAGAAATTTTGAATGACAAACAGGGGATTTTTAAAAGGCCAGCTCAAGCCTTCCACCACCATCCCCCTTCCAATCCCTCATCTGTGAAGCTTTTCCGATCATAAGGCAACTTATTTGGGGAAAAATGCATGATAAGCTTGAAAGATCTGCAGGCATGATGTCACAATGCCAAATGTGGTATAATCCATGGCTTATGTAGTAATGTCCTAATACAGAAGCACAAGAAGGGTGAAGACTAGGATGGAGTCATTGTGATACAGGAAGCAAGGGAAAGGGATTCTGGAAAGAAACGAAGGAGAAGTCTAAATGAGGTGGACTGTGTGTGTGTGTGTGTGTGTGTGTGTGTGTGTGTGTGTGTGTGTGTGTGTGTGTGTGTGTGTGTGTGTGTGTGCATGCGTGTGTGTGTGTGTGTCTGTGTGCGTGTGTGCATGTGTGCGTGTGTGTGCGTGTGTGTGTGTGTGTGTGTGTGTGTGTGTGTGTGTGTGTGTGTGTCTGTGTGCGTGTGTGCGTGTGTGCGTGTGTGTGTGCGTGTGTGTGTTTGTGCGTTTGTGTGTGTGTGTGCATTTGTGCATGTGTGCGTGTGTGTGTGTGTGTGTGCGTGTGTGCATGTGTGTATTTATGAGTGGCATCAATGCATCACCATGCTGAAGGACACACACTCACAAGCTACAGGACTACTGCACTGAAGACTTCTTCATAACCAGAGAATGCATACTGCTCTCTGTGGGAAATCCTTTGGTTGCAAGCAGAAATGCCCAAACATTCCCCACAGGATGAATGAGATGAAAGCTATCCACCTACTTTCCTCCCTCATTTGACGGATCCTGCATAATCTGAGTCACTAATCAAACTCAGGTCAGACTCAGATCTCCTTTTCTCTATGCTAAGGAAACAGGCAGTACCCAGTACATTTTCTGTTCACCTCTGTGTGAAAAACATTACTTTCTGACATCAACCCTAAGCCAAAGATAACAATCAACTTCAGAGGTTGAATTCCTTGATCCATGTCTCGTCTCCTTTTGTTACGTCCTGTTTCCAGTCATTTGCTTTCTTTCATTTTCGTCCTTCGCCATCGGTGTTAGTCCATTTGTGTTCAGAACATGGTCTAGTAGCCCCCTCCCCCAGTCCACACCTTTCAACTGTCCAGATTTTCGCAGAATGTTCAGATTTTTCCCTCATATCTTTGGTCTGTTCCTTATAAAAGTTGTAGTTTTCTTGCAAAAAACTTGGATTATATGAGGATTGAAGTAGTCAAATAATGACATGCAATTGAAGTAAAGATTAGAAATCCTTCAGAAAATGTATGTTAACACAAACTCAGTATGTGACTCTAGCAAATTTCTAAGTTTATAAAAGCAATATTTAAAATCTGTCCCTATTTTTGAGGCTTTGTTTCCCTATTTTGTCAGGCTTTGTCAAAATTTATTGCACTAAGAGGTTGAGAGGTAAACCCCCACTGAGTCACCATCTGTCATCGAAATACACATTGCTTTACTGAGATTGTCTTACGTATGGTCAGCAACTATTTGGTCATCCTGCATCTCTCAGATCCTGTTTCTGCTAAGTTACTTTTCTGGACAACATTTCTTGTTGCATAACTTAGATCTGTATGTATGTTGATACTCCGAGATATCACAACTGATTTGTACAATTTGTATACCGTGCATTAACAATTTTTTTCTTTACATTACAGTAGTTGTATTTATCTTTTCTTCGTGTAGCAGATTTGAAATAATCTCAGTGTAATGTTTTGAGTGTCAGTACACTCCCTTTTTCCTTCTTCCGGGATTTTATTAACAATTGTCATGGGACTTAGTCACAATGTAAATTATACATAACAACTTCTATCCTATAACCAATTAACCTTAGCACACAAACTAGTATATCAACCTGAAAAAAAGCCCTGTCTTTCTAAATATTTTCCAGCCCCATACCACAAATCAAAGTCTTTGGTCAACAAATAAATCTCTACTAGAAGTGTCCAAATCTACTAATATGGCAGGGAGCTCCCTGTTTTCTCATCACATAGCAATAAGGTGAAATTCACTACCTCACAGAATCAGAACCAACACAAGTACCAACCAATTCAAAACGTTTCTTAAAAATTATCTTAATGACACCTGACTTTGCTCCTGTACTACTCCAGGCTAACCAATTTTAATAGCTTCTGGTCATAATCTTTCTTCATTCCTGATGACCTCATAACCTATGCTCTCTCTCATCTCTAGATGATCTCTGACCTCATCTTTTTTTATCCAGTCTCCCCCCTACAAATCTTTCCTCACCTTACTTTGAGAAACTACAATGTCTACACTACAATAAGGAATTATATCAGATGATTGTATAATACAAATGTCAGCTATAATGGCATAGAATGAATTTTCTGGTCTACTGTAAGTTTTGTATATTTTTGTATAATTTCTTGTATAAATTTTGTATAATCTCTATATGTGGAACTTTTCTCCCTGGGCCTCTGCATATTATCCCAGTTGGACTTTCCCAGTAAACCAATGTAAAATAAATAAAATATATGCAATTGTCTATGCAAACGTAGGGGTGGCTGAAAAGTGTCCATGCACCTAGTTAAGAAATGAAACAGTTAAAATAAACTTCATTGCATAATTGTACTTTGGGGCATTTTTTTCACCCTTATATGGTATTTAGGGTATTTCTCTTTTCCCCTTGATTGTTGAACTCTGGAGTTACTATATTAAAATAAGATGTACTGGGTGCAGGGTACAGCAGCAACTGTGCTACTACAGAAAAAAAGATATTGGTTGTGTTTTCTGCTTTGAAATTTCAGCTATTTTTTTTTGGATCAATAAGGTTTCATTCAATGGTCTGAAGCCAGCTTCTTAAGGATGACTATTGAGGTAAGTGTCATCTACTTAATATATGTTTTAGTGAGCTGCTATTTCTGTGGATTTGCCATAAAAATTACAGCTTCATTACTCTGCTGCACAAGGCCACGGTGGTGCAGCAGTTAGCATTGTCTCCTCACAGCAAGAGGTTCTCTGGTTCGATTCTCGGCTGGGAGCGCCTTCTATGTGGAGTCTGCATATTCTCCCCACGGTCGAGTGACATTTAACGACATGCAGGCAGGTGAGTGTGTGAATGAGTGTGCCTTTGTTGAAGGTTGGGCATCGGGCTGACACCTCAGCACTGTGAAAATCTACTGCCAATCATAAGCAGAGCACTGTTCGTCTGTGGTGACTCCTAACTGGGAAAAGCTGAAAAACATCACTTACTATCTTTGTGTGCTTACTTTGTATACATACAGTTTCTGTGTCTCATGTATGATATATTTATTCAGGATATCATTTGTATATCAGCAAGAATGGGACTACATTTTGTTAAGGATGACTTACCCTCAGTGAATCTAGAGCCAGAGACCTAGATTCAGAGAGATTCTCGCAAAACATGCTATGTAGTTAAGTGGATTAGGCAATTAAAACATTGGAGAGAATCTCAGATTCAGACACGCATGGTAAAGCCATAAACATTGTGCCATCAGACCCAAACATGTTAATGTTCTCTCTAATGGCCCATGCATTGTGTAAACATAGACACTGCCTGCACACAGAAGCATGCACATACACAGTTCATAGGAGGTTACTAGGCTAGGGGCCCAAGAGCCCTTACAAGCCTAGCCATGTTAATCCCGAGTTGCCTCAGTTGTCTTTGGTTAGATGGATATTACTCACAGAGCAAGCTTATGATAAACATCAACTACCCCTCTCCATAAGTGATATAGGTGCCACCCCCGGGGTGCATTTGCAGTCTCCCATCCATAGGTTCATAGGAGGTTACTAGGCTGAATACCAACTTCCTTCCCAAAGGTGAGAATCAAACACTGTACCTTGTATTTTGGAGTCAAATGCTTTAACCATTATATTAACCTCCAGGTTCCAAGCACACACACACACACACACACACACACACACACACACACACACACACACACTATACACTTCTTTTAATGCATGGAAACACCCACATGCACACACATACACACACACACACACACACACACATGCACACACGCACACACATGCACACACATGCACACACACACACACACACACACACACACACACACACACACACACACACACACACACACACAGACACACACACGCACGCACACACATAGACACACATTCACACATTCCTTCAGCTGCTTTCATGTCATGCCTCTATCCAAATGCAAGCACCCACCTACACACACACACACACACACACACACACACACACACACACACACACACACACACACACGCGTGCGCGCGCACATGCACACACATGCACACACACACACACACACACACACACACACGCGCACACACACACACACACACACACACACACTAACACAGGCAGACTGGCACACTCCTGTAGCTGCATTCATGCCCCTACAAAAACACAAACACACGCAAGCATTTACTGAGACACACAGACAAGCACATAAAATTCCTGCATCTCCAGTGTAATTATTTGTATCCTAAGTACTCCTATAGCTGTGATTTGCTTTTATTCTAAAAGAATATACTTTTACTTAACTGAGTGATTTTTTTTCAATCACTCAGATGAATTAATCGGTGGCTACAAATTTCTGGAGTAGAGTACATGGGTAATGAGCATGCACCACTTTCCCAGATGGGTAATGAGCATGCACCACTTCCCAGATGGGTAATGAGCATGCACCACTTCCCAGATGGGTAATGAGCATGCACCACTTCCCCAGATGGGTAATGAGCATGTACCACTTCCCAGATGGGTAATGAGCATGCACCACTTTCCCAGATGGGTAATGAGCATGCACCACTTCCCAAGATGGGTAATGAGCATGCACCACTTCCCAAGATGGGTAATGAGCATGCACCACTTTCCCGGATGGGTAATGAGCATGCACCACTTCCCCAGACTGCCACATTAGCACTTGACTTTACCAGAAAGACACTCTCCATGCAACATTCCCCACAAGGAGAAACCGTGGCAGTAGTGTGGTCTCTGAATCAGAAAGGTTTATCATAATGCAGAAACTTTCTGAAATAACCCTTCTGTATCATAAAACCTTTTGGAATCTGTCTGCCTGGCCACCCATGACAAATACTGACACAGAGTATTTTTTTAATTGAATTGTAAAATTGTTGACCTCCTAGCTCCTGTCATAATTACAGTGTGTGTGTGTGTGTGTGTTTGTGTGTGTGTGTGTGTGTGTGTGTGTGTGTGTGTGTGTGTGTGTGTGTGTGTGTGTGTGTGTGTGTGTGTGTGTGTGTGTGTGTGTGTGTGTGTGTGTGTGTGTGTGTGTGTGTGTGTGTGTGTGTGTGTGTGTGTGTGTGTGTGTGTGTGTGTGTCTGTGTGCGTGTCTCCGTGTGTGTGTGTGTGCGTCTGTGTGTGCGTGTGTGTGTGTGTCTGTGTGCGTGTGTGTGTGTGTGTGTGTGTGTGTGTGTGTGTGTGTGTGTGTGTGTGTGTGTGTGTGTGTGTGTGTGCTCATGGCCAAATATATGGCCATAGGTTTGCATAACATTCCTTATATTATGCAAAAGGGAAGCAGCATGAATGCCCCCTTACAATCATTAACATTTTGCTGTGGGAGAAACTTGCCTTTCTTGCTGTTTGTTCATCTTGTGCTCAAGCTCCCTTAAACCTGGTATCTTCTTACTCTGTCTGTCTGCATCTTTAATGAGATCTCATACAGTTTATAATTCCACAAAATAAAGCATTGTTACTATTTAAAAAGATGCTGCTCATTTTCTCATCTTGCAAGTTTACATGATTACAGTGATGAAATTGTACTCAATAAGTCCATGCATACCTGCTTGAAACATTTTCCCATGAGGAAAGATGTCCATAGAAGTAGTACTGTAGCAGATTTTTTTTAATTTCATTTCTTAAACAAAGCCTGAATTATAAATTAAAACAAAGAAACATACAGTTCCAGGAAGCAGAGAGTTGATTACCTGTACCAAGAACTATAAAATAGTGAAAAAAGGCAAACACCTGTGTAGATTTACTGAGCCAATAAATCTTTTATTATTATTATTATTATTAGTATTATTAGTATTATTTGTATTATTATTGTTGTCGTTATTTAGCAGGCACCTGGCAGCATATGAAATCTGCTTAGCTTATGTAGTGTCTCACAAAACGTAATTATCAAATGATGAGGGCTAAAGCCAGTTTTCCTAACTCAAATCCTTAACTATTACGCAGTGCTTTTCTGAAGGCTCAGTGGTTAGTACCCTGTCATCCTCTGTTATTAATAGATGTGTTGGAAATGTCACTTAGTAGTGAGACAGCATGACTTGTCGGCAGTAGATTGCAGAGGTGTGCAGTATCTCTAACAACACTGATGGGGTTAGTAGCACATTCCACTATACAAAGGCCACATTACTGCATTGATTTATTACCTGGGGTTGTAATAAAGAGGGGGACTGACAATGGGATAATATCCCTTTTTTGGACATTGAAGGATTTAATACAGTTTGGTGTGACAAACTAGGAAATTGGAACAAAAAGATGGCATTGACTGCAGCTGTTAACTCAAACAGGTGCCAAACCTCTATACTCCTGAATGGTGTTAGCTGGAATCCATTCACAGTAATGAGTGGAATGTGACAGCATGGTATTTAAAACGTCTACATAACAAGAATGAAAACAAACAGTTCAGGAAAGGTGCTTTAATATATTATAATGCACACAAACCCTGAATTATATATTTTTTGCTAAACCTCAAATTGTCACTCTAGACATAAATTGTACACTTTATACTGTACACTCCATACATAAATTTTTGGAATGCTTTTGTTAACCTGTATATATATATATATATATATATATATATATATATATATATATATATATACATCCTTGCATTTCAGACCATTTTCTGAAAAATCAGCTTAAAAAGTAAAAGCTAAACAAATGCAAATATTTCATGAACAATAAAATCTATTAAAACTGTATAAATAGTAGTGTTATCAGTAAGAAATATTCTTTACAGTGACAGCAGTCAAAAAATTCATAGTCTTTTTGTAAGTGCTATAATATATTATAATGTACACAAACCTTGAATTATATTTTTTGCTAAACTTTCTCAAACAAATTGTCATATTTTGGAAACTGTACATTCTAGACATAAATTGTTAGAATACTTTTGTTAACCAGACATAAGCTTTCATAAGACAGCAAGAAATTCATCTCAAAGTACATGTTTATTGAGATATTTACTGAAATAAGAAAACATATGCTTAATTGATTAATTAGTAATATAACTAATGCTGAATCTCTCTCAAGATGTTCAATTTACAGGGCAAATATCAATGATAGTTTTCATCTACAGCATAAAAGGTTTCAACTTATGCCATGCAACAGTTTGTAAGTCACTTGGCTTTTGAACCATTAAATACACATGAAATATTGCTTATTTTCATAATTATTAACAATCATCTAGCAACATCCACACTACAGTGTGATGTAAATGGACAATGACAATTAATTTTCCTGTTTTCCATCATGACATTTCACACCAGACCCTTAAGTGGCATATAGGTCTCTGAGTTATAAAAATATGAGTATAAATATGAAAAATATGAATAATAAGTGGCAGAGAGTGAGTCATTTCTCTACCCTGGGATACTGCAGATTAACAATCTTGGTCAATCTTGTTGTTAGTTTGTTAACAAGTCCTTGCCCTGTCTAATACAGTCTATTATTATTTGTAAATTTCTTAGTTAAAAAAGCCAGACCCAAACAATGTCTGGAAACCATAAGGAGCTATGAGTGTTAAGAACTATAGCCTTGAACAATATATATATATATATATATATATATATATATATATATATATATATATATATATATATATATATATATACATTTATATATAGATAGCCATATATGGGTCTACCTGACTTTGTCGAAATCCCACTTCATCGAATCTCAGTTCATCGACACTCAAGATATCGAAATCGCACTTCATCGAAGCAGCAGAACGAGCACCAAGGGCAATTGACAGGGGCAACAAGTGGTGAATGAGGGTTCTTTTTTGGGGATAAACTCTTGGCTAGGCTTGTAAGGGCCCCAAGGCCATTAGCCTAGTAACCTCCTATGATCTTATGATCCTATGAACATTCTCCCACTGTAAGTAATTTGTGTGAGATGGTGAACTTTGCCCTTTTCTCAACTGTAGTGTGATCTCAGAATTGGTATATTTAGTTAGTGGGGATATGGGTGTGCAGCCCCCCCCCCCCCACCTGGGTGGGTTAGGGATGGTGCAGTTTAGGCTTTGTTTCTTTTTGGGTAACTGGTTACTTATTGTGGGAAAATCGTCCTTGTTCCGCTGCTTTGAGGAAGTGAGATTTCGATATTTGGAGTGTCGATGAACTGAGATTTGATGAAGTGGGATTTTGACAAACTGAGGTGGATCTGTGTGTGAATATATATATATATATATATATATATATATATATATATATATATATATACACACACACACACACACACACACACACATTTGTGTGTGTGTCGATCTCTCTCTCACTTTCTCTCTCTCTCTATGTGTATATATATATATATATATATATATATATATATATATATATATATAGATATATATATATAGATATACTACTTAGCCAACATGCTACTTTCTTGAAGCACCATATGATTTAATGACAGTTTTAAAGACACTACCCTCTCAGAGCAAATAAAATACTTGGATCTCATGCTGTCACCACATACTATGTAGTATATCTATACCAGTGGGTAGAAGTCAATGAATGTGGATGCTGACTTTCATATGTGCTCAGCTAGAAGAGGTATTACCCCATTCTGAAGACAAAAACAGAGTAACAAGCTTTCTTTTCAGTGACACTGGTGGCAAATACTCAGCTAACTCCTGAACTCTACACCAGCTGAAACTCCTATGTCTTCATGGTACCATCAAGGTGTATTTGCCTAAACAATTATTGTAGGAGGTAGAATTCAGTAAAATAAGTCAGATATAAGTATCTCCTATACTACCAAGTCATTGGATTGTTTAGTAGGTCTAATAAATTCCAGACTGTTGATATGAGTGAGGTAAAGGGCAACAACTCCAGATTAAACCAGCAAAACCATCACAGTATTGTGTTTGTTACCTTAAATGCGGCAAGAGCGACATCTTGTATATTCATATTGTCTGCCTCCATATTGTGCCTTTTGTACAGTGTAAAATTAATTGACAATGCAGCTAAACCATTTATTTTTTCATGAGTTGTTCAGGTCATTGCTGCTGCTACTATGAAGTTTGGATTACTCATTACAGTTTTTCAACCATTAAAATTGCTTGATTTTCTGTCTATGATTTAACGGCAAGTCTATCATATGAAACTTAGTATTTGTTTGGTGTATTAATAAGGGAGACAGATAGAACTTGGCTAATGTGATGGAAACCAGATGGCTTTCTGGAACATGAAACAGCCACAAGATCAGTAAGGATTCCAGTAACATGAGATGGAGTTGACACAGTACTTCATCTGTTTACCATCTGGGTGGCTAGGCATCATCAGAAAGAAGGTAAAATAGAACACCCAGCAAATGGGATACATTTTGTTACCACAGCCCCCCAGCTACTGCCTAATAACACAATCCAGAGATAAGATGATAAACTGCTGGTGAGCTTCTTTCCACACCCATGATTTTGTCAGCCTCTGGTCCACCTTTATCCTCTGTGAAACTGAGCTGTTCTTGTTATGAGACTGAAGCTCTCAACTCATCCTTGCTCGTGTATGAAAAGGGCTATCCATTTCCAAATATGCTGTTGATTGTGCAACATATTTACTGCACTAAATGGTAAAGAAGCTTTCCAAGATAGTCTGCAAAAATTCCACTCCAGGTTTGGACCTGTCAGACTAACTAGTCTAATCTGCACACCCATTATATTTGACTTAATTCATAAACTATAAAATCAAAAATATCAAAACCTTGACTCTAGACATTTTTTTTTCCAATCAGCGGTCATGTCTACTCAGCTCATAATGTGGAACAAATGGGCAAAATGTGAAACACTACCTCTTGCAATAGAGAACAAATGTGCAAAATGTGAAACACTACCTCTCATAATGTGGAACAAATGGGCAAAATGTGAAACACTACCTCTCATAATGTGGAACAAATGGGCAAAATGTGAAACACTACCTCTCATAAAGTGGAATAAATGGGCAAAATGTGAAACACTACCTCTCATAATGTGGAACAAATGGGCAAAATGTGAAACACTACCTCTCATAATGTGGAACAAATGGGCAAAATGTGAAACACTACCTCTCATAAAGTGGAATAAATGGGCAAAATGTGAAACACTACCTCTCATAATGTGGAACAAATGGGCAAAATGTGAAACACTACCTCTCATAATGTGGAACAAATGGGCAAAATGTGAAACACTACCTATCATAAAGTGGAATAAATGGGCAAAAGGTGGAACACAGCCTCTCATAAAGTGGAATAAATGGACAAAATGTGGAGCACTGCCTCTCAATAATGTGGACTAAATGGGCAAAATGTGGGACACTGCCTCTCAATAATGTGGAACAAATGGGCAAAATGTGAAACACTACCTCTTGCAATAGAGAACAAATGTGCAAAATGTGAAACACTACCTCTCATAATGTGGAACAAATGGGCAAAATGTGAAACACTACCTCTCAGAATGTGGAACAAATGGGCAAAATGTGAAACACTACCTCTCATAAAGTGGAATAAATGGGCAAAATGTGGAACACTGCCTCTCATAAAGTGAAATAAATGGGCAAAATGTGGAACACTGCCTCTCAATAATGTGGAATAAATTGGCAAAATGTGAGATACTGCCTCTCAATAATGTGGAACAAATGGGCAAAATGTGAAACACTACCTCTCATAATATGGAACAACTGGGCAAAATGTGGGACACTGCCTCTCATAATGTGGAACAAATGGGCAAAATGTGAAACACTACCTCTCATAATGTGGAACAAATGGGCAAAATGTGGGACACTGCCTCTCATAATGTGGAACAAATGGGTAAAATGTGGGACACTACCTCTCATAATGTGAGTGGGCAAAATGTGGGACACTGCCTTTCTTAATGTGGAACAAATGGGCAAAATGTGGAACACTACCTCTCATAATGTGGAACAAATGGACAAAATGTGAAATACCTACTAATCTCTTACTAACAACACCATCTAGGAAGCTCACAGGAAGGTTACAATGTCTTACTTTATACACATAAAAAGTTTTTTTTGATGAGTTCATATAATTTAGTATTATTATATGGTGGATATCAGTTAAAAAATAAATCTTAACAGTGAATGTGTGCCAGACACTTTCAGAGAGTAATATGGACTGCTTAAGACTCAAAATAAGGAGCATTCTTCTTTATGAAATAGACTTGAGAGATATGCTGGCACAGTTCTGCCTAAATTAGAAGACCAACTTACTGGCAGATTGGACAGACATTCACGATGGCTGTCATAGCAGCTCCTTGTTAAAGCTCTAATGGGAAATTTAAATGTTCTCACGTAAGTTCAACCACTTAAACTGACATTAGGTATCTTTTGTGCTAAAAACTAATTCTAAATTGACCTAAATCAAAACATTTAATATTGGGCCATGAAAAACATTTATTGCAGCACAATACATATTTATTACTCATCTTTTACTTTGTAACTTTTTTACTTTATTTGGAGCTTTTCTTCTCAGGCCTTCTCTGAAAATGGGGTTTTGTTTATTTGAACTACTCTTCTCAACAGAAAGAAACAAATGCATGAATTAATTAATAACAAATAGCATATAAATATAATTCAAACAAGAAGAACTATGGGTTATTCCAAACTTCCAAAGCATGAAATTTCCATGAAAATAGAAAATTTCTCAAATTTCAGAATCCATTTAGGATCTTTCCTTAAAGATGGATCAGTATCAGACTAAATTGGGTACAAAACACAAACACCCTGGACCAGATAGTGCACTCTCCAACCAGAGGATCAAACATATTAGACCTAGTGCTCAGAGATATTGGAGATCACTGCACCACTCTATGTGTTCCACCCTTATTGGTAAAGTCTGATCACAAAGCTGTCTTCCTCGCAGTAAAAATCAACCCAGAAAACCCAACTAAACTCATAACAGTTACGAACTATACTGAAGCAAACAACATGCTATTAATCGACAGTTTGTCAAAATTCATGGCTCCCCCAAATCCCGAGAACACAGCCTTTTATGCAGAATTATTTATAGAAACCTTGTACAAACATGTAAATGCCTGGGGTACATTCATCCCTGGTTTGGTACCTATGTTTCTAATGCAAACAGGTTACCTGTAAATGGTTCATCTCCCAGGCCCATGCTTACACTTATCAAGGGTATCAGAACTTGTCAGAGATTTAGGATGCATGGCTTGGCTTAAAAAGGAACTTGTGGTCATTAGCCTAGTAAACACCTATGAACCTATGAACCTATGCACTGAGGCTGCCATACTTACCAGAAGTAAGCCCAGAACTAACACCAAAAACAAGCCATACTGGTGGAATTCTTACCTTAAAAGGCTATAAAATAAAAGAAAAAAAATATTGTCAAAATCAGATAGAGTAACTCTTATAGACACAGGAGCTCTCTGATTCAATTAAACAAGACACTTGCAATAAAGACCAACAAGACCAGTTATGATGCCAGAATAGCTTCTCAGACTAAGGACAATCACAAGGTCATACTCAGCTATGTCAGGAACCTTGAAGGTAACACTCAGCAGTGTATTACCCACTCAGGTATTGTTGACAAGCCTTCAGAACAAGGAATAAATCCCTGCATAACTTGCTGGATTGCCAGCTGGCTCACAGATAGGACCTAAGAAGTCAAGATCGGTGAGACCACCTCCACCAACAGACCGACCACCAGTGGGGTACACCAGGGCTCTGTGATGGGCCCACTACTGTTCGGTATCTACTTCTTGGAAGTCAAGGATAATATCAGAGGCTTTTGGCTCACAGGTTTACATATGACTATAAACTGGGAAATATCTTAGATTCCCCTAATGACATCAGCATCTTACAGGAGGGTCTGGTGCAAACAAGGGACTGGTGCAAGGCCCATGAATTGGTGTTCAATGTAGAGAAAGGCATTGTAGTGCCCTTTGGTAAATCATCCACAAGGATAATTGCTTCATTGAAAGGATACCCCAAGGAGTTGGCCCGATGATTGGGGATTTGGGAAAATACATGGACTGTGATCTGGCATTTGACCAAAATGTAGCCAAGATAATCTGATAGCAATTCTATGTCACTCATCTCATAAGCAGGGGTATGACATCTGGGTCTAGGGAAATAATACTGCCAATCTGCTCAGCCCTTATCTGATCCATCATTACTTATGGTACACCATTTGACATGTGCCTGACCAGGCACTTCCAGCAGTTGGAATGCCCTCAAACGTTCCTCAACAGGAAAAGCCAGGTTATGAATACCCTGTCATACACAGATCACTTTAGGGTCCTGCCTCTATTCAGTCTCCTACAGGTTGCTGAGAGGCAATTTATGCCTAGCATGTAAGGCATCCACAGATCAGCTCTGATGAATCTTTTGCACAACCATGGAACAAATGGCACAAGAAACAGTAGATCCAGGGACTTGAAATTTGTCTGTGACATAAACAGAAACTGCTGGAGGGACTGATATAAGTCTCAAAGGATCCCTGCACTATGGAGTAAGCTCCCCATCTGCATGATGCAGAGTCATCCCTAACCCTATTCAAAAGAAATCTTGATCATTGGATAGAAATTTGCAAATTCACCCTTAATCTAGCTCCCATGTCTCTGACAAACAGAGATCAACAATAAGTAAATTAATCCCCAGCTAACATACTCCCATAAGTAACCTTTTGCAACCTTTTTACTAACATACCCCACCATATACGTGCCCAAGGAACGCTTGGGCAAAACTGGGTTGGGTTGCACAGCTAGACTTATAAAGATCCTGGTGGTTGTTAGCCTAGCATAAACCTATGAACCTATGAACAACTCAAGACAATTGCTTTAAACATACTAAACTGATAAAATCTTTAATCCAACAGGAAAGCAATCAAATTAAGGACAAAGAAACACAACAATGATTGACATAAGAATGACGTACATCAAACAGAATTTCTGTTGAAACATTCAACCTGGCTAATGGTAAACTAGACAAAGTTGAAAACAAAGAAAGAAGAAAGTATCTCATCTATATATATATATATATATATATATATATATATATATATATATATATACACACACACACACACACACACACACACACACACACACACACACACACACACACACACACACACACACACACACACACACACACACACACACACACACACACACACACACACACACACACACACACACACACACACTCACACACACACACACACACACACACATACACACACACACACACACACACACACACACACACACACACACACACACACACACACACACACACGTATAGTTTGATTGCCTGCAAAGACGGAAGGAAATAACAAGATAATATTCTTAACTTCATATTAATCTACAGGAATGACTGTCCTGTGGGCTGCAGAGGCCACATAAATCACTGGTAAATACTTGCTTCATGACAGGAGCTCTATTTAGATCAGTAATTTTGAGATGTTATGCCTTTGAGAGCAAAGAACATATTCTGAGAAAGAAAAAAAATACTGGCCTTCTCTGTTTCAGTAAAATGGCCAACAGTGTTTATTTCTTGAAATCTTGCCGTTATTTGGTGGTACTATATAATGAAGAATGCACCTGAACTTCTGTAGAGGTATATATTTGTATCCAGTTATAAAAATCAAAGCCACAAATAAACTAAAAACAGCCAGGAAAGAAAGACGAGATCCATAAAATCCTGTTATTTAGCGCTTTTGTTTTTTAATAAAAACTTCTTCAGAATACACATACATAGTGAACTAAACCCTTTTTATACAAATACACGCCTTCATAGTTAATGACATCATAATGAAATTACTTAATTGAATTCAATTACTACAGCCCCATTGAGATATCTAAAACATTAAATACATTGTTTTAAGCCATATTACAATAAAAAACCATAGAAAATACACTGTGTTTTGTTCAAACCATAAAAATCCTTAATTTATTATACTTTTATTCAAAAATAACCTTCAGATTTTAATCTGAGAGTGGAACTGATAGATGTATTCGTGTTTAAACCTGGAAATGATGTTGCATTAGTTTTTAACTGCCATCTTAGTTCCTTATTTTCCAAAAAATCATTAAGGGGACCACCTCTATCTCCAACTGTAACTTGTTCTAATACTGAAAATCTAAAATCATGTCCCTCATTATTAATAATGTGCACTGCCAGAATATTTTTTAAATCTTGTTTTTAATATCATAGGAATGTTGATACATTCTGCTCCTAAGAGCATTAATAGTCTTCCCGATATAAAAACAAGGACATTGCGTGCATGTCCCTATATAAACAACAGCCTTACTGTTACAGGTAAATTTTTTCTTGTATATATATTTGCCATAATTTGGGATAAACAACTCTGTGCCTTCTAGAATATTTTTACACTGCAGACAAAAACCACATTTAAACATTCCCTTGGGCCCAGAGTGAATCTCTTGTACCCTCTCTACCATGTTTTTTATAGTAATGTCCTTCTTGTAAACAATATTAGGTTTTATTCCCAAAGTATCCAAAAATTCTTTATTAATATTGAATACATTTCAGTTACGTTGAACAATGTTGCTTATACTTTTAAACTGCTGGTTATATCTAAAAATACCAACACTATGAAATGACTTATTATTCTGGCTATAAGAACTTTTCATACCTCCAACTAAAGTATTAGGACCCTTACCTAATAATGGAAAAAATATACCTTGTTCCCTTTTAGATACCACCTCCTTTAATATATTTTCCACAAATTCTAAGGGATAACCTCTACTAACCAGCATACCTTTAAGAATTTCTATTTGACCTAAAAACTCATAGAAGTCTGAAACCATTCTTGCTAGTCTAACCCCTTGACCTTTTATTAGTGACTTCTTCTGATAGATAGGGTGAAAACTGGAAAAATGTAAAAGTGTATTGGAATAAGTGGGTTTTCTAAAAATTGTTGTTTCAAAATAACTTTTCATTCTATTTTTACTTATGGTGATGTCCAAATAATTAATTTTCTCATCCGAAATGGTATGAGAAAATTCCAAAAATTCTGTACTAACACCAATAAACTCAAGGAATTCATTTAACATATCCTCACTATCATTCCATAGGATGACGATGTCATCCAAATATCGCCCATAATATTGCCAAAGTTGTGCATATTTACTGGTGAATACATATTCCTTCTCCCAGAATGCTAGAACTAAATTAGCAAAAATGGGTGCACAAATAGCCCCCATGGTTACACCTTTACATTGTTTAAATAATTGTTCTTGAAATACAATAATGTTAGTGTCCAATACTAACTCCATGAGGCTCCTTAATGTAAGAATCCTATCATGCCCCATTTTTGTGTATTGACATAAATATGAATAGAACCATTCAGTTCCAGTATCATGTGGGATAACAGAAAATAAATCTTTGGCATCAATTGTTACAAAGATTAAACTATGATTGTACATATTTTTATTAATTTTCTTAAGTAAGTCCCACAAATCTTTTACTATCCAATTATAGTCTTGTAAAATGTTTTTTTAATTGAATATCTATAAAACTGGCAATATAATATGTTTTTGAAGCCTTTGCATCAACAATGGGTCTAAGGGGGGGAGGGGGGTTGTTGAGATCCTTATGTACTTTTGGTATACCAAAAGTAGTAGGAATTTTTGGATATTTTACTGTCATATAAGACCATTCATCAAATGAGATTTGTCTATTTAACAGAAGTTCTTCCAGCATAATGTCCATTTTCCTGTATGATATATTTTTCTCATTCACACTCATCTGACAATATGTATCAGTGTGAAGAAACGATAGCATTCTATCAATATAGGAATTAATGTCCATTATAACTAATCCTCCCCCCTTGTCCGGTTTCATAATTCTAATCTTATCATTATTACATAGATTTTTTAATAATTCCATCTCTTTCTTATCCAGATTATTTTCATCGTAGGTTGACCTACTACTGTATAGCAAATATTTTTGAAAGAGGCTTGTCTTTTGTGCCAAGTAAAAAAGGGACTGTGGATGAAGCATTAATAGATTTAAAGATGTATGCAAGAAAGCTGAATTTTCAGTTTTATTTCAAAGAAGGACTGCATGTTATCAATATTAATAGTGGTAATAACAATACATGTAAAAGATCTAGCACTTTCAATCCTCCACTATGCCCTATTGTACAGATGTTTGAAAAAATGTGTGATTATGATATTCGCATGTTATTTAAGAACAGTAGTAGGTCAACCTATGATGAAAATAATCTGGATAAGAAAGAGATGGAATTATTAAAAAAAAATGAAAAGGTTTAAACACGAATACATCTATCAGTTCCCCTCTCAGATTAAAATCTGAAGGTTATTTTTGAATAAAAGTATAATAAATTAAGGATTTTTATGGTTTGAACAAAACACAGTGTATTTTCTATGTTTTTTTATTGTAATATGGTTTAAAACAACGTATTTAATGTTTTAGATATCTCAATGGGGCTGTAGTAATTGAATTCAATTAAGTAATTTCATTATGATGTCATTAACTATGTAGGCATGTATTTGTATAAAAAGGGTTTAGTTCACTATGTATGTGTATTCTGAAGAAGTTTTTATTAAAAAACAAAAGCGCTAAATAACAGGATTTCGTGGATCTCGTCTTTCTTTCCTGGCTGTTTTTGTATCCAGTTATGGTAAATTATCTTCATTACTTAGCACTCATTTAGTTGGCAGCATAGGATGACACATCACCCTGTTCCCTTCAGGTTTTTTCTTGACATTGTGATATCACTACCAAATACATTCCCTATAAAGGTAAATATGTGTTTGCTTCCTATTTTTTATTTAAGCTTTAATATGCTATTCCATGCCTTGTACATACAATCTAAGTCTCCAAGAAAGTAAGCAGGGACATGAGATGAATTGTAGAAGTAAGTGCACACATAATTATGGAATGTTGTGGTTTTAAAAGATCTACTAGAATTTCAGGTGAAAACAAGAAAAACATTGAGTATTATACAATGACTCCCTATTACTATTCACAAACGTGCACGCTGATTGGCCAAGCCCAACCACTGTGCCCATTGTAAATCCCACAATATCGCCCTGACTTTTTCTGTTGGTATAAAGTGCCCAAAACCTTTTTTTTACAACTTTTTACAACTAAAAAAAAGAGAGAGAAAACGGAGCAACAAAGACTCTCTTTTCTCTGTTGCTTCTGTTTCAAAGCATTGATGTACTGGGTATGTGTGGCAAAGCAAGTCCCATACACATGCGCAGTACATCAAACTGAAGAAGCAGTATACCACAACCGGCGGATGAATAGTAATCCGCCACAAGTCCTATACACATGTGCAGTACATCAAAACAAAGAAGCAGCATACCACAACCGGCAGAAGAACTGTAATCCGCTGTTATACAAAAGACATTATTTAAGAAAAGTAAGTATTTTTTTCTTAAATAATGTCATTGCATAATAGCAATAACCGACTCCATGGTTGTGGTATATTGAAGATTTACCTACACCAACCATGGGTAAATCTTCAATATACCACATCACGTTGTCGGTTATTGCTTTATTAACTCATTGGCACCTAAGTGGTGTGGATGTCACACCTCTAGCAGCCTAAACACACCTTCCATCCCAGAGCATTTTCTGAAAAATAAATGTAAAAAAGATAAGATAAACTAAAGTAAATATTTTGTAAACAATAAAAAATATTAAAAATGCACAAATACCAATGTTATCAGTAAGAAGAATTCTTTGCAGTTGTAACAGTCAGTGCATTCATAGCCTTTCTGTAAATACTATAATATATTATAATGCACACACACTCAAATTAATATTTTTTGCTAAACTTTCTCAAACAATTTGTCATATCTTGGAAGCTACATAACATAGACATGTTTTATTAGAACGTTTGTTAACTAGACATACGTTTTCACATGACAACAACAAAAGTCCTCTGGGACTGCACAGTTATTGAGATATTTACAGAAATATGAAAATATATACTTATTTGTATAGGGTGCCACTGTGGTGCCACTGTGGTGCAGCGGTTAGCTTTGTAGCCTCACAGCAAGAGGCTCTCCAGTTCAATTCTCAGCTGGGGAGCCTTCTGTGTGAAGTCTGCATATCCTCCCTGTGGTCACATGGGTTTCATTCAGCTGCTCTTATTTCCTCCCACATTCCAAAGACATGCAGTAGGTGGATTGGACTTTCTAAATTGGCCGTAGGTGAGAGTGTGTGTGTGCGTGAGTGATGCAAATGAATTATTGTGTCAGGGCTAGCCACCTGGCAGTGTATACCTTGGCTCGAGAAGATTGTCACTGAGAAGTCACACCCCGACCCCATCTGTAAAGAATGGAAAAAGGGGTTGAGGATTGATGGCTGGGTGGATGGATACTTAATTGTATAATTATCAATATAAGTAACACTGAATATTTCTCAAGAAGTGGAACTTACAAGGCAAATTTGAAAAATGTTTTTCTTCTGCAACATCTAAGGTTTCACCTGATATCATGCAACAGTTTCTAAGTCATTTGTTTTTTGAAGTACATATGGAAATATTGTTTATTTTCATAATTACCAAAAAAAAATAGCAAAATATCAGGTAAAGTGTGATAAAAGTGGACACCAACAATGAATTTTCCTTTCTCCCACAATGGCATATGACACTATACTCCTCAATAACATGTAGGGTCTCAGTTATGAAAATATAAACATAAATATTAGCAAATGAGTAATAAGTATTAAACAGTAATTCATGTCTCTATTTCAGACAATCCAGATTAACAGTCTAAGTGTCATTTTTGTTAATAACTCCTTGTACTTTCTAATAATGCACATCATTAGCTGGAAAGTCACTTAGAAAATCAAGCCAGACCCAAAAAAGTTCTGGACACCATAAGGAGCTATGGGTGTGAACTAGAAGTATACAAAAAAGGCACTATAGGCTTGAATGAGGTAATTCTAGTTAATCCTGCAGCATGTTGCATCTGTTTTCCATGCACTGCTCCTCATCACCTCCACAAAAAGCCATATGTGAAATAGAATTGGGATAGGGTTTACCTGCCTTTGTCATCTGCTTTCTATCTGAAATCAACATTTTCTGTTGATGTATTTGGTAATGTACCATTAAAGTAAAAATGATGTCACAGTTACTGAATTATATGACTTTAGCAAGAAGATGGGAAAAGTTATTGATAAATAAAGAATGAAGATTTCTATTAATGCATAGTACCTCAGTAGTTTATTAAGTGATGGAAGAAAGTTACAATTCTTTGCAATTTATATGACTTGACTTGCAGCTGCATGCCATTTTTTGTTAAACTGCCCAAGAGGCATCAGATAAAGAGTGAAAGATTAAATAACCTAAGTTACCAGCTAAGAATTTACTTATTTAACTAATCTTAAACATCATTTTAGTAGAATGTGAATTGCCACTATGCCAACATATTTACTTAGCCTTTCTAATGCAATCAATCCTTTGGGGAATTAAATATGTGGTGACAACTTCAGCTCTTTATTGAATATATATATATATATATATATATATATATATATATATATATAAAATCTATATATATATATATATATATATATATATATATATATATATATAATATAGTATATATATATATATATATATATATATATATATATATATAAAATATGTGTATATACGTATATATATATATATATATATATATATATATATATATAAAATATACATATATATATATATATATATATATATATATATATAGGTAATAGAAAGGTTCTAGCTGTATACCCTTGTTTCTATAATTTCTAATGAGAACACATTAGTGTCATTTAGGGCACATTTGTATTCTTTTCATTCTGGCTTTTCAGTTATTCATTTTGGACTGAACAAGATAATCCCTTATTCCTTTCTAATTAATTCCTTTCTAAAAGTAGTTGAGAATGTTGTTCTGTAATGACACTTGAAAAACAGTTGCCACACTTCAGCAAGTGAATGTACTAAAACAAAGAAACTGTTCAGTACATAGGATAAAAAAATAACAGAGAATGAAAGAAGAGCGACACGAGTCAGCTGCACTGCTAATAGGCAGTTAATGTGTATTACCTAATTTCTGCTACTCTTCTAGAAAGCACTTTATTATAATAACAGGCTTTATTGTCCTAGAGAATTACTGTCCATCCTGCTGTTCCTCGAGTTTGCTTTAACAGTTTTTTTGTTTCAGTCTCACTCTGCAGCTCAAGGTTGCAGGCGGGGATGTTGAAACACTGAGTGCAGAGAAGCGGAAACTGATGTAAAGACATCAGGACTGTCTACTCTGATTAGGCATGTTTTAGCAGATCACTGAGAAAAGATGCTGAGGCAGAGAGAATATATATTATCTTAGCTGTTTGTAGAGAATGTACATAATTCCCATTGCCTTATAAACATTTATGCAACTTTTGTTTTATCTTTCTTGTTGCTCAGTAAATGAGGTTTACTGTTCTAAGATTACTGGCACTGTGTTGAAATACCTTCCACCTTCTTTAACTTGTAGTCTAGGAAACCAAAGATCCTAACCCAAATTCCCAAATGATCTGAGGCATTATCTGCTTAAGTGACTTGCTCAAGGTCATACAGTAAGCAAGTGAGGCTGAGGAAATCAAACAATTGTACTACAGGAAGTAGTTCATTAACAACTTATAGCCATATTCCTCTGTGCTAACTGAATTTTATGCCATTTATGAAGCTAACCATCATCTTTCCATATTAAATGCTACAGAAAAAGGTTTTGTCAGGTATTTTTTTATCTAATTTTAATCTGTCTTTTCAGAACGTGTAATTATTTGGCAACAGAGTTTTTAGGTATTAAACTGATCCCAGGCCGAGAATGGTAGTATAAAGATTCAGCAGAGAGAGAAAAGCGACATATTATTTCCCAGCATGCCTTGCCCCTGTCAGAATGGTAATTTCTGCAGTTCCCACAGTAAGACCTATGGATAGTATGACAGAATTACCACTGATGTGCATCAGCCAGTACTCTTTTTTTCCTTATCTTTTTCAGGTCTACATCTGTACGAGTTGTCACTCGTCTTATGTGCATTAAGAAGAAGATGATGAGACCTGGGTGTTCATTTAAGTAGTTTATTGCATATAATTTATAAACATATAAGGATAGATGACAGGAACATTGAATTTAAACAAACTATCTAACTGACTACATACTTGCATGCTCTCACTCTGGCTGCTCACTCAAAATGGCACTCTTGCTTGCACGTGCTCAGTACTTATATGCATGTGCCCACTGACTGGAATGCTTCTTAAAGATATATCACACCTTCTGATCTACATCCTCCCTCTTTTTCTGAGCTGTCTCATGTAAACAATGACATTTCAATAGGTATGCAATTATACAGACACAAAGAAAACAACAGTCGTGTCTAGGTTGCCGTGTATCTGAAATCAGGTTTGAAATGTGACCTCATCTTGTAATGTAAAAGTTAGGACTGGGACAGTCACTGGAGAATGTTCTGCTTGAGGACTCTGGGGGATTTTCTCAGGAACAGGAATTGCCGACAGAATGTCCTCTGGAACAGGAACATTGGACAAGTCACTGAGAACTAGAGTCTTTGTCACAGGCAAGATGCTGTTACACTGGTTCAGACACTGGTAACAAATGCTTCCAATTTCATCTGAATTCCATTCCTTGTGATTTCACAATGTACGGTCTCAGCTTTTGACACAAACATTTCACAAATCCGATGAGATCAAAAAATTTTGACATCTGCATCCTCAATATCTTGCCTTTTTGTAAAGAACAGAGCAGTTTGATGGTTTTATCATAGTAAGACTCCTGGGACAAATACTTTTTTGACAATTGGCCTTTTACTGCTTTACTGTTCTAAGCTCATGGAACCAATAAATTACTGCTGATCGGTAACATGGTTCTGGCTTGTCTCAACATAAGTCTCTGGACGGTGAACCAAGATGATTATCACAAGGAATGTTTCTATGATTTAACAAGTTTAGAAGAACATCAGTATTGTCACTTCTGGATTTCTCTAACAGCTGTTTTGCACTTTGAACTGCACGTTCTGCCAAGCTGTTTGACTGCGGGTATTCCAGACTACTCATAATATGAACAAAGTCCCACGCTTCTGCAAATTTCTTGAAATGCTGATTTGTAAACTGTGCATCATTGTCAGAAAACAAACTTTGTGCAGACTACCATGGACAGAGAAAAATGTCTCTTCAACTTAGTAATGACAGTACTGGAAGTTAGGTTGCGAGGTAAGTCAGTCTCGAGCCAGTTTGAATAAGAGTCTACTAACAGCAAATAATATTGACCATTCCACTCAAAGATATCTGTGGCTGCTGTTGACCAAGCTAGTTCAGGAATCTGGCTTAACTGAAGTGGTTCCTTTTGTTGATGTGGCTTTGTACTATTGCACACTCAATAAGATGAAAGTTCATTCTCAATATCTTTTGATGTAGAAGGCCAACATATTAGTCCTCTCACCCACTTTTGGTAGAATCAGTTCCTGAGCAGCCATGATGGAAGATCTTAATATACTCTTGTTGCAAGAATTTTGGAACAATCACTTTAGGACCTTTCATGATGATACCATTGTCTGACAAAATCCCATCTCTGTA
This sequence comes from Protopterus annectens, assembly GCF_019279795.1. NCBI lineage: Eukaryota > Metazoa > Chordata > Ceratodontiformes > Protopteridae > Protopterus > Protopterus annectens. Next base: position 1,543,044,185 of record NC_056746.1, on the reverse strand, counting down.
TGGAAAATACTGCTGCACTTCTACTGGTAAACAAGATTGTTTTGAAGGCCATCCTCAACTAATAAGTTCATAGGTTCATAGGTGTGTACAAGGCTAATGGCCCTGGAGCCTTTACAAGCCTACCCCATAGAAGTGCTGGCATCGTGCTGCCCAATGTTAGTTCCCGATGCCCTGGCATCGTGCTGCCCAATGTTAGTTCCCAGTGCCTCTGTCAAGTAAAGCCAATGGAGTGATCCCGGGGTGACCTTTCTATTATCCATCCACTCATCAAGATTTCTCTTGAAGAGGGACAGTGAGGTGCTCTGCATGACATGTATGGGAAGTCTATTCCAGAGTATGGGCATTCTATGGGTGAGGAACCTGTCCCACCAGCATGTTCTGTTGATTGTGGTAATGAGGTTGAGGTCTCTGGAGTGTGTGGTGTGGAGGGATTGGGATTTCTTTAGATGTAGCATTTCTAACAGAGTTGGGTCAGACATGGTTTTGTAAGTCAAGCAGAGATCACCTCTAAGTAGTGAGGTACATGCCAAATGGGGCATTATACTCAATGACTGGTCTAATGTGGGAAGAGTAGAGAGACATGATGATCTCTTTCTTCCTGGATGCAAAACACTTAGTAATGAGATGTGCCACATAGAAGGGCTTTCTGACCACAGTGGCAATGTGGTGGTTGAAGGAGAGGTTGCTGTCAACCTGTATCCCCAGATCTCTTATAACGCCTTCCGTGTTCAGTGGGCTCCCATCAATATGGTAATTAGTGGGAACTGAGTTTTTACCAAAGGGGATGATGACGCATTTTTTGGCGTTAAGCTTAAGGCCATGGTTTCAATACTAGTCATTGGTTTCAGTGAGGCCTTTCTGTAGGATGTCTGCATTAGTTGGGGAGTTAATAATGGCTCCCAGCTTGAAGTCATCTGCGAACATGGTCAGCCAGAGTCCCTTTGTGTTGCCCTGGACTTCTGAGAAGTAGATGCTGAACAGGAGAGGACTCAGGACCGATCCCTGTAGGACTCTACTGGTGACTGGTCGGCAGTCTGACCTGGAGTACTCTACTTTCACACTGTGTGTTCTATCTGTGAGCCAATTTGCAACCCACTTAGTGATATAGGGGTTGATGCCTAGTTTGGTGTGTTTATCAATAATTCCCAAGTGAGGAATGGTATAAAAGGCCTTGGCCAGATTCAAAGTTGGCTGCATGCACTGCCTTACCTTCATCCACAGCCCTGGTGGCTGACTCAAAGAAGTCAACCACGTTGAGCAGACATGATCTCCCTTTTACAAAGCCAAACTGCATGGGGTCTAGAGTTTGGAGATTTCCTATATCCTTGTTAATTAGGTCCATGATGATGCTCTCCATAGCTTTAAATATCAGACTCGTCAGGCTAATGGGGTGATAATTCCCAGGGTCTGTAGTCGTTCCCCCTTTATGGAGAAGGATGGCTGTAGCAGTGCACCATTCAGTAGGGGCAAAGCCTGAGGTGAGGCTGTGACTGAACATGGCACACAGATGTGGTGCCAGTTCGCTTTGTATTCCATGTAGAACACAGCCAGGGATATTATCAGGTCCCATGGAAGCTGTATTCTTGACCTTGGACAATGCAGCTTTAACCTGTGCTGCAGTAGTGCTGGGTGCCGGGCATTCTTCCGGTATTGTGATTGGTCCTTTGGGGGTGTAAGGTTGGCACTGAATCTGTCGGCCAGTATGTTGGCAATATCTGTTGGCTCAATATAGGAGGTACCATTGTGCAGTAACTCAGAGCAAATCTGGTTATTGATGTGAAGGTTCTTGATATAACTATAGAAGGTTTTCTGATTGTTTTTAGTGTCTGCCATAATTCTGCCTTCATAGCAGGCTTTGGAGGATTTGATGAGGGATCTCAACTTTTTGTTTAGACTAATAAGAGAGTTTTTCCAGTTTTGAGACTTCACCTTTTTCTGCAACAGTTTCTTCCTTCTATTGTAGAGTTTATTAATGATAGGGGACCACCAGATTGGCTTCCTTTTTTGGAGGAGATGGTCTTGGTTCTGTTGGGTATGGCTAGTTCCATGCATTTATGTACATGTTTGTACAGTGCATTGGTGTATGATTCTGCAGTCATGCAGCTATTTTCCATTGGCAAGGGTGCCATGAAGTTAGCCATATCTGTTTTTAGGAGCCCAAAGTCAGCTTCGGAGAAGTTTTTCAAGGTGGTTACCTTTGCAGGGAGGGGTGTGTGGGTGAGATGTGGATTTCCATGGTGATTAGTTTATGGTCGGATCTGACCTAGGAAGGACTGACTATTAGTGCAGAACAATGGTTGCCCATTGTTAGTAATAACCAGATCAAGGATGTTGCTTCCTCTAGTGGGGGTCAGAATGAGCTGGTCCAGGGCATTGCAATCGATGAATTTCAGGAAGCGTTTGGCCAGTGTATTGGTGCTTGAGTAGTTTTCCCAGTTGATGGAGGAGTAGTTGAAGTCTTCTAGTATGAAAGTGTTGAATTGAACCTTGATAGATTCTAGGGTGCTTAGGAATGTGGAAAGAGAGTCTAGGGACATGGCTGGGGACCTATAGCAGGCTATGACCTGGATTACAGTCTTACCAAATGTTAGTTGTACCTGAAGTATCTCAGATGCATTATGCTGTGCTACTAGTCTGGAGGTGTGCATATCCTTTATGAATATGGAGACACCACCACCTTTGGAGCTTCAGTCTATGTTTCGGGGTTGAAAGGTGTGGAATGAGTTATAGCCTGCTAGCACAGGGGTGCTTTCTGCCACTTTAAAACAGGTCTGCATTACAGCACAAATGTTGATGTTCTCCATTTTGAGGAGTGCTTCGAGTGAGTGCATCTTCAGATTTACACTTCTAGCACTGAGCAGCATGACCATCATATTACATTTATTTATAGCTGTTATGGTGGTAATTTGGTCTTTGGAACACCACCTAAAAAAGGCACTATTGGGGTGGCAAGAGCCTTAGCCAGTACCCAGAAACCCAGGGGTGACAGATGCAGGCCATCTCTGGCAAAGCATTGAGATCTGTCAATCATGTCATCCCAAGCAGACAGATACTGGATCCCCTTAGAATGACACCAGAAACTTAGCCAATTATTGAAGTTAATCATTTTTTCTTTGTACTACGGTATCATTCTGGTTGATGGTAGGATACTGCTCAGGGTTAGAGTCATACCTTCCTGGGCCACATAATCCGAGAGCTCCACCATGTCTCTTTTCATGTAGTCCAGGGAGGTGCATCTCAGGTCATTCACACCCACATGGACAATGACAGAGTCATACTTGTACTTGTTATAGAGTGACCTGAGTGCATGTGTTATGTGTCGGATTCTGGCACCTGATAGACAGCTGACTGTTACCTTCTCCTTATTCAACCTAGTGAGTGGGACATCTGCGTGCCTCACTATTGAGTCACCTATGATTAGTGTATTGGGCAAGGTGTTTAGCCTTAGGGGCTTAGGCTGAGGGGCACACTGTGGAGGTGAGCTATGCATCCTGTGGTTTGTGCTGTGCTGTGTTGTGGTGGTTGAGTGCATTTCTGTCTTGGAGGTCTCTGCTGTTTGAGTAAATTTCTATTGAGAGCCTCTGCAAAGGTGGGTGTGTGGTTTGTGTTTTATGTGAGAGCTGTGATGGTGGGTGCTCTGGAGGGCTATGTGTTCCATGGGGTGTGGTTCAGGTGTTGACCTTCTCCTCTTGACCAGCTAGTCCGGTCTTGGCTGAAGAGTGCATAGCTTCCAATTTGGTGATATAAGTGCAACTCTCACAAGTCTGAGTGTTGGGAGGTAAGAGGAGAGGGTTGTCTGTGTACCTGAGGCATTTGCTACACTGCCTCACAATGCCCAAGTGCACCAGGTTAATAGAAGAAAGCACAGGAAACTGCCCTTTAATCATGCCAGGAGGGGTGGTTGTAACTACTAAGTACTGGAGCTATTTACATGAAGAATGACTAGTGCTGATGGCACTTAACTGTGCTACAATAATTGCTACAAAAAATTGTTGAAGTGCAAAGTGATTAAGCTATTTGAAGTGCAAGAGAGAGAGAGAGAGAGAGAGAGAGAGAGAGAGAGAGAAAGAACTAGCAAGATCTAAGGGAAAAACTGAAGAGCAGACTTTATAGCACCAGTAATAGTTTACCTCAGCTCAGCGCCACTGCGCAAACATGGGCTTCTAAATCAGAAAGTAGAAAGGGATGGAAAAACTGGCCAAATGGCCAATAAACTACAATTTCTGCACCAGAAACCACTCCTCTTGTGGTAGATAGGTTACCTAGTGCTTACCACTCCCACTTCCAAGCTAGAAGGCTTCCCTCCAACACAAAAAGTTTTTTTTGTGGGGGGGGGGTGCTCAGAAGCTTACAAACAGTCCTGGATACAGTAAATCTGTATCTGGACTAGACTAGTTACAGGAAAGGCAGGAAACAAGCTTAGCACTTTTTTTATAGAGGTTTAGTTTCTGGAGAATTGGGTCTGAAGCTGTTTGTATTCTGAGCTCATCAAGATGTGTGGAAGAAAAATGTCTCACTTCCATGACCTCAAAATCATATTCCTCATTGTTATGATGGTCTGTGTTTTTTCTGGGTGATCTGGATAAGGTGTCAGCAAGATAAAGAAGCTTACCTTTTGTGTAAACAAGATTTAAATTGCACTTCTGTGATGTGACCATCATGAGTCGCAATTTGGCAGGACCTGTATGCATAGGCTTTCTCAAAATAGTGACTAAAGGTTGATGGTCAGTTTTGATCTGGCTAGGTCAACCATAAATATAATCTTGAAACTTTGAACATGCAAACACAATCACCAAAAGCTGTTTCTTAATCTGGGCATATTGCATCTCAGTTTGGGTAACAGTTCTCAATGAATAGGCTACTGGTCTACCCTCTTGAAGAATGACTGCACCTAGACCAAACTTAAAATCATCACAGGAAAGAGTAACTGGTTTGTGAACATCATAGTAGCTGAGAGTTGGTGGACTAGAAATTTTCTGTTTCAGGACATCAAATGCTCTTTGGTGCCAAATTACATCTTTGCATGTCAGCTCTCTGAGCAATGCTGAAAGTTGCCTTAAATCTGGAATGAACTTGCCTAGATGGTTGACCATGCCAAGAAAACATTGGAAGGCTTGAACATTGTCTGGAGTTGGTACCTCGTGAATTGCTGTTTGCTTGGAAGGATCTGGTCATAAGCTTGAACTGATAAACATGTGACTAACATAAGTAAGTACTCGTAGCCTGAATTTGGACTTCTGAGGATTCAGATTAAGATTTACTTCACGTGCTCTTTCCAAAATTTCCTGAGTTTTCAGTCATGTTTGACTTCACCATTGCCTCCTACTAGAATATCATCTACTATAATAACACGTTGATAGCCCAAAAACTTTGCTCCATCGCATGCTGAAAGACTTCACTGGCAGAATCTATTCCAAATTATTTTCAGAAATATGTATCTTCCAAATCGCATACCGAATGGTTAACAATGAAGATTTTTGGTCAAGCAAAATTTGCAAAATGAACTCTTTGCATCTAAAACAGAAAAAACTGTGGCGTTTGGCATGAGGACAGCAGCCTCTTTGACTGTGCACACTGGATGATGAGGCCTTTTTAATGCTTTGTTCAAATCTCTTAGATCTATGCATATTCTGATATCATCTGAGCTTTTCTTATGAGCTACTTCTGTGGAGGATACCCATTCAGTAGGTTCTTCTACCGGACAAATTATTCCTAGCTGCACAATTTTTTCTAAATTGGCTTTGACTCTGTTCTGCATGGCTACTGGAACTTTCCGTGCTGGTTTGATAACTGGGCTGACCTCTGGGTCTAACTTCATAGAGTACACAACTGGTAGATTGCCTAGATTGTTTGCAAAAATATCAGCATACTTTGAAAAAATTGGGTGAGATTTGAGCTGCTGTCATTCAGGTTAACATGGTGGACTTCATTATTAAATGAAAGCAGTCTCTAAGGCCTAATAATGACTGCACTTGTCTCTTGACTACATAAAACTGCAAGTCATAGCTGTACCCAGCAGACTAACATGTAAGCACTACTGATCCTTCGGTTTGAATCTCTTCACCACCATAAGCAACAAGCTTTGCACACTTTGTCAGATCAAGTTGTTCTGCAGATTTTACTCTAGCAACCATTTCTGCTGACATAATATTGCACTTTGGGCCAGTATCTAGTTTGAGCTCTATGGGACTAAAATTAATCCAAACAGTAAAAAAGATTTCATTCTTTGCCCACAAATCTACTACATTGACTGTTTCACCAAGCAAAGGTACACCATCAACATAAAAAGGAGGATTTCAGCTTTCTAATTGATCAATTTGCCTCTTGGAATGCCCTCTTTTAATAAAAGAATGCGCCTTATTTGATTTACAAAACCTTTTTGAAATGATTCCACTTATTGGAAGAATGACACTGCTGACCAAAAGCTAAGCATTTTTCTCATTTGGGTTCATGATTATCACCACAATTACGACAGTTGACTATGATATTTGCTATGGGTTTTGCTGAGTCACCCTGTGCTTTGCTGCATGCACCTTAGGCCTTACAGAAGTAGCTCTGGGTTTTATTGAAGTTGGGGCTGTGAGACCTCCACTCCTTGGCCTGTATCTTTTAATTTCATGCTGCATACTATCTACATGAGCTGCAGAAGGTACTGTAACACTTGCTTTCTCATTTGTAAGCATACTTGTGTGCCTTTCTGTAAGCTCGTATACTAGGGTTGTCACCTTTTAAGATGGCTAGAGTGGGCCGTGGGGGTGTGGCTAATATGACACTGGCCACACCCTCTATCATGACTTCACCAGAGGAGTTGTGTAAGAGATACTGTTATGGGTACAACAGCTGTCTGGTTGCTGGAAGGCTAGCTGGATGGTTGGCTGCTGGAGTTGCTAGCTAGCTGACTGGCTGCTGGAGTGGCTAGCTAGCTGGCTGGCTGCTGTAGTGGCTAGCTGGCTGGCCACTAGTATGGCTAGCTGACTGACTTCTGGAGAGGCTAGTTAGCTGGCTGGCTAGCTACTGGAGTGGCTAGCTGGCTGGCTGGCTGGCTGCTGGAGTGGCTAGCTAGCTGGCTGGCTGCCAGAGTGGCTAGTTAGCTGGCTGGCTGCTGGAGTGGCTAGCTGGCTGGCTGGCTGCTGGAGTGGCTAGCTGACTGGCTGCTGGAGTGGCTAACTAGCTGGCTGGCTGGCTGCTGGAGTGGCTACCAGGCTGACTGACTGCTGGAGTGGCTAGCTGAGTGGTGGGAGTAGCAGCTGGATGGATGAATGGCTGGACAGATGGATTAATGGCTGGATGGCTGGCTGGCTGGATGGATGAATAAATGAATGGATGGCTGGATTGCTACCTGGATGAATGGCTAGCTGGATAACTGACTGGATGGCTGGATGGATGAATGGCTGGCTGGCTGGATGCATGGATGGATGGTTGGCTTGGTTGTAATGAAAAAAAATTCTCATTTTTTTTCTTTAGTGGCTGCAGAAGCACTAAAAACAAACCACTCTACAACTGTGAACTTTGCAGGGCTCTTCCTTCCCCAATACCTGCCCCCCTTCATGAATTGTAGCCAATTGCTACAAGATTTAAAGCACCCGGAACTAATAGGGAATAGCTCTGCCTGCAGGTCCGGGTTGGTGGCATAACTGAATTGCCATGGAAAAGCCAGAAGTAATTGTAGCTTTTCCATGGCAATTCAGTGCGATTGAAAAGTGGGACTTCTGCCCAATTTAGATAGTTCAAATAGCTTTAGTTAATGTGAAAAAGTAGTACATAGCAAAAAAAAAAAAATGTATTTGTAATTATTTAGAATATTTTTATCAATGTCACAGTTTCAGACATTTCATTTAATAAGAAATTTGTTTTGAGTGTTCTGAGTGCTTCATTTTATATTTGTAGCAAAATAAATCATTTAAGTGAGTTTTAGTACCTGGAATTTGTTTCTGACCTGTTTGTGAGTTGTTTGAGCAGTTGGGATGATCCACTCGTATATATTCCTCCACTTCTAACCAGTTGCCTCATGACTGTTAATCTGGATCCCAGTCTCACACCATGTCGCTTTTCTTATGTACATTCTGAAGAAGATTATGAGACCTGGGTGTTCATTTAAGTAGTTTATTGCATATAATTTTAAACACATAAGGACAGATGGCAGGAACATTGAACTTAAATGAACTATCTAAGTAACTAACTAACTACATACTTGCATGCTCTCACTCTGGCTGCTCACTCAAAATGGCACTCTTGCTTGCACGTGCTCAGTACTTATATGCATGTGCCCACTTTCTGGAATGATTCTTAAATATCACACACTCTGATCTACAGGAGTCAGGCAAGATTTATTTATTTAATTTATTTATTAACAACATTTATCTAATTAGGATTTGGGCATCTTGCATCATAAAATCCATCAAGAGATTAACAGACCACCTCACTGTAATAATAGCAGCAGACATTAAAAGTATTAATACATACAATCAGCATTTCAGCCATATATTGCTTGTGTGGCACAGAGGGACAAATCCCTGATGGTGACCCAGCTGACCATGTTTCATGAGTAACATGCGCATTTGGAGGGAGTAAGCTGGAGAGGATGGGAGTGAGCAGCCATTGCCAGCTCATCCATCTTGAGTGGAAGGAGGTAGCTCAGGTCCATCTCTTGGAGGCCCCTAGTGAAAGTCCTGGGTACAAAGCCAATGGAGTCTGCATCAACTGAACATGAGCTGCCATGTGTTTCGCATCCATTTATCACTGTCTGGTAGCAGTTGTGGAACTCATTATGGCAACATGGATAGGAGCTCAGGGGGACTAGGGGTAGCCTGGTTGATTTACCAACAGATCTGTTCCATACTACCTGACTCTTCTCTTCTCAAGAGAGACTAGGCTGGTGTTTTGGGCCTTTCAAATGAATGGGCTGTGTCTCTCATTGTAGAAAAGGAGGTGGGTCCAACCTATACCTTAAACAGGGCAGCTGATGAGATGTGGGGGGAATGAATGGATTAGGAGACCATCACCCTACCTTTAGACCCAATGCAATCAAACTTTATAAATAAATAAATGCATACATACATACATAAAATAAACTGTAACTCCTCCACTCCCTCCCCAGCCATGTACTTTACTTTTCAGCTTCATCTCCTACTGCTGCTGTTTTTTTTTTCTTGAAACCTTCTAGCAGCCCACTGGCTCTTATGTTTGTATGACTGAAACTTTTGCACATGATATTAAAGTACTGGTCTTGTCAGGGCTAAATAAAATGGAAGCAGCACTATTTTTACCTATGTTGTCTACCCTGTTCAACACACCTCAGAATTCTCTTTTTGCTGTCAGTGTCCTTTCACTGTTCTCCATGTGATCAACACCCTCCTTCCCTACTCCATGTAATGTATCCTATTCTGTTGCTGTCAGTTCTTAACTAGATGACATTTCACAGCATGGTTGTTAATGCACTGAACAACTTCTACTTTTCTCCCTGATTGGTAAGTCATTCCAAAACTTTCCTTAGCCTGTTCTTCCATACTTAACTGATGAGTTTATTTTTATTCCATCACTGAAGAGGATAATTTTAGAGACTAGTCCCTCACATATGTTTGAAATAAATGCACTGAAGAATACTGGGCCCAGGACTGCCTCCTGCAGTATTCAGAGACCCTCTAAGCACAACCATCTGTATTCTACCATTAAACCATTCAATGATCCAGATTCTCAGTCTTGGTTCTGTCTCAAGTGTTTCTAGTTTTCCTCTTAATTGTCTTTGTGTGACAGAGTCAAAGGACATCCTGAAGTCAAGGTAAATGATGTGTCCTGATAACAAGTTCAAGTTCACCTGTAACTCAGTCATAAAGGTTGATCAGGTTTTACTGATAGCTATTTCTGGTCAATAATCCATGTTTACTGCTTTGTTGGAGATTTCTGTCCTCTGTGAACACTATCAACCTTCTATTTTGAATTTTCTTCATGACTTTCTTTGCAACAGTTGTTAAGCAAACAGGCCTGTACTTCCTTTATTTTTTGTCTCTTCTCTTGCACAAGGGCAATGCACTTAGGGCCTATATCATATCATCGAACATACTAATTAGCAAACGCTTATTAGTCAAACACTAATAAGCAAAAACACTAAATCGTGAATGTTCATTTAAGTAAAATGTTTCACTGGGTTGGCCAACCCAGCAAACCACAAAAAAATCACAAACAAAACCCACTGTGGTGGGGGGCTATGCCCCACACAACCCCCAATGTGGAGGAATGTGCCCCCCACACCCCAACTAAATATACCATCTTTGAGATCACACTATAGTGGGGAAGTGGGCAAATCCCCAATGATGGCTGACCGGTTGTTTTCCCAGCAAAACATTTTGCTTAAACGAACATTCGCCATTAAGTGTTTTCTCTTATTAATGTTCAACTAATAATTTATTTATTTGCAGTTGGTTAACCAGGATAGTCCATTGGGCCAAAAGAACCCATTTTCAGTGGAGTCCTGGGGAGAAAAGCTCCAACCCAGGTTACACAAAGATTACAGAGATTTACATTACAATTTCTGATTACAAGACAGAACAAAAATACTGAGGTTACAATAATTAATAAGCATTAGCTAAATAGTATGTTCGATGATATGATATAAACCCATGCACTTAATTCTGTTCCATATCTTGTAAAGTCTTTTTTCTTTTATTTTCTTCCTCTTTCCCATTCCTCTGAAAGGTGTTGCATTCCATACCCATGTAAAGTCTTTCTTCCACTGCAGTCACCTGTAAGGTTTTTACTCCAGTACTTCCTTCCCATATTATAAAGGTTTACGTCTGTTATTTTCTTCTTCTTCTTCTTCCTTTCAGAATGTCTGTAGGTTTTTTCCCATCCACTACTTCCTTCCCCTATGCCTGCATGATCTTCCATCCATTACTTCATTCTAGCATCCATGTATGATCTGTCATCTAATTCTCCTGTAAGGTCTTCCCTCATTATTTCCATTGCATAGCCTGTAAAATCTTCCTTGCAATTTTGGATTCCAGCTTCAGTATGCTAACATTCTCCACCAATGTAGTTTAAAAGCATGACCACTTGGTTGTATCTTTCAAATCCAGATTTCAGCAGGGCCATCCCCTCCACACTGAGCAGGATTCTGTTACTGGTATAGACCTCATTCCTATGGCAAACCTCATTTCTGTCTCTCACTAGCCCATGTCCCTGCTCTCTTGTCTGCTCCCTGATTTTCTCTCTCTTTCTTCTCTGAATGTGCAGGTTATAATATTATATTAGAGACTGCTACTTTGCATGTTGATTTCTCTAGATTGCCTTACTCTTTCCTCCATATCTCATGTGCACATTTTCCCACATGTGCCACTGCATGCTGCCACCATACAATGTTGTGACTTCCTTATTACCTCCCCCAGGTACTGCCAATTGTTGGCATTTTAACTCATTCATGATTGCAGCACCTTTGTTGTATATTTACAGTTAACACACATAGATATTTATGGATTCCAGATCTTTCTTGGGTCTGAATTATTAACTGAGTGCCTTACTAGCTTATAATAGGCAGGATTAAAAAGGGCATGGATTTATTAATAAATAAGACTAAGATTCGTAATCTAGGATGCAGAAAAGCCTTGATTATTTAGTGCTAAGAGCTGATTTTTTTTTCAGAGATGTGTGTACACTGTAGGAGGTGCAATATTCCATACCACATTGGTGTTAATGAGCTAACCTTTGCACCTCTTTGGTAACCTCCCCAGTTACCATTCCTAGGATAATCCTTGATGTTCTTCATGTTTCACTGTTGCAGTCATTACATTTGGGTTATCTGCTTGCAGGTAGCCCTCAGTCAGCCTGATTAACAAAGTCTTGGGTCCTGCGTTGGTTGCTGTCCCTTCTTCCATAACGTCAGGTCGTCTGGGGTATAAAACATGCAGCCGACGCCATTACGTCAGTCTTTCTTGTCGTGCGGTGCCCGAAGCAGAAGTAGTTCGCAAGTGCCAGTCGGCCAACTCCTGAAATTTTCGTTTTCAAGTTTCATAACCAAAGTCTTCAACTAAAGCTAAGTACCCCGTTGGGGAAACTTTTTCTTCCTCCTTACCAATGTCAGTAAAAGTTAATAATTGCATTACTTGTGGAAAGCAAATACCTCATAAAGATTTCCATTTGTACTGTATTCCTTGCCTAGGCCCTGACCATGATGTATCGTGCTGTCGGTTTTGTGCTTTATTTAATCAGCGCACTATCCGTCGTCTGTATATTTTCACCTCTAAATATTTTGTTTCTCGGTTTAATTATCCAGAAATGTCATTGATTAGCCATCCGACTACCGGGATTCAGAAAAAACACAAAGATAAAGACAGAGATAGGCCACTGAGGTCCAAAACTGCCGACGACGCTTCTCCTAAGCCAGTCGCCAGTTCGACAATACTCAGTGAGGCACTTTCGCAGCCCCTGATACCCGCTATTTCTGATTCACAGGCCTCTACTGAGACCCATTTGGAGTCTGGTATGCCGCGAGATGCTTCAGCTATGGAACCCGCGGATGTCTCTACCTTGGATGGGTCCAAAGCCGCTGAGTAGGCTCCATTCCATCTGCTTCCCCTCCAGAGGATTTTTCTTTTGGGTAAACCTTACATACTCTAAGGGAGCATTTCCACAGGGAAATCTGGGATTTTTCTGATTCAAAAAAGAGGCTTAGGATTTCTTACTCCTACCTCAGCATAGGCCTTTAGCTATTCCTCCTGTACTAGACATTGTTGATGATGCTTTTTCGGAATCTAGTTTGGCCCCTGATTCCTTGCCTCCTGCTCCCAGAAAATCAGACAGATACTGCAGGGTCCCTGAGTCACACAAGTTCCTTTTGTAAAAATCCTATTGTGGATCCACAGACTATTTCACAGGGGCCCAAGGGCATTAAGGCTTCTACTGCTAAAAATCCTACCCCTTCTGATAGAGACTCCAGGGCGCTGGATAGATGGGGTAAGAAGGTTTACACTTCTGCAACCTTGGCCATTAGGGCTTTAAACTGCCAGTTTCATATGTTAAAGTATCAGCAACATGTTATTGGATTGCTTAAACTGAAAATGATGTTGATTCCTGACTGTGTGGAAAATAAAGAATTACAGGATTTAATGCATTCTGCTGAACAAGTTGGAAAACATACTTTGCAATGTGGTTTTGATTCATTAGAGACCTCTTGCAGGACCACTGTTACTGGGTTTGTGCTCAGAAGGTATGCTTGGCTTAAGGAGCAATCTTTGCCTGATTATGTTAAAGCTAAATTGTTGGATGCTCCCTTAAATCAGAACCGCCTGTTGGCAACAAGGCTGAGGAAGTTCTTAAAAAGATGGAAGATAAAGCTAAATCTATGAAAACTGTTAAAGATTTCTTACAAGTTCAGCCTCCTAGATTTAGTAGGCACTGGCCCTCTAAGAATTGGTCCTTTCCAGCCCCTTCCAGGTCTTCTCAAGCCAAACCCAGACACAGCAAAAACCCCAGGTTTCAGTCCCAGGGGACACACAGGACTAAGCAGTGGAGGGCCTCTACTTCCAAATCTGGGAGTAATAAGACTCCCCCATATGGTAAACTGTCTCAATGACTTCCTTTTAAAATTTACAAGAACTTATCAACTGACTGCCCCTTCGGGGGGAAAGATTGCTCTTCATGCAAAGAACTGGAAACTCATTACCCACGACAAATGGGTTTTAAATATAGTGTCCCAGGGATACAGATTTCACTTCCACACGTTGCCAACACCAAGCGGGTGGCTGGACCTACCCCCAAATCAGTGGGCAGAGGCCCAAAAACAAGTACTTTCTCTCTTAAGCATGGGGGCTATTCAACTGGTACCAGAAGAGGAAAAGGGACAAGGTTTCTACTCGAGAATTTTCCTGGTACCCAGAAAAGACAGTTCATGGCATCCTATTCTGGACCTGTCTACTCTAAACACCTTTTTGGAGATTCCAAAATTCAAGATGCTGACTCGTCACCAGTTACTTCCTCTGCTAGGCAAATATGCCTGGTTGGCAACACTATATTTAAAAGGAGCATACCTGCACATCCCAATCAGGGAATATTGCAGAAGATACCTACACTTCAAAGCAGGCTACATGCACTATCAGTTCTCTGCACTGCCCTTTGGCTTATCTACAGCACCCAGGTTATTCACAAAGTGCCTAGCTCTAGTTATTGCATTTTGCAGGCAAAGAAATATTCAAATATATCCATATCTGGACGATTGTCTAATTCAGGCAGAAAGCCAGGACATACTTTTGAATCATCTGGCATTTGTACAAAGGGTTCTAACTTGTCTGGTGTACACCATAAACGAAAAGAAATCACACCTGGTACCCTGTCAACAAATTATATTCCTGGGAGCAAGCTTGAATACAACTTCCCAGATGGCCTACCTCACGCCAGTGAAACAAACTCATTTGACAACCTTCTTCAAACAAGTGGCCACAAACCCTGCTATCTGCAAGACAAATACTGCAAGCCTTGGGGTTCATGGCCTCCTGCATTCTTCTAACTCCATACACAAGACTGCATATGAGGAAACTACAGTGGTATCTAAAAAGCCTATGGTGTTAACATTCTCAGGATCTAGAAGCAATGATTCCTATCATACCTTGCCTATGCCTAGACTTCCTTTGGTGGGAAGAGGCCTGCCACCAGAACAAGGGACTACCTTTCACACCACCCACTGCCACCCAAACCCTAACAACAGATGCATCAGACTATGCATGGGGGGCTCACCTGGCAGGGAAGTGCATTCAGGGCAAATGGAACCCAAGTCAAATGCACCTGCATATCAATCAAAAAGAAATGTTAGCTGTACAGAATGCTCTGACAGCATTCAAGGACCACATTTTTCCAGGACAACTAATAGTAAAGACGGACAACACCACTGTCATGTAGTACATAAACAAGCAGGGGGGTATACATTCTTACCCCCTCTGCAGACTAGCCATGGCAATGTGGAACACAGCCTTGATCTACCAAGTGTACCTACAAGCTCAATTCCTGCCAGGAAAGTTAAATACACTGGCAGACGGACTAAGCAGAAACCTCATGGACACACACAAGTAGAAACTGGAACCAAGGGTTTTCAACATGTTGACAAGCAAATGGGGGAGCCCAGATATAGACCTGTTTGCCTGTCCCCTGAACTAACAATTGGACAAATTTTGCACAAGGACTCCCCACAAACAAGCCTGGAAAGTGGATGCTCTGTCCTTCAGCTGGAAAAACCTATCAGTCTATGCCTTCCTCCCTCTGCTTCTGCTCTCCAAGGTACTACTAAAAATCAAACAGGACAAACCAAGGATGAATTTGATTGCTCCAGACTGGCCACGCCAACATTGGTACCCCCTTCTGCACAGTGTGTCACTGTTATCCCCATTGCACCTGCCTCAGACTCCTTCCCTATTGTCTCAGCAGGAGAACTAGATTCTGCACCCTCAGCTTCTAACACTGAACCTTGCAGCCTGGCTAATTACATAATCGCTCCTTTACCATCCCTCAGTAAACCTGTGATGGATATCATTTTAGAGGCAAGGAGGCCTAGCACTAGAAAATCCTATGCTGAAAAATGGAAAAGATTCTGTGCCTGGAACCAATCTCAAGGGATGAGCACAGCAGCACTCAATTTACCTCAGATTTTACAATACTTAACTGAGATGCTATACAAGGGCTTGTCTTTTTCCTCCATTAAAATCCACGCCTCAGCCATTTCAGCTCATTATAACACAGAACCCCCATCTTCTCTCATCCACTGCTCAAGCAGTTCCTCAGAGGGGCCAAAAATGTGAGACCACCCATGAGAGCTCCAACCCCAGCCTGGGACCTTAACTTTGTTTTGGAGAAACTCAATCTACCTCCTTTCGAGCCAGCTGCTACAGCAGACTTAAAATTTCTTTCTTGGAAAACAGTTTTCCTCTTAGCAATCACTGCAGCTAGAAGGGTATCTGAATTACAGGCCCGAATGGCAGAGGAGCCTTTCATCATCTTTCATGTGGACAGGGTGTCCCTCAGAACCAATCCATCCTTCATGCCCAAGCTGGTATCCAGTGTGGCTCTTAATCAGTCCATTCATTTGTCAACCTTCTTTTCCAATCCACAGAACAAAGGGGAACAGATACTGCATTCCTTAGATGTGCACAGACAACTCAGATTCTACTTGGACAGGACTAAACTTCAAAAGAAATCTGAACAACTGCTAGCATTTACAGCAGGGGCAGAGGGGAAGGCTATTTCAAAGCAAACCATTTATAAATGGATAGGCCTTTGCATTAATTTCTGCTATAAGCACCATGGAAAACCTATCCCCCAGGGGATCAGACCTCACACCACCAGGGCTGCATCTACCTCTACAGCCTTTATCAGAGGTGCCCCTACCACAGATATTCTAGAAGCTGCTACCTGGAGTTCTGTACATACTTTCACCAAGCATTAACATTTGCCAATTTTCTCTAAATCCAGAGCTGGCTTTGCCACTTCAGTCTTGCAGGGCCTTATAGCTGGTCCTAATGTTATTTAAATTCCTCCTCCCAACCACAGCTTTGGGAATTTACCCAAATGTAATGACTGCAAAAGTGAAACATGAAGAACATAGTACAGTTGTGTACACTTACCATAATGTAGATGTTCGAGTGTATTCACTATTGCAGTCCTGGTTACCCTCCGTCCAGACCCCTAACATCTTTTGGCTGTACCTCTACTTTCCTTTACTATGCTTAAAAGCCTTTATGTTGTATTTGCTTTTTTGTTGGAGGTATATCATTGTACTTTTATATTTAATTGCTCCCCATTAGGGGGACACCTGACATCTGGGGCAAGAAAAACTGACGTAATGGCGTCGGCTGCATGTTTTATACCCCTGATGACCTGACGTCATGGAAGAAGGGACAGCAACCAATATAGGGCCCACAACTTTGTTAATCAGGCTGATTGAGGGCTACCTGCGAGCAGATAACCCAAATGTAATGACTGTAACAGTGAATACACTCAAACATCTACATTTATGGTAAGTGTACACAACTGTACTTTACTGTCTTTACTGCTAATATTCTCCACCCTACCTTTCTTCCTATTTACTAATGTTGTTGCTAAAGTATTCAGTCCACAGTACTCTACTGTACTTTTTCCATACTAGTCCTCTCTGTGTCATCTTGCTGTAAGCTATCTGTATCAGACCTTCTTCCCATATCATAGGAGTCATGGAAAAATATAAGCAACTTGGTCAAGTGGCAGTTTATACCTTGCCAGTACTCACCCATTTAGGTCTTGTCTCCTTTTCTTAACCAAAAATAAAAATACCAAAAAACATAAAATGAAGAATCAGTCAAAGGGAAATTGACAGCCAGTTTTTTAAAGGAGTTTAAGCGCTTTCGTCCTACAACATTTACAAAGGGACTTCTTCAAACGCTCTTAATTCCTTTCATAAAATGTCTGTCAATTTCCATGTGGCTGGTTCTTCATTTTATGTTTTTTGGTCCTTTTTTAAAGAGGGACAAGCCAGTCATGTTGTGAATGAATTTAGGAATACTCATCCAATTCTCAAGCGTAATTTTGCAGGGAGACTTTCTTTCAGAGAAGGAGTAGGTATTATATGATGTATCTATTATGTCATCATGTTTTACTTATTTATTGTAGCATGTTCAGATCTTATGTAGGCCTGTTCAATTTGTGTAGACATAAGAGCTCTTGGACAACTGAATCCCTAATAGCCCAATGAGCAAGATAGAGATGACCTGTAAAGATGCTGGCCAAAGAATAATGACATTGTTTCCAGTCTCTCTTTGTAGTTTCGGGGTATTAAGCATATGATCTTTTTAATTATGGTCTTCTGTAGTCTCTCCAGGTGTCTGATGTATTTAACAAGGTACAGTCCAAAGGGGACATTGCATTATATAACAGGCCTCATCAGTGCAGAATATAAGTAGGGTAAGAACATCTTTAGCTCTTGAGGATATTACCTTTCTGATGAGCTGCCCTATTAAAAAGAACTTCTCGACTAATGTTGCAACATGATGGTCCAATGCGAGGGAGTTTTCCACCCATGTTCCAGGTTCTCTCCCTGCATTCACATTGTGGAGTGTGATGTTGTTTATACATAAGCTGGAGAGCAAGTTTTTTTTTTTTAGCATATGCAAAAATATTGTACTTTATAGTGTTAAGTTATAACCCATTTTAACACAAGTTATTTACTAATGTAAGCTTGTGTTGGAGTGCCTCTGTGTATGCAAGGGACTTAAGGATGGCACCCAGTTTTCAATCATCTCTAAATTTAGTCAACCAAAGATCATCATTTGAAATTTGGACATCCGAGAAGTAGATACTGAATAGCAGTGATCCCAGCACAGGTAATTGAAGAACTCCATTGGTTACTCTCATGCTTTCAAGTGATGTACCCTCCTCCCTCACTGTGTGGGTCCTGTCCTTTCACAAGTTAGCTAGCCATCTAATTGTATAGGGATCAATTTGTGATGAATTTAACTTTTTTATGTTATCAAGAGGAGTGGCATCAAATGCCTTAGTGAGCTGTAGGGGGCCTGTATAGGCAGTATGCCCACTCTCCATGGCCCATCCTTCCTATTAGGCTATTATTAGCATTTCTTCATGTTTTACCTCGCCTGTGCCACATTCCAGTGCCATAGTTTCCTTTCTTCCTTCCTCCTACATTCCAGTGCCGTAGTTTCCTTCCTTCCTTCCTCCTTAACTTTTTTCTTCCTGTTTTCATTATCCCTTTCTTAGCCTGTGCCTACTCCATTTATCATCTTTTCAACTCATTTCAGTGCCTCAGCCCCCATTGTTATTTTTTCAGTTGATTTCCTACATTCAGGTCCTCCAGTGGTCCTTGCTGTTGTCACTGCCTCTGGTCCATTAAAACCGACATTCTAAGTGTTTCCTAACGGAAAGGTTTCTTAAGAGATGGCTCACGGCCGAGGGTAATAGCAATTCTTTGATGGTCCAGAGACACTGACAACATTACAGATGTTGAAGGCCATGATTTCAAGTCCCATTCAAAGGTCTACATTTTACTTTCATATTTCATTATTTCAGCAATGCCTGAGCAGAGGCTTTCTGCTGCATTTGTCTATGTGTGTATGTGCATGTGTTTGTGTGAATCTTCACTTTATAGGAATCATCTTGCAAATGACTACTTATTTTTACTAGTGTATGAACTTCCCATTCTTGTCAAAAACAAATGAAATATATCTTTTGAAAACAGCCTACTGGATAAACTTGCCACTGCCTTCATACTCTTAATAAATTATAATCAGAACAGCAGTAGAAAGATGGATGAACTAAACCAAGTAAAAACTATTCCAAACATTTCTAAGGTACAACTAACTCTGTCTTCTTTATTTTCCTCTTTCCTTGCCACATTACTGTTTACTTCCTTTTCTTTCCTTATCTTATCTGTGTTTAACCGCAAACCTTCTGGTGCAATCTGAAAACGGCTCCCTTGAGACTTGCATGACCTCTCAGCTTCTGTCTAGCAAGCAAATATATGGATCCATAATTGGTAATTAAGATCCCTGAAATAGCCTGTGGGTTTTCTGAACATCATTTGCTGAATTAAGGAGGCTGTACTGAATGAAATGCACACAGCAGCACTGCAGAAATTCAGAAAAAGTTTACTCCGGATAATTAGCATTTGTAATTTGGTGTTTAACAGATGAGAACTTGACCAAATTTATGTACAGGGTCATATGTACATAGTCTCACTTGACCTTTTCTTTTCCATATTGCAGTCTTTCATTCTACCTGTTTTTAAAAATTGTAAAATAAATCAAGTAATAAAAATGTAAAAAAAACAACTTAAACAATGAGTTAGGCCACAACAAAGTAATTATTGCTAAAGCAGCAGAATATTTTTAATATTGGCTTATTATTTAATTTATTTTGCTTTGTTGAAAGTCCCAGTGGACTAGGGGCCCTTGCTGTTTTGTGTTTATTGGAGTATTTATCTTATGATCATTCATTAAAAGGTCTTGTTTATTTCAGTTCAGTATGTGAAGTGCTTTATAAGCACATAAAACCAGAAATATTATGATCAGAAGTTTGTAAATTCAGTCCTTCCTTGTTAATGTAGTGGTGAGTATCCCTGGGCCTTGCGCATTCCCTTATCAGGCTCTATATCATTTGTATTAATATACTGATGAGTACCGCTGCCTGTTATTACAAAAAAACAGCATTCATTTTCTCAAGGGGGAGCTCTCATTTTAGGTTTGGCAGTTAGTTCAGATGCTTAATGATATGAGTTGCTAATGACCTACTTTCTGTAGTGCAGGGTTTGATTCTCTCAGTCTCCTGTTGTATAATGTGTGACTGAGCAAATCACTTAACTAGACAGTGCTCTGGGGAAGTTGGGGACAATTGGTTTATCCTCTTCAATGGTCTGTCAAACCACATGCATATTAACTACCTAGAAGGCCATGCCTTACTGTTTAAGTGTAGTTTTATTTTTCTTTGTTGTTTTCTTTTTTTTTTTTTATTCTCATGCAGGCTCAGACCATAGTGTTACTGTGATCAGTGTTCCATCCCATCAGTCATAGAATCAGATCTGCTCCTTAAATCTTCTTAAGAACTAAAAAGACTGAGATCTGATAATCGTCATATTTGTGGAGCAGTAAACAGCTATACTCAGCTGATCCTCTTCTGTGAGGTCCAGAAATAGCTTTTCTTACCTCTGCTTTCACTTCTGGGGATGATGTACTCCGGTATGCCTCAGCGTGTTATGGCTACAAAAGTTTTCCTTGTTGCCCTGTAGTTCTTACGGTAGTACCTTTGTTCCTTGTCCATGCATTAGTTGATAGGCAGTGTGGTTCCTAAGCAATCTTTTTTTGCTGTCCCTCCCCCATTGTTGTCTTCCTGGCTTTGGTTAGCAGCCCTAGCTTCCAGTACATCCTTCAGATTTCTGAGATTAAAAGGATCCTGAATTTTTTACCTTTCCATTCCTGATCCATCACATTCTTTGGGGAACTGCTACTATGGCTCACATTTACAACATCTGCACTGCACAGGATCATAGGATCTTAAGAAGTTATTAGGCTATTGGCCCTTAGGCCCGTATAAGCCTAGCCAAGAATTTAGCCCATGTTTAGACAAGTCAGTACCCAAATCCCCTGTCCAGCAGGGACACGTGGAATCTCAGGGGTGTATTCTTTGTTTCTTATTTTTGTTTGTTCTGATATTTAACCCATGACTACAGCTAGAACCCTGGGAGGACCACACCTGTGTTAAGCCTGGCCCACAGCTCTGGCATCACCACAGTACCAACCACGATAATTGCAAAGAGTAGCTGTCTATCTGAAATCTTTCTATGAGAACCCTGAAATTTAATGTTATTCTTTATCAGTCTCTCCCTCTGTACAACAGTCTTTCTACCTTTGCCATTATGTGTTTTTTGGGTGAAAAAAAAACTACCTGTGGCTTTCCTAATATGTTCTTCCTTTGTTTGTTTGTTTGTGTCTTTTGGCTTTTCCTGGTTAGGGGTCGCCACAGCGGAACTCCGGTCTGCTAATGATTGGTAGTTGATTTTTACGTGCCGAGTTACCAGCCCTGATGCACAACCTTCAATGAAGGTACGCCCATTCATGCATGTCTTCATGCAGAAGATGCTCTAGCTGAGAATCGAACCGGACAGCGTCTTACTGTGAGGTGACAACGCTACCGCAGCACCACCATGTTAACCCTCTCATTTAGTTGATAGGCAGTGTGATTCCTAAGCAATCTTTTGTCTTCCTGGCTTACTTCCAGCATATACCACCAATATACTCCAGTTTCAGTACCATTTGTCAATGTGTAAAGCATACCCCTTCCTTCTTGGAATAGTTAGTGGCAACAATATCATCTTGGGATTCAAAACAGTATCCTTATTTTTTTCTTATGCTGCATATCTTCTTAAAAACTGTCAGTGAAAGAGCAGCCAGTTAAACATGGCAGATGCAGATAAAGTGTAATACTTTTAATGAAAGGCAGTACAACAAATAAAGACAGCAAAATAAAACACCAGGTAAAACAGATAAGCACTTTCACTCAAGTCCTGGAGCTTCATCAGATCTAATTAACACAACGCTTGAGACCATTGATAGATACAAAAGAGTCTGAAGTTACCTGTTCAGATCACGTGACCTGAGCAGAGGTCTTAAGCGAACATATTCATTCAAACCTTTTCCCTTGTCACTTTGAATTTCTAGGATCCATTTAATTTCTAAACATTCAATCTTTTTACTAACATTACATCCCCTAATGCTCTTATTCAATAGCTGTAAGACAAGAAATTTAAATTTATGAGTAGTCCAACACTTAGAATACATGTTTACACAAAGTATCCTTTTTGTCTTTCCTGAAGATATCATAAATATGCATATATATGATACCTCCAGGAAACCTAGCTGTTGAATAAGAGTATGAATGTCATAACCTCTAGTAAGCTACTGCTACATCTGCTCACTTAACTGCTTAGACAGTAGATTATGTCGATCCAAAAATGTCAACTTCCTTTCTCATTCTGGTCACAACCTCGTAGCTTTTCCTTTAATTTTTTCATTAATTTTATTTTAAAGCTTCTAAGCTGATAAGATTCACTATTTTAAAATAATCTGTTTATATTTCAGTAGCTATGCCTGTGTGTCACTGTGGCATAGTAGATAGTGCTGTCACCTCACAGCAAGAGGTTCCCTGGTTCAGTTCCCTGCTGGGCTGTGTTCTGTGTGGAGTTTGCATGTCCTCTCTGTGGTCACATGGGTTTCCACTCGGTGCTCTGGTTTCCTCCCGCATTCCAATAACATGGAGTAGGTGAATTAGGCATTCTAAATTGGCCATAGGGGTGAGTGCATGGTATGGACGAACTACAGAGGTAGGGCCAGTCACCCGGTGGTGTAAATCTTAGCTCTAGATAATTGTCACTGTTGAGGTAACACCTTGACTCCATGTGAGAAAAATGGGTTTATGGATAGATGCCTGTGTAGAAGTGTGTTATAAAGGCATTTTCTTTTGGAAAAGATTTCTTTTTTTTTTTTGTCATGTTTTACCATTGTTGACTGCACAAGGCCTGGTTTCACAAACATGTGACCTGAGAGACAATATCCAGTTAGAGATTCTGGGATCAAAAATCTGCTCTTAGATTTGTATATGTTTCTCATTTCTTTAACTTAACTATGCCATTGTCAACCAAGCAGGCAGGCATGGGTTCTTGGAATCATCTGTTCTT
The DNA here is from genome assembly GCF_019279795.1 of Protopterus annectens. Taxonomy (NCBI): domain Eukaryota; kingdom Metazoa; phylum Chordata; order Ceratodontiformes; family Protopteridae; genus Protopterus; species Protopterus annectens. The sequence goes on along the minus strand of NC_056746.1, from coordinate 1,543,020,997 downwards.
AACTATGAGAACAGTCATTGAATTAAATCAGAACGAGGCCAGAGAGAGAGAATGTCACATACATCTTCATTCAATTTTAAAATTGTATTACCTTCTCATGCTTTTGCAGATTCTATATTTTTAGTCATCTCTGAATTTAGTTATCCCACAGTGCAGAGAAGATGTATTCAAATGACCTCCTACTGAATCATCTGCATTTTCATTTTGCATACAAATCATAATTCAATATCACATTGGGTAAACACCTGTAGCTTCACAACTAATGAATATAATGTATAAATAATGTATGCCTACATCTTATTAGGTGAAGAAACTGAAGCGTACACAATTTTCTTAATCTGTCACAATAATTGTAAAGAGCACGCCTCTATAGGTTGCTTCTGACTGTGTTCTAGTATAGACCAAGCACCCTCTCCATGAAAATGAAAGTTCTGTTGGACTGTGTTCTAGTACAGACCAAGCACCCTCTCCTTGAAAATGAAAGTTTTGTTGGTGGTATTTTTATTTTCTTCCTTTGGATTTTGACTAGATCCAGATAAAAAGATGCTAAAAAGGCAAAACATCTGTCATAGATATAATATTTGCAGTCATTTGGAAATACAGTTGAAGAACGAGGGTGCATACAGTGCCAGAATTTTAGCAAGTACAAATAAATAGGAAGTGTCTACAGTGCTGAACATTAATAGTCTCTGCAGGTTGAAGGTTTATCCCTAAATGGCCATACTCAATTCACAAAATAAATTTGTAATTCGTAAAACAGGCTCTGATCTTTTAGGATAGCACACCGAATGAGTTTTGCCAAAACTTTTACACCTATCTTACTTTTTATCAGTAACAGTCATATCTCTTCTGCTGTAGTTTGCTTAGGTATTTTGCTGTTATCACTTTATTAAATGTTTACTTAGAGAATAAATAGAATGGGGTTACAGGCATTGGAAACATTCCCTGATTCAACTTTTTTGTAAAGCATACACTTTTACAAATTCCCAGTAGATGTCTTTATATTTCTTAACTGTGACAAAGAAAACAGTGAAAACTAAAAGCTGCTTTGAAAGTAATATCATTGAATTTTATGAAAGCAGTTCATCTGTTTCTGAGAAATTTCATTTTTCATTGGTGATTCAAGAGTTTTTCTTACACTTATTTTATTTTATTTTTTAGTCACATTAAAAATATGCCAGCAATGAGATATCTAAGGATCTAAGGGGTGGTAAGCAGACACAAAGGGAGTACAAAATAAAAAGAAGCACACATGGCATTGAAATTTCAGTTTGTCAAAATTGAAATAAGCGATCCCAGTTCAGTGAAAGTGTGTTTTAATGAAAACGCACTTTTGCGAAAATCAGTACACCAAAAAAAACACACACACACAAAAAAAATGCATTTCACCCCCCGCACCCCCGCTAATTATATATATTAACTCTGTGATCAGACCACAGTGGAGAAAAGGGAATATTCCCTTAACCTGACTGTACTGCGATCTATCAAAACTACTTGGTGAACAGAGTTTCGCAAAAGTGTGTTTTCATTTAAATACAGTTTTGCTGAACTGGGATGGCTTATTTCATTTTCGATAAACTGAAATTTCAATGGGTCAAAGTAGACCCATATAGATATATATATATATATATATATATATATATATATATATATATATATATATATATATATATATATATATATATATATACACACACACACACGCACACATATGTATATATAGTTATAGATATGTGTGCGTATGAGCATTGGATATGAAATTACGATATTCAGTTTAGGTCAAGAAACTGAGGAACATCCGCTTTTATTTGCCCTTCTGTTTTCATTTTGAACATGTGTAAAACAACCCAGAGTGCTACATTTTCTTACTTAGCATATAAAGTTTTCATATTGATAGTGATGCCCTATCATGAATTATCACGACTAACATGCTATTGCTCTCATTGTTATCCAGCAAGTCCATGCAATACAGTATTATGTATTAAAACAAATGCCGATGGAGAGAGCTTTATAACAACAAATAAGCAGGAAACAAAATGAGTTACAACTTACAGATCCTACAGAAAGGAAATGTGAAGGGAAAAGATGAACAACATTCATACATATGGAGTGCAAAAACAGTGAAGCAATTATTGTATGTCATTTTGCTAAGTGGAATACTGAAAATATATAAAATTCAAAGCATAGATATAAATGTGAGTTCCATTCTTGCTTTGACAGTGCCCAAAGATATGTAAAAAGAAACATAACTTTAATTTCTTGGACAGTACAGCAGAAGGATTCTCTTTTTACACTCTAGTGTAGTACACACTGCATTACACATCTATAATAATAATTATTATTATTAGATAACACTTATATACTGGGTAAGTGAAAAGGCCCAAAGTCCCTTTCCAGCGATGACTTAGGCCACGCAGCCCAAAATAATAAACATAACATAATTAAAATAAGCGCACATTAAAGCAGAGTAAAATAATAGAATTCTTACAATTCAAAGTGACAATAAGAATTATGCAAATAAAAAAAAAAAAACGAGTACTTTCACAACATTGTTTAAGTATATTACAGTAATAATGGCAGACAAATCAAATGATAACCAGAAACAAGCAAGGTAATGGCTGCAGAGTCAAGATAATATCTAAGGTGCCTTCAACATCTGTATAACAAGTTCAACTCTCCAGCTTATAGAGAGACGAACACTTTAGGGAACTGAGAATGCGATACTGAGCTTCTCCCACTAAGTGTAGAGACACATACTGTACCAGACAAACAGACAACTTCACAAAAACACAGTGAATCAGGTCCGCACCCTGTGTACTGCAATAAAATAACGGGGAATGGAGAAGATATGCTTTACTAAAATAGACAGAAAATAGCTAATTTGGCAGAAAGTTATTTCACTAAAGCAGTTACAGTTTTTAAAAACATGTTGTTCTAGAGATGTCTTGACGTTTCACAGAATTTTTGAGCTCCCCAGAATATCTTAACCCCTAAGCCTTTCATTACCTTTAAAGATATTTTGCTGAAACTGGTAACCAAGACCAAGCCTGCTTCCTTTGTGAGACTAGACAACATGTGTGATTGCTTAATTTATAGTGTTAAACATGCTCTTGAAGAAACACTCCTTAAACGTTTTTAGCTAGGTCTAGCCACTAGTTTTGTACCTGCTGAGATGCCCTCCATGCTGCTTCATATGGGTGCACTTAAATTGACTTGGGTAATTAAAGACCTATCCGTCTTAAAAGCCTACGCTGCAAAGCCATGAAACAGATTATAGCTGACCTCAACAACTATCATATCAAGAATCTTACTAGATCTGACCCCAACAGTTTGCTTTGTGAAGAGCAGACCTTTGAATTTAACCTGGTAAACTTCATCAGGGGGTTTACAGGGGCTGTAGATGGTGGCCATGTTTAACCTGGACAAGGCCTGTGACACTGTTCCTGATGCTGGCATCATATAAATGTTACGAATCAATTGCAAAAATGAGTCCAGAAGAATCCAAATAAGACAAAAGTTGAGTAAAAAACCTTTATAAAACACCAACAAAGCTTTCAGGTTTAACAACCCTTTTTCAATGCATAACATCAGGTACAATAAAACACGCCCATTTATACAAACTATCTAGCATGTGACCTACAGCCATAATCACATGATAGCAAAACATTAATCTTATATAAACATCTAAAATTCTAAGATCTATATATACACACACATTAAAAACATCCAAAATAGTCAGATATCTGACTATAGTTTTATTTATTTAATTTAACCTAGTATGTTGTATCTTAGTTAAAATGGGTTTTAAAGAAACGCTTGCATTTAACCCGGGTTCTATATCAGCCGCTAGTCTCACTATCCAATCATACTCTTTTAAATCCAGTATATTGGACAGATCCCCACCTCTATTTGTTATTGCTACTTGCTCAATAATCCTGAATTTAAATCTATGATTGATTCCATGCATCTTGATATGTTTGTATAGAGCATTATTTTCATTACATAATCTAATACTTGATTTGTGCTCTATAATTCTATCTTTAAGTCTCCTAGTAGTTTTTCCTACATAGAAAGATGAACATATCTCACAGGTTGCCAAATATACTATGTTGTTACTAGTGCATGTACCATGAGCATAGAATTTATAAATTCTCTTAGATATGGGATGTATAAAACTTTCAGCATTTATATAACATGGTCTATTACTTACATATTTAAATATATCCCCACAACAGCTACAATTATGGCAGGCATGGGTTCCAGGTGTCAGTATTGTACCCCCTACAGTTTTCGTGTTATTAAAATCTTTATATCCCAATATACATTTTAATGTTTTCATATTACGATAGCTAAATCGAGGTCTATCTCCTATTATTGACTTAATTTCCTCTTGTGCTAATAACACTTTCCAATATTTAGTTATTATGTCTCTAATAACATATGTCATTGGATTAAATGACATCGTGAATCTTATGGTCGCATCAGTATCTGAAGATCCCTTAGTTTCATCCCCCTGATTAGTAGCTGTATGGAATGTAGGTTTAAATAGTGTATCCCTATGTGATAAAATATGCTTTTTCACACTCATGAGCAGGTTTTCAGAATAACCACTTCTTATGAAATCATCATTGATTTCATCGATCTGCTTCAAAAATATTTCATCATTAGTATTTAGTCTACTGACTCTAGCCATTTGGGCTTTAACTATACCCTTGAATACATGGGGGGCATGCATACTAGTTCCATATAAGTATCTATTGGATGCTACCTCCTTCTTGAAAACCTTTGTTTCTATAACATTATTATTTTTTATTACCGTAACATCTAAAAAGTTTACAGACTCATTAGAAACTTCAACCTTAAATCGCAAAAATTCGGTTGTAGTGTTCAGAAATGATATATACTCCATAAGATCAGGCATAGATCCCTTCCAAAGTAAGAAGCAGTCATCTACAAACCTCTGATAGAAAATGAGGTTATCATTTACATACTTTTCACCGTCATTCACATATATTCTCTCCCATTGATTAAGTACAATATTTGCGTATGTATTCGCAACAGGTGTTCCCATTGCTACCCCTGTGCATTGTAGATAATAATTATTATCAAACAGAAAGATATTATTTTTTAACACTAGGTCTAATAATAGGCAAATAACCTCAGTGTGCCTTATTGTGAAGCTTGAATGATGTACTAAAAAGCTTCTAATGGAGTCTACACCATAGTCATTGGGAATGACTGTAAATAATGAGTTAATGTCCATAACTACCATGTATACATTATCAGTGTTTATCCTTGATTCCTTTAGCTTCAGGTAGCATTGTCTCAGTTTACACAAAAAATCAGAAGTATCTTTAAGTACAGTGTTGCACTTAGTTAGTAAAGGCTGCAACTGTTTTTGCAAATAAAAAGAGATTGGTTCAGTCACCCAGCCCCTTCCGGAGACAATTGGTCTCATAGGGGGGTTATCCCTAGATTTATGTACTTTAGGGACTCCATATAGTTGAGGTATAATGGGACATGAAACAGTAAAAAAGTGAAAAAGATCTAGTGTGATGTCGTTTGTTAGTTGAAGATCATAAATACACATATTTACATAGCTGATACATTTCTTAACTTCTAGTAAAGATATTTCTTTAAATGCTGTTTCATCTCTAAGCAGTAACATGACAGACTGTACATACATAGGTTTATCCATAATTACTATGGCACCTCCCTTATCTGCCTTCTTTATTATTATATTCGGATTATTTTTTAATTCATACATTGCTTTATGTTCTGCCTGAGTAGTATTAAACTTTAAGCTAACTGTCTCACAGTCATATATTTTTCTAATTTCTGATTCACACAAATTGTTAAATGCAATTAGAACCGGTGGATAGCTGGGAATAAATATACTACGCCTTTTACATATAGCTATATCATAACTATTAGTTTTAAAAATCAATTTAAAAGAGTATGATTGGATAGTGAGACTAGCGGCTGATATAGAACCCGGGTTAAATGCAAGCGTTTCTTTAAAACCCATTTTAACTAAGATACAACATACTAGGTTAAATTAAATAAATAAAACTATAGTCAGATATCTGACTATTTTGGATGTTTTTAATGTGTGTGTATATATAGATCTTAGAATTTTAGATGTTTATATAAGATTAATGTTTTGCTATCATGTGATTATGGCTGTAGGTCACATGCTAGATAGTTTGTATAAATGGGCGTGTTTTATTGTACCTGATGTTATGCATTGAAAAAGGGTTGTTAAACCTGAAAGCTTTGTTGGTGTTTTATAAAGGTTTTTTACTCAACTTTTGTCTTATTTGGATCATATAAATGTTAAAAGCTTTAAAAATTGACCCATTTGTGGTAAGAGGGATACAAAGTGGATGAAAGACAAAACCCCTGCATTATAAGTTGCAGGAGAATCAGTAGAAAGTATGAAAGTGACCAGTGGTGTCCTTACTCCTGGGACCTCTCCTTTTTGGTATTTATTTCCAGATCTCCAAACATAGAGCCAAGACATCCTGCTAACAAAGTTTATAGATGTGCAACTAGAGTTTGTTGTTAAACAATGGTATGACAACCAAACCCTTCAAAATGACCGCTCCATAGTAAATTCTCAGCATACTAAAAATGGGCCCAGACTAAATGCTGGAAAGTATAGTATCATCTGTCTTGTAGTCACCCTTTCTCTCCTCATACTGTATAGCAAAAGGCCACTACAAAATAAAAATGTGATCAGGTTCTTTAGTACATGCATTGATATCTCCCTATGTTTTGACTATCTTGTGACAACATTGGACAGAAAATCCTTTTGTTTACCCCAACTAATTGATAAAGGCATATCATGAAGGTCTAAAGAGGTAATAACTCCCTTATGATCAGCATTGATCAGGCCAGTTACTGGGTAGATTACCTCATTTGGGATGAATTTCACTAAAGATATCAACCGATTAGAAATAACCCAAAGGTTACTGCCCAGAAAGATCACAGGCCTGAAATCGTCAAGCTACCTTTTGAGGGAAGATCTACGTCTCGCATAACATGCCAATAGAGACCTAATTGGCTTGGACCTTCTGTACTTTTGCCACTGATACTGGAACCAGGGACCAAAATCTTCACCAGCACATAAATAAAACATGGAGAAGGGAGATCTTTATAACCTAGTGCCTCTGAAACCTCTGGAATAAATTTCACCTCCATGTTAAGCATTGCAACACACTATCTTCCTTTAAATATAAACTACCTGATGTGCATCTCCAAATTTATTCCAGGATTAACTGATAGAGCAGGGGTGGAGGGTACTGGCAAGATGTGAATGGTCATAAGATTCAGTGGCCATAGAATGTCTGTGAAGCTATGAATTTATGAATAAACATTACATTGCATGGAAGTAACATTTGATGGGTCTTGGTGTAATAAACCAATTACATGATATTGGATCCATTGACTGGCTGCCTTTTCTTTGACCAATAAAACTTACCCATACAGAATCTGGAAGTAAGTAAGTGACATCTCACACAAACCAGTAAAATGAGCTAAATATCTACGATGTAAAGAGAAAGCAGAACATTGTAAAAATTGCTGCAGATATTACCCTGTCCAAACCTAGCCCATCTTGGATGCAGGTTATAACACAGACAAATGGCAAACACCATTGTAACATTAATGCATTTTTTCAGTCTCAGAAGCAGAGCATAACAATAATTTGGAAAAGAACACTGCACTCTTTCTTTCTCTGGCTGCCGGTCACCACAACATGGGACTATGCTGTTGGAAGAGTGCAGAAATACATGTCTTCACCATGTTTTCTTCTGCGTGCATAGAGATACATTTATTCTCTGTTGAAGCAAACAGTAAATGTTAGGAAATACAGTTCTGTATACATTACAGTCCGGTGTACTTGATTTAACAGTACTTGAAAATCTAGATAAAAATTAATAAATAATTACTTATCAATCTACCAAGGGTCCTAAATTTGCTTAATGAAATTTAGGTGATCTGATGTCTTTCCCAGAATTGTTGCTTCGTCTAAAACTTATTTATTGGACCAGCACATAGAAGAAAAATTAAAGTAGTTAACAGAAAGTTGGTTACTTGAAAAAATGCTTTTCTTGGGAATACAATTCATTCATGAATGCTGACATGCTCTGCTCATCATATTCCTAATTAATATAACAACATATCGAATGAGCAGAATGAGCACTCCACATTTGGATTCTTAGATCATTCACATTTTTCACTAACCTTTATACCAGGAAAGAGACCACAGAGGAACCTCAAGTTTCTCAAGCAGCATCAGTGTTCATAATTTCTTTTAATAGGGCAGCATATATCCTAACATAAAGCCTGCAATATACAATATCTTTATATATCTCAGAACAATCTTCCATAGCTTTTACAAGAATGCTCGTATTCCCAACATGCATCTTACTATCTTTCAGACAGAAACATAACAGTTTAATACACATGCAGTTGTATAAGCTTTGGTGTCTTGGAAATGCATCATTCTGACTTCAATCAAGTCAGTCAATCAATCAATCAATCAATCAATCAATCAATCAATCAATCAATCAATCAATCAATCAGTCAATCTGAAGTCAATCAGCTCTTGCAAAACAGTACAGTAGGTCTCAAATTATCAAACTGAAGATATTTGCATAAATCTACAAATTCATCCATAAAGGATCTGCATATCACACAAATTTCTTTTGTTGGCATTAACCGCAAGAAGGAGACCGCATTCTAACTGAAAATGGAGACTTTATTGACTAGTGGTTGATCTAGTTACAAGGGTAAGAAACACGTGGAGTTTATGACAACAGACTAGAGAACAATTACTTTTGATTTTCAGCTGTGCAGGGTGACTTCTCTTAAAGAAGAAGGAATCAAGGTGAAGCCCTAAGAATTAGAGCGCAGAAACTATCTGTCTTTGCTTATCTTGGTAGGTAATCAGTTTTCTAAACTAATTTATATAATTACTTTTACAACCTTTTTATTACAAGTTATAATAAAACCATTTTAAGTAATATAGCTGTAGCATTTTCAGGAAAAGCTACAAGTAGATAAGATAACATGATTGCAACACATGTCCTCAACAGACATTTGCACTGGAGCAGCTGTTCAAAACACAAGTATGTGAAAACCACATTTTTGAGAAACAAGTTTGAATTCATGGGCAAATCATGGGCAAAATATTATTTTCCCTCAAATGCAACAATATTGAAGTTGATTATTTTAAGTAAGGGGTTGCTTTTCCCACTAAACATATATATATATATATATATATATATATATATACACACACACATATATATAGACACACACACACACACACACACACACACACACACACACACACACACACACACACACACACACACACGCATATATATATATATATATATATATATATATATATATATATATATATATAGAGAGAGAGAGAGAGGGTCTATGACACGGCATTGAAAGTTCTTTCATCAAATAACTTTTAAATTGGAAATGCCACTATTGGAAGTCGCTTTTGTGAGATCTCGGTACAGTGAAGATCAGAAAATGTGCCCTTTCCTCACTGTAGTGTGATCTCGGGGTTGGTATATATATTTAGCGGGGGGTGTGGGGAACGCAGCCCCCCACAAAAGCGACATTTTTGGTTTAAAAGCCATTCGATGAAAGGACTTTTAAATGCAGCGATATAGACCCATATATAGCTGTACCGGTAGATGATATATGGATATAGATATTTATACTTGCAATCTGTAAGGGATACAACATTGGGAAAGTCTCCAGAGCAGTAACCACCAGGCTTGAGTAATGTATTATTATGCTTTCAAGGCCCAGCAAGTGAACTTCACTACCTAGTCCAATAATCAAGTGAGGAAGCCCTCCTTTAAGTGTTTTGTATTGTTACTTCATAAAAAAGTAATGATGATATGTGAAACAAACTTGATTCGAAAATAATGGCAACATATTAAGCAATCATTATACTTAACATGAAATAATGTATTACATATTTTAAATGTACTTATACCTTTAATAATATAGAGTATTGGTTTGCCAAAGATTTTGTTATTCTGAGGTAACCCATAAAATATAGAACATAGTAAACTCTCAGTTAACCAGCACCCATGGGGATTGGTAGATGCTGGATAACTGTAGTGTCTGGTTGCTTGAGAGCTGCTATTAAAAATCGGCCTGACTAATACTGTACCATTTACTATTTGTTTTGTTTTGTTTCACTTGTTCTCAGGTTGGGGAGAGAGGGAGTTTATTCCTATCTTCCTTTTTAAAATTTTAAAACTCTAAAAATGTAAGGTATGTTTCTGAGGTGGAAAAACAAAGTGCAATACATAAAAATTGTACTGTATTTCTTCAATATTTTTTGTCTGTTTCTTGAGTTCCAGTTAACTGAAAGTTTACTGTATTTAGAATTCATCTAGGCACTATAGATTGAGTCCCCCAAAATCTATACATTTCACTGCATACAAGTTATGTTACCAGTGTGTACCTTAGCGAGTATATACCAAAAGCAAATGTTCATTTTAGGAATATAGATTTTAAACTGATTTTACTTGTGACTTGGTTACACTAAGGCTGGTATTCATTTAAAATGGCAAAGCAGCTCAACTCAGCCTGCACTGATGTGCTGAGTTATGTAACTGAGCCATTAAGGAATTTAAAGTCACAAACATTTGCACAAATGTGCCATGTCATTGCCCATGCATTTGCACAACTAAGAATCACTACATTGAACAGCTGAAACACCTGTGCAGTTTTGTAGTCCCCCCACACAAAGTGCACCACAGACAGGCAGTGACAATATATCCCTAAGGTGCACATACCTCCCACTAAGGATACCATAGACAAGCAGTGATACATGTATCCATGAGACCCTCCCACCAAGGACACCACAGAGAAGCAATGACACATATATCCCCAAGAGACACACATACACATACTCTCAGTCTAGACCTTCACCCACCAACATGCATGGACTCATAAAACAATGTCCAATTAGTCATACACAGTAACACACAGACATACAAATGCTTACCGTCTCATTCACATACAGAACAAATTACCTAAATCGACAGTCTGTACATAGAGATGTGGAGTGTACAGAGTCTCATCACTGAAATGCGTAGGTACACAGCAAAACTGCTGCATATATTTATGCCATTGACACCTTGCCCTACAAAGTACTTGTGTTGTAGTGATATCTATGTATTCCATACAGCACAAATGCCCTACCAGTGTAACATACCAGGAAGCAAATTTACACAGACCCTGCATTTACATTCAGTACTATGAAGCTGTCTAGAAGCACACAGGTTGTGCTTGATGCTGGCATACATAAAGTAGCTGGGGTGTTGATGGGGGAGAAGGGGTTGTTTATTTATTTATTGACATGTGTTAACCGGGTTAGTCCAGCTGGGTTTGTGGCCCATTTTCAGTGGAGACCCGAGAAGAAAATCTCCAATTTAACAACACAGCATACAGAAAAAGATAAAATTGACAATATAAGACAAATCTGCTTGATTAATAAAAGTAAGTGGAACAGTAAGACAGGTGGTGAACGAGGTAATACAAAGTATATATAATACAGAGTATATGTAATTACAATTCAGAGGCAAACAGTTTATTTACATATTTACAAGTAGAATAGTCATTAGGAGAGAAGTACAGAGAGTAGAATAACTTGTTTGTGTTTGAGGCATTAAGATTGTATGTGGGGTAGATAAGGGAGGGGTGTTGAAAGTTTAGGCTGGGGCTTGGCAGGAGCAGATCTTAGTGTTAAGTAGATGTGTTTTAAGTATTTCTTTAAAGTGGGATGGTAAAGTAAGCCCAGTTTCTGGTGTGTCTTTTTTATACTTTGAAGTATATGCATATTGAATTTAAGTTCATCGTCAATGATTACACTTGTGAGTTTGGTGTGGGTTTCTGATTTGATTATAGTGTTATTCGTGGAAGTTATTGTAAAGGTTGATTTGTGAAGAGAGAGTGAGCGGGGAAGAAAGAGTAAGTGTTTTGTCTTTTTATGGTTAAGGATGAGAAGGTTACTGGTTAGCCATTGTTTGGTAAATAGGAAGACCTGTTGTGTGCAAGGGTGAAGTTCAGAGATGTGGACAAAGATGGAGATGAGAGTGAAATCGTCAGCATATTGGATGAGGGAGGATTGCTAGCAGGCTGTGTGGAGGTCGTTAGTAAATACATTGAAGAGGAGGGGACCCAGGATGGAGCCTTGGGGTACACCTGTTGGAACAGATATGAATGGAGAAGAGGAAGAAAGCCATTTCACAGATTGTTGTCTACAGGATAAGTAGTTGGAGAACCAGGCAAGGGAGGAGGAGGATAGATTGAGCATAGCTAGTTTTGCTAGCAGAAGGGGATGGGAGACTGTATCAAAGGCCTTCAAAAGGTCAAGGAAGAGAAGGAGATGAGTTTATTATTGTCTAGGGCCTCTGCAATGATATGGGTGAAGGACAGGAGGGCAGTAGTAGTGGTGCTATGGTTAGGATGTAAACCATGCTGAGTAGGAGTGAGAAGATTGTATGTGAGGAGGTGATTTAGGAGTTGAGTGTATGCATTTTTCAAGAATCTTGGAGAGGGGTGGTAGGATAGCTATGGGGTGATAGTTAGATGGGTCAGTAGAGTTTCTACCTTTATGTAGTGGGATGGTGAAAAAATATGGATTCCTGTATAGATTGATTGATTATTATGGACACTGGATAAGCTATGGAGTCTGCAGCTAGTTTGAGGAATGTAGGAGGTAGACTATCTGTGGATGGGGAACAGGGTATGAGCTTATAAAGGAGAGAAGTAATGTAGGAGGTAGAAACAGGATGTATGGAGAAAGGAGGGATGTTAGGTTGGGAGGGATGGACAGTGGTGTAGTGTTGCTATTTGTTGGAGTGAGTGATTAGATGGTGTCTATGAAGTGCTTGTTAAGCAGAGTGGCTGTTTCTAGAGGGGATGTGTTGGGGTAGGGGCAAGGGTTTTGAGGGAGAACCTGGAGAAAGAAGTTTGTTAATGGTGGACCAGAACTTTTGGGGGTTGGATTTGCTGTTTAGTTGGGCAATGTTGTAGAAGGATTTTTTATCAGCATTGGTTAGTTTCTTAGTAATATTTCTGAGATGTCTGTAGTTGTGCAGAGAGGGAAGTTCTGTAGTTTTGATCCAGGTTTTCCAGGTTTTGTCTCTTTTGAACATAAGGGACTTGGTGTCTTTTGACAGCCATGGAGCAAAGTTGGATTTAAGTCAAATTTTTGTAGTAGGAGCAAGGGAGTTGATTGCTCAGGAAGATGCTATTAAACTTGTTTACTGTGTCGTTTAGTGGGATTTGTTTAAGGAATGACCAATCAGTGGAAGATAGTATAGAATTAAATTGGCTTAGGTTAAAGTTAGTAAGTTTACGGCAGTCTCTGTAGAGGTGAGTTTTTGGGAGTTGGGTGGGGTATTTGAGTACAGGGGTGGCAAGGTGATCACTAAGTGACCTTTTGCATTGTTTGTTAACTTTTACATTGTTTAATAGAGTTTTTATTATTTGGTATGTGATTTGGGTTTGCTTATTTGCAAATTTGCTGATCTCTGTGTTTGCTTTATTTTGTTTACTGTTTTGATAGCTACTTTTTTCTGTATTCAGCCATTTTTGATATAATAGTATTCAACTACCTTCTCCCCATATTTCTAATAGGTTCATAGGTAAGTACTAGGCTAGCTGCCCTTACAAGCAATTTTAAACCTAGCCAATTTCCCTATTTGTGCTTGAAATAACCTATTTCATTTGGTTATAAATTGGCCTTACCTGTTCCATGGTTGATCATAGTCTCATAGGATCATAGGAGATTACTAGGCTATTGACCTGGAAGTCATTTTAAGTCTAGGCATTTCAACCCAATGTAATATCATTGAGGTACTAGTCAATATCAAAGATTGCATTTACTGATGACTGCCCATGTCCAGGAGGGTACCCAGTAAGAATTTACGGCGCCACATCCACACATCCAGCTTCCTCTTGAAAAGTGTCATAGAGGTGCTCTGTTTCACATAAATTGATAGCCTGTTCCAAAGACACAGCAGTCGCTGGGAGATAAATCAGTCCCTCTAGCATGTCCTATTTAAACCATATTTAATTGGTAGCCCTAGACCCATTTGATGTGCAGATATGCCGTAAGTTCATTAGGTCTGGGTCTTGGGTTGCTCTGTAGGCCAGGCGTAAGTCTCCCCTAAGAAGTCTATATGATAATGAATATAGTGCAGGAATTTTATTTGGTCCATGTAAGGCATATGCTGGAAGCCCTTGATCTTCTTTGTTAGAAACCTCTGTGGTCTCTCCAATTGCTGTAGGTGCTTAATACAGTACAGTACATACAGAATGGTGTGTTATTCTCAATTATGGGTTGGATACATACCTCTCAACTGTACAGATTTTCACAGAATGTCCAGATTTTTGCTTCATATTTTTGGTCAGTTTTTCATAAAATTATGGTTTTCTGGCAAACTAATGGCAAATCATTAAAGACTGAAGTTAGAAAATAATGTCAGACATTTGAGTTTCAGACTTCACATCCTTTAAAAAATTCATGTTAATGCAAAACCTCTTATTGCATCCATTTTCTAAGTTTGTAAGAGCAATATTTAAAAAATTTCCCTATTTTGGGGCCTTTGTCCCACTTTTATTTATAGCTTTGTCCAGATTTCTTGTTCTGAGAGGTTGAGAGGCGTGGTTGGATAAGTGTCAAGTATGGGGGGGGGTATAACTTATTTTGTTCTCAAGGTGATGCCTTTACTAATTAAGTGAGCTGCATGGAAAGCTTTCCTTACAATGGTAAACACTTGTCATGTGGTGGTGAAAGTTAAGGTCGCTGTCAACCTGTGATCCCAGGTCTCTTACCATCTGATAAGTACTTAGGGTATTGTTATTGATTTGATAGTGTGAAGGGACATAGATCTAAGTTGTGCTTGGATATGAGCAAGGAGGAACTTTGTTTTATGTGGGAGGGGAGTCTTTTTCGGAGCAGTGGTATCCTCTTTGAGATAAGCCTTTTCCTCTAAACCATTCTGTTGGTGTTGTGGAAGAGGTTTAGATTCCTAAACTGAGTATTTCTGATGCCATTTGACTTGCTGATGTGTAACAAATCCATCAGAAATGGGTCGGAGTACGCCTTATATGCAAGCCACAGATCACCTCTTAGCAGTCTGTAGGATACCGACTATAGTGAGAGGGCTTTGAATCAGTCCA
>NC_056746.1:1542978254-1543000754 GCF_019279795.1 Protopterus annectens | reverse complement strand
CTGTACCCAACAGCTCATGTTCTGGTCAGCAACAAAATAAATGGCTTCTGCAAGGCTAGAATTCAGGACCCTGTACATCACAGTCTCAGTAGTTAACCACTACACCATGATAGCAATACATATAAAGGAGGTATCAGCAAACTAATCCTCACTACAGGGAAATCAAATCAAACGTGAACTGAATCTATGTACAGTGTAATGTCTATAACCCGCCACAGACCATAAATATGTGAATTGGAGTACTGCAGTAAACATAGAGCTGAGGTGTCACTGTAATAAAGTTATGAAGTCCCCAGGACCCCATACAGTGTATGTACACATGAATGATGGATACCAGACACATATATAACCTGTAATGAATAAGACATAGCTTAGCCTTTTCAAAACTGGCCAATTACAAAAAAGTGCAGGAATCCGGCCCTACATAAACTGAAGAGGTGGGAATACGGCTCATAACTGGTTGTAGCATCCCCCTGCAGGCAGAATGACTGGAGTGGGAGAAGACACTCACTTTAGAGTGCAGCACTGGGGCATCCAGGAGTCCAAATTCATGGTATGGCTACTGGTAAAGCACCATGACAGGAGACTACTGCAGGGCCAGTACCAGGGCTCGCAGTACAAAATGGAGGCCTGGGACAGTCTCGCCCATGACCTCACTAGTGCCACAGGTATCCCCCACACTGGCGAGCAGGTCATGAAACACCATGCAGATCTGAAGTGGCAGAGGGGGGATGTCCTGGAACAGTGGATCCAGGAAGCAAGGCAGATGCAGAATGCCCCAGAACTGAGTAAGTACTCCTTCCACTACATATTTAATAATTGCCTAGCTTGTGTATACTATGGATAGGTATGGCTAAATATCACTGTACTTCTCTGACAGCTGCAGATGAGTGTGCTGTGAACTAGCAAGCCTATGATGCTAGGCTGCAAAGGATGCATCGCTAGGCAGGTTAGTAAATAGCCTGCATGTACTGTCATAACAAATAAATGTAAGAGCCTCAGAAAGTGTTGTATCAGTATACAGATTTGTGTAATATGCTGCGAATAAAAGTGTAACCCCTGCATTGCTTCTGTTTACTCTGCAGTCATATGTTGTTGTATGTTGCAGTTATTAAATAGTACTGTTGTAGTAAGCAGTGTTGCCCACACTGTGGTATGCAGATAAAATGTGTATGAAGTGCTGTACAACAATATTCAAGTGCAAACAAGTCAGTCATATTAGACTAAATACATTGCAAAACCTCACAACAATTGCCTGATAGCATAGTGTACAATCTGCCCAGTCAACTGTTCCAATCTGCCCAGTATGTCCTGATAAATGGCCCACATAACCTGCCTTTTGCCCTGTTCCCCTGACAAATTAGTGTGATTATCCAAGAAATGTAGGCAGCTGTAAATGACATATAACTGATAGTCAGACTTGTACATAGTCAGAGAATGTACATGCAAACATACCTGTCATCCCAGCATCTCACCCTAAGTGTATGACAGCAGTCAGCAGTCTCAAAACATGTTGCATTACACCTGCATCTTGTCAAGCCTGTACGTAAGACACAGGTCCCGTACATACTAATCTACAAACATACCATTGTACAATGTAACGTCATTGGATAGTGTAATAATACATGTAAGGGACAGACCACTGCAGTGACTATGAATGTTGTGTAAACTACAAGGATTTATTAGTTGTTAATTGAACTCTCTCTCTCTCTCTCTCACCCCTACCATATGTGCAAAAATAACCGATTTACACAACTCATTTGGTATGTCTACCCTTTGTTGAGACATATGTCCTATTGGTTTATACATATCCACATCTGTTTCTATGCATGCGCCATATTAAAATACTCCCATACTGGTGTCCTGTTGCCATCAATGAAACCTGCATGTTGTTGTAATGGCCACTGTTTACCCATATATGCATGTGTCCTGCCTGCCCTGCAACTATTTTATATCTGGTGCACTGGGTAATGGGAATACATATGCATGCTGTTATAACTAATTGTGATTGCTGTTGACTATTACTAACCCATATCTGCCTTAAACATGCTACAACATAGCTCGTATGGGAAGGCCGGTACCAGCGGACCCACCTAACCCACCTAAGCTGGCCATGGCACTGGGCACCAGCACATCTTGGGCCCAGCCTGGGACATCCTCATCCATTGGCCCTGCACTAAGTTTGGGTGGAACTGCCGCAGGGGATGGAGCTCAGCCCCTCCCAGGAGTGGGAGCGTACAAGAACCTGTCACCAGTGGTACGGTCCGGGCCGTGGTGCATAGGGAGCTCAACAGGGAGATTCTAGACTGCCTATGCCAGCTTGAGGGCTGAGTGGTGCAACTAGAGGGTGAGCCTGCCCCTCATACACAGCCACCTCTTGGGCTGTGAAGGTGCAGTGGTGACTGCCCATGGGTGGGGACCTGAGTCCCACTGTATCCATTTATGAGCTCATGGGCTTGCGACTTCCAAACACCCCTCCCCATCCAAGGTATCCCCCCTCCACATATGTCATACACCGCCCCTGTATGCATCTTGTTTGTCTTGTCTGTCATCCTACCCAACCTATCCTCCCTGATCATACCTACTCTCCTTCCCCAACATCCCACTCTCACCTAAAAGTAAAAGAAAATAAGGGCAATCTGTTCCCACAAAAAAAGCACGCCCCATACATAGCTGTCCATTTCACACACATGTCCACTGGACACATGTAAACATTTCTAATTGGCATCACAACATACTATTGTTGTCCTCACCCCTCTCTCAGGGTTGTGAGTGTCCAAATGTACTGCTGAATTTATTGTATTTGCACAGCCGTTGCTGTAGAAGAAATGGACAGCTATGGACCTTTCCTACACCCTTCCTGCACATCCCTAGCTACCTTGCCTACTGTCTTTCCCTCTTTGTGCCCCTTTTTCACCACTTTCCTATCACCCCTTTTTTCTTTTCTTTTAAAGAAATTAGCATGGAGGTAAGCACTTTTAAGCAGCAGTGAGCGGTTACAGCCTGTTTGTGTGGGGGTAAGCACTGCCTACACAGGTTAAGCAATCAAGAAGGTAACTGAGTGTAAGGAACTGTAACCAAAAGTAACCACTGCTTGCCGTCGCGCAAACCCACGCACACCTGCTCACAACTGCTTAAAAGTGCCTTAATCACTCTATATCCAACGGCCCTTGTTCTGCCCAGCAACAAATAAATGGCCTCTGCAAGTCTTGAAACCAGGACCCTGCACAGCACAGCCAATGTGATTTACCAGTAAGCCATGGCAGATATACAGACATCGGATGTTATCACAAACATAGCATCCAGCACAGTCATTCAACAGTAAAGGAAATGTATTCCATTATGTAGATGTATGTCTATGTGTTTATGTCCAGATATATATATATATATATATATATATATATATATATATATATATATATATATATGAATATATCAAGAACATACCATGTGACAACAAAGCAGTAACAAAGAATGGAAAGGAAAAAAACAGCAACTCCTGTATTATGTAGTGGTGTTGTCCTTTGTAATATCAAGACTCCCTCAGACAGACATAAGTCATTAATACACGCAAACATTTGCACATTGCCCAAATACATTACTTTGAGAATTTCATTTACATTAACAAAACAATTCCTCTCCAAACATTATGTGAGAACAGTACTCTTGCAAGGTGCTGTGTGCAACATCATCATCATTAAAAAGTTAAATGGGGTAACCATCGAGGGACCGGTAGAGTTGTGTGTACAATGTGGTCATCGGCATCACATCTATCTGGAACCTTTAAGAGTCATGTGCATACCAGGATTGTATGCCTGAGAGAGGGGTGAGGGCAACAGTAGTATGTTGTGATGCAAGTTAAAAAGGTTACATGTGTCCAGTGGACATGTGTGTGAAATGGACAGCTATGTATGGGGCAAAAGTTGTTCTGGGAAAAGATTGGCCTTTTGTTTCCATTTTCGTAACGTGAGAGTGGAATGTTGGGGAAGGAGAGTAGATATGCTGTGGAGGATAGATCGGGTAGGATGACAGACAAGACAGCATACAGGGGCAGTATATGACACATGTGGGGGGATACACCTTGGACGGGGAGGGGTGTTTAGCAGTCACAAGCCCATGAGCCCCCAAATGGAAACAGTGGGACTGAGGTCCCCACCCATGGGCAGGCACCACTGCACTTTCACAGCTGCAAAGATGGCTGTGCTGGGGGCTGTCTAAGAGGGGCAGGCTCACCCTTTAAATGTGACTCTGCCTTCAAGCTGGCGTAGCTGGCCTCAAAACCTCTTATTGAGCCCCCTACGCACCATGGCCTGGACTGTACGATGGCTGACAAGTTCCTGTCTGGACCTGCTCCCCGGGCCCCATCCTCAGTGTCGGTTCCAACAGAAGGTGGTGCAGAGCCAACAGAGGTGGAAGTCCAAGGATGGGCCCCAGACATGCTGGTGCCCGATGCCATGGCCAGCTGAAATGGGACAGGTGGTTCCACCAGGACCTCCAATCCCATACAGCCCATGGTGTTGCAATTTTAACACGGATAAGGCTTAGTAATAGTCAACAGCATTCAGGATTACCTATAACAGCATGCATAGATATTACCATTAACCAAAGACAACAGATGTCATACATTTGCAGAGGGAGCACAGCACATGCATATATACTGCATGACATCTGTCCAAAGCGTAGATGACTTGTGACTGCAGTTTTGAACAGTGGTCCACTGTTGGCATGTCACTGTGATAACCTCAGACAGTGACTGTCATACCACTGTTTCATGTGAAGTATGTCCAATCAGAGATGCGATGGCAGTCACTCTCATCACTGTCACCATGTACTGACTGCAATCCTCACATTATGCTTCTGCAGTTCACAGATGTGTGTTCTGTGAGTAACACAAGAAACAAATGTTTCCATACACTAACCAGTCCACAGATGACCCTACAGATGGGGATTTCCTCACAAACAGAGCACTGTCTTGTCAGTTATTAAAACATGCAGATTACCACACACAACTTGTTAAATTGGCAGTAGTCTGAATGAAGCATAGCTACACTTACATGCTGTAGTCATGTCTGGCACATCACCCTCCCGTCTTTAGACTATTTTCCACTGTGTATGTCATTTGAGGAATATTCAGATTTCATCTGTGATGCTGTTTACCAAACACCAGATCCAGGTTCCACTCATAGCGACTGTCATGGGCAAACACCAATATGATGTTCCTAGATATTGTACTGTGTTTCCATGCAATTGGCTATGGGAATGTCACCACAGCTATTCCACATGCAATCAGCTAGAGGAGGACTAGGTGCAGAGGCCATCACCTGATTATGACCATCACATATAAAACACTTGCGCCCCCCACACCCCCTGCTAATCATATATACCAACTCCAAGGTCACACAACAGTGGAGAATGGGTAAATTCCCATGTTAGATATATTGAGTTTTAGATATTTTGGCTTTCAGTCTTTTAAATTTTCGATCTTATGGCATACACCCATGCACACACACACACACACACACACACACACACACACACGCACACACACACACACACACACACATATATTTTAACATTTTAACATTTTATATCTATAAAGATATAGATTAGATATACATATTGATACACAAGCATAATAAATGCAAGCACACACATCTACATATGCACACAAACATAATATAGATAGATAGACAAACGTAGCTACACATGCACACACAAACACACACATATACTGTGCCATGAACGGAATATATATTGTCATATTTTTACACATTTGGGTTGTTACACTGCAGCATGAGTCCAGCAGGTAAGTGACTTACAAGATAGTCAAGATGGTGTTATCTGTTTAGTCCACAACCAGTTTTATGTTGTTGTACTTATGAAATTGAATGTCTTGTTCTGTTTTTTTTTTTCCCATGGCCATTTTGTACAGCAGACTTAACTTAGGTTTATGTTCCACAAATTGTATATGTCCTGTGATAGAGGGAGGTACAAATCCCATCACTATCACATATGGTCTGTCAGCTGACACAGAGGAGTAAAGCTCATTTGCTTAGCTTTTAATGAGCTGCTTCCTGTCATATAAAAGTTGAGTCCCTCAGTCTCCATTTGCCTAACTGAGCAAGTCATTTAACCAAACAGTGTCCCAGGCTGAGTTTAAAAAAAGCTCTATGTGGATCAGTGCTTTACTACCCTGTTTAGCAAGTATACACAAACAGACAAAACAAAAATAAAACAAACTTATAAATACATTAATATGTGACAGAATTAAGAATCCCATTGCACCCTCCCCCCACTCTGTGTCAAGTCCTCACTAGTGAGGTTGGATCACAAACCCAGAAAATATAGTTAAACCTGTAACAGGAACTATTCCAAGGTAAACTACATCCTATTAAGTGACAGTTTATCAAAAGTGGAGACTCCCCCTATACCTGAGACCAAAACTACCATTGCAGAATTAATTGGTGTCCCTATGCAAACATGTGAGTGGCTGCACAGAGGCTGCCATACCTAATAAACTCAAAACAAACACTAAAAACAAACCCCACTGGTGGAATCCTCACCTAAATAGGGCATGTAATAAAAGAAGAAAATGCAGGTCAAAATCAGGAAGAGCAACTCCTTTAAAGACAACTGCTCTCTTTTAAAACTATACAAGAAACTAAGAGGTATATTTCACCAGGTGAAATCACCTCAATGTACTTCCCCCTACTATTAGCAGGGAGAAAGTGCTTGCTAAAGTCAAAAACACTGCCAACATGGGCCCTAACAACATACAACATGCCTCCTGAACAGTCTAAAACACACCCTATTAGGACCACTTGAGGCTCTTTTCAACTACAGCCTTGAAACAGGCTATGTTCCAAGTGAATGGAGGACCACAACAGTTATTCCCCTCAGTAAGGGCAGACCATCAACAGAACCAGGAAACTACAGACTCATCAGTTTAGCAAGTTTAATGCAGAGATCTCCTCTGAGTAGGCGATATGCGATGGAGTAAAGATGGAGTTTTTTGAGACAGTCTGCATAGGGCATCTGAGACCGGTAATCCTCTTTGTGAGGTATTTCTGCAGCCTTTCTAACTGTTGTAGATATCTTGTGAGGTACATACCAAAAGGGGCATTGCACTCTGTAATGAGTCTTATGAGTGACAAGTAGAGGGGAACAATGACCTCTTTTTTCCTGGTTGAGAAACCTTTTGTGATGGGGTGTGCCACGTAGAAGGTTTTCCTGACTATTGTGGCGATGTGATTATCAAAGGAGAGACTACTGTCCACCTGTGTCCCAAGGTCTCTTATCACACTTTTTTTCTTGGATGGCGAAAGCCAGGGTGCCTTTTTGGCTAGGCTTATATATGCCCTAGGGCCAATAGTCTAGTACCTACCTATGAACCTATGAACAAGCTGCTGCTGAGCAGGTGTACATCTAATCCACCAGAGAGTGTGTGTGAGGGACAGACAGAGGCAAAGTACATCAGAGAAGGGCTGGGAGACTAAAACCTAAGCATCATCTGTCACACACCTACCAGTACAGGGGTCCAAACCTCTTACTGATTAGCCATTACTATTACAAGTACATGCAGTTACTCCATGTGCAACATAGCTGACATGTTGGTGTGCTGTAAGAACATATATCTGTGCTGGTGAGCGACATCTGCAACAGAGATATAGTAGACATACATTAGGTGTAGCACACATGGCTGTCCACATGAACAGATGTCATTGTCAACATAACCACACTCTGTAAGGGACTCAGACACATTGGCACACTTTGCCAGGCTCACAAATACACTTTCTAACTACTTAGTTTGCCACACTACAGTAATGCACAGGTATTATATGCACCACAGGGGTTATCCTGAGGTTCTATGGGCTCGGGCATGTGAACATGTCTGACATCAGTCAGTATGCCAGTGGGAGTTATACTGGGTGTGATTGTGGTTGGGAACATCATACCCCACATGTAGACACAAGGTACCAGTACTGACATGCATGTGTGCATTGCTTCATGGGTGTGTAGTGGCTGGCTGTGCAAGATGGCTGTACAAGGCTGGGTGAGGGTAATCCTTGGTATCAGGCCACTTGACAATGGTCTGCAGTGTGGTTCAGGGGTGTAGTGTCTGCAATGTCCCACACAGATGGGTATTGTATTAACTGTGCTGTCATCCTGGTTACCATTGTGTGTTGCCATTGCTTTGCAATGCATGCCATGTCTGTGTTTGATAGTCCTTGACTTGGACATTGCCTGGGATGTGCATATCCCACATTAATGTACAGTGACATGTTTAAGTGTACCTGGTTTGCCTGGCACATGTTGTGTACTCAGACTGTTATCATCAGATGTGCCAATCCTGGCCTGGTGTGGCAGGACCTGCTAATAGACAGCAGGTTGACCCTGCACCTGGATTGATAACATGATACAGGTATTCCCTGGTATCAGTGGCATCTGTCCATACGGCATGTGTAAGGCATTGCATGTCCTTTGTGGATCACATTTAATGGCACAACATATGTTGCAGGCATCCAGTGGGGGACATAGCAAAGGTGCATTGTCCACAATTATGTGCCTATTGTACTGGTGGACAGGTTGCTATGCCCTCTGCAGCCCATTGCATTCACACCATGCCTACTATCTGTCAACAATGTGCAGGGTAATAGCAACATAGGGGGGGTTCTAGGCAAGTGTGTTTGTGTATGACACATGGGTTCAGACCATATTCTGGGTAATAGTAGGGTTGCTTACTTTGTTCACCAGGCCTTTTGCCAGATGTAAGGGTATGGCTTGCCAACACAGTCTCTTGGCTGATTGAAATCCGTAATCATCATGAGATGGACATTGTGACATATAATATGGCCACCATATAGGAAAACTACAAAAAACGCTCCTCAACATGTCCAGTGGTTAGACACTCACAGCCACCTTCACACAGGCTCTGACTGTCAAACACACACACATCTGCTACATCTTGGAATAGATCTCCTACCTAACTAGTTTATTACACTACAGCATTATGCAGTTATAGCACGCGCTATACAAATTACTGGACTACCCCATCCCCAAAGGTGTATTTCACAAGGAGTGACATCAGCAGGGTTATCAAAGAAGGGCAATTCGAATTCCCTGCAACTGGGTAGCCCAAAATGCATTGCTCACAAAACAGACAGTGAGACACACACACACACAACTGACATGCATGGGTATAGAACCCATGACCAAGATCTATATCACTCTACTGCATGGAGATGTTATAGGACACACCACGAGGAGTACTGAGGGAAATTGTTCACAGAGGTGTATTTGACAATGAATGACATCAGCAGGATCACTAATGTAGGGCATTGTAAATGTCCTGCGAGTGAGTAGGCTATAATGCATTGCTCCCTACACAGGGATTCCAACACAGAAAACATACATAACTGCCATGGTTGTGGATGGAACCCTAGCACAGTTCTAAATCACACTCCAGCAGTATGCAGTTACCCTTTGCGCTACAGAGAATACTGGGTTACAGCAGTCCCAGAGGTGTATTTCTAGGTGGGTGACATCAGCACCCTTGCCAAAGTTGAGTATGTAAATTGTAAGGAGTGTGCATACTCTAAAAAGCATTGATGTCTTTTCAGGTAGACAAACACACACACAGTTGGCAAGTCTGGGATTAAAACACCTACCAAGCTAGTTTATCACACTACAACATTATGCAGTTACAGGACACGCTACAGAAATTACTGAGTTACAGTAGTCCCAGAGGTGTATTTCTAGGTGGTTGACATCAGCACCTCTTGTCAAAGTTGAGTATGTGAATTGTAAGGAGTGTGCATACTCTAAAAAGCATTGTTCCCATCTCAGAGAGACAGACAGACACACACTAGGCAAGTCTAGGATTAGAACACCAATCACACTACAGCATTAAGCAGTTACAGGATGCGCTACAGAAATTATTGGGTTACAGCATTCCCAGAGGTGTATTTCTAGGTGGGTGAAATCAGCACCCTTGCAAAGTTGAGTATGTGAATTGTAAGGAGTGTGCATACTCTAAAAAGCATTGTTCCCTTCTCAGGCAGACAGACACACAGTTGGCAAGTCTGAGATTAGAACACCTACCAAACTAGTCTATCATATGACAGCATTACACAGTTACAGGACGCGCTACAGAAATTACTGGATTACAGTAGACCCAGAGGTGTATTTCTAAGTGGGTGACAGCAGCACCCTTGCCAAAGTTGAGTATGTGAATTGTAAGGAGTGTGCATACTCTAAAAAGCATTGTTCCCTTCTCAGGCAGACAGGCACACAGGTGGCAAGTGAGGGAGTAGAACACCTACCAAACTAGTTTATCACACTACAGCATTATGCAGTTACAGGACGTGCTACAGAAATTACTGGGTTACAGTAGTCCCAGAGGTGTATGTCTAGATGGGTGACATCAGCACCCTTACCAAAGTTGAGTTGTGAATTGTAAGGAGTGTGCATACTCTAAAATGCATTGTCCTCTTCTCAGGCAGGCAGGCAGACACACACATAGCTGGAATAGAACACCTACCAAACTAGTTTATGACACTACAGCATTACACAGTTACAGGACGGGCTACAGAAATTACTGGGTTACAGTAGTCCCAGAGGTGTATTTCTAGGTGGGTGACATCAGCACCTTTGCCAAACTTGAATATTTGAATTGTAAGGAGTGTGCATACTCTAAAAAGCATTGTTCCTTTCTCAGGCAGACAGACACACACACAGTTTGCAAGTCTGGGATTAAAACACCTACCAAACTAGTTTAACACACTACAACATTATGCAGTTACAGGACTCGCTACAGAAAATACTGGGTTACAATCCCAGAGGTGTATTTCTAGGTGGGCAACATCAGCACTATTGCCAAAGTTAAGTATGCAAATTGTAAGGAGTGTGCATACTCTAAAAAGCATTGCTCCCTTCTTAGGCAGACAGACATACACACAGTTGGCAAGTCTGGGATTAGAACACCTATCAAACTAGTTTATCACATTACAGTATTATGCATTTACAAGACGCACTGCAGAGATTACTGGGTTATAGCACTCCCAAAGGTGTATGTCTAGGTGGGTGACATCAGCAAGATTGCCAAAGAAGGGCATTTCAAGTGTACTGCGAGTTGTACATGTCTTTTACCTGTGTTTACCCGCTGGTTACTGTCACAAAAACACATTTACACCCACTTAAAAGTGCCTTATTCAGTCCTAAATGACATTACTAACAAACCTTGCAGGTCTTGAACCCTGGACCATGCACTCAAGATCACTGGACTGACTACTAAGCCATCTGGGTTGTATACATATCGCATGTTTTTCATAATGCACATTTTACTACAGGTATTCCACAGTACTGAAAACAAATGGGACAGTTACTTTGTGTACATGTGTACAATACCCTGGAATGCACTGTACTCTGTGAAACAAGATAGACATGTCTACATATGTACAAATGTTATAACTAAATACTAAATACATATATGCACTTATGGGATGTGTATACACACACAGACACACACTGCGCACACACACACACACACACACATGTATATATATATATATATATATATATATATATATATATATATGCATATACACAGATACAGCTATAGCCATATATATAAACATGCCTGAACATCCTTTGTGACACAGAAGGGTTCCAAAGGAATTGACGTGTACACAAAACAGAGGCAACTCTTGTTTTATAACATTTAAATCTTAATCAGTTCACCAGAGAAGGGATGGTTGTTGTGTATGTGGAGTTTGGGGTGGGGAATGATGGCTAAGGAAATATACCCTGGGGATTGTGGACTTTGGGTGGGAATGATGGGTATGGACATACACCCGAGGACCACATCTGTGTCACTGCTCGACAGTGGCACAGGAAAATAACTTTATACCAACAGTAGTCGTTCTTGACTGTCTATTCTTTTCTATTCCTAACTATGCAATAATTTGTAGACTCCACACACCACAGATGACTACCATGGTGTGCAGCATGTTAAAAGACATAACACATGTGTATTCCTGGCTACAGGGTAGTCACACACACAAACACACACACCTGCCAGTATTGTGCTTACAAGTCTTGCCTATGTAAATGTAACTAGTAGAGTGGTATGCAGTTGGGGTATGTGCCACAGAACCCATACACTTACACTTAATCTGATTCTGCTTCTGAGCTGGATAACATCACAGGACTGATGACTTGCAGTGGGAGGGGAAAGGGTGGTTTAGCAGATGACAAGGATAAAGGCCAGTGCAAAGGGGTTTCTCTTTGGAAAGCAGTAAAACCCACTGTCATGACAGGATGCAGACACAAATATACACACAACCACACTCTGCCATTTCTGACACACACACACACACACACACACACACACACACACACACACACACACACACACACACACACACACACACACACACTCACACACACACACACACACGCACACACACACACACACACACACACACACACACACACACACACACACCAGTGGTGGGATCAAGTCCTGCCTATCTACAGATCACTATTACAGTACTACACAGTTACATGACACGACACAGAGATTACACATTTCAAGGCAGTCAGAATGCCCTTCTAAGATTGAGGACATCAACAGGGATACTGACAGTTAAGATGTACCCTAGCTGTAAACTTGTGTGTTTAAAGTAGGAGTCCATTACAACCTGTATACACAAGCAAGACACATCATCTGAAGGTAAGACATAGGTAGGCCTGAGAGGTATAGTTGTAGCACAACAAGCCCTGAACTGGGTATGCTCATCTGTGGAATGGACAACTACTATCACTATACAGGGTTACAGTAGCCATGCTCATACACATAGAATCACAGGACTTATTTGGATGACTTGACTCCAATTACACAAGGTCACAGTGGCCATGCTCATACACTTAGTAGCACAGGGCCGTTTGGGATGCACTATGACTACAACTACACAAGGTTATACTGGGCATGCTCATACACTTAGAAACAAAGGGCTTGTTTGGATGCACTGACTCAAATTACACAAGGTGACAGTGGGTACACTCATACACTTAGTAGCACAGGGCTGTTTGGGATGCACTCCAATTCTAATGATAGAAGGCCACGGTGTGCATGCTCATACACTTATATGTACAGAACACGTTGCAATGGACTCCTATTGTAAACACACAGGTTTACAGCTATGTATATCTTAACTGTCAGTATATATGCACATCATGCAGGTTTACTACCAGATACCTATATGTGGCCCATAAATTATATATCTGCATCTGTGCTGTGTGATACACACATGCATACATGTACATGAAGTACTGACATATATATGTGAAGTATACACAATCATGCATGTGTGGAAGTGACAGACAATAGGTTAACTGGGACACACAGGTGATTGCTAACTACAGCATGTGTCATACACATTACTGCCCTGAAAGATATCAGGTTGTGGACAGTGGCATTATACTTGGAACAGTGGCATGTGAAAGCATAATATGTGAGCCCTGTTGTTTAATGGTACTGAGGTGCAGGTGTCAAGATGACCTCTCCCGGCTATGTTATTAGTTGTCATTATTAGCAGGACGCTCCACCAAAGCATATCTGACATTGGTCATCTACACAACATCTGCTGCTGTCTGTCACCCTAGATGTAGCATTTGATACCAAGCACAATACTGCCACTCACAATGATTTCATTGTATGGTGGCAGCTGTTTCAAAACAATGAGCCAACGTCCTGCTGTAATTACGATGTTGTCCAGTGTCTGTCATTCCGGGATGTCATGACTGAAAGAAGACATGCCTTTGTCACAGAGCATATGCATCCATGATTCAAGGGGTGTGGATAATACCTAGGTCGCATTTACCCATATAATGGCATTCCAAGGCACAAGTCCTAAACACAGAAGTAACACCCTGACACCTACAAGACAATTGCATTGGATGTTTATGCTAACCAGTGCTAGATGTGTGGCTTTCGTAATCCATTTGCTCAAAGATTAACTGATAGAGCAGGGTGGAGGGTACTGGCAAGAGATGTGAATGGTCAGTAAGATTCATGGGCCATAGAATGTCTGTGAAGCTTATGAATTTATGAATAAACTTATTACATTGCATGTGAAGTAACATTTGATGGGTCTTGGTGTAACAAACCAATTACATGATATTGGATCCATTGACTGGCTGCCTTTCGATTAACCAATAAAACTACCCATACAGAATCTGGAAGTAAGTAAAGTGACATCTCACACAAACCAGCAAAAGTGAGCTAAATATCTATGATAAAGAGAAAGGTGAACATTGTAAAAATTGTTGCAGATATTACCCTGTCCAAACTCTAGCCCATCTTGGATGCAGCAGGTTATAACACAGACAAATGGCAAACACCATTGTAACATTAATGCATTTTTTCAGTCTCAAGTAAGCAGGAGCATAAATAATAATTGGGAAAAGAACACTGCACTCTTTCTTTCCTCTGGCTGCCGGCTCACCACAACATGGGACTATGCTGTTGGAAGTGAGTGCAGAAATACATGTCTTCACCCATGTTTTCTCTCATGCGGGTATAGAGATACATTTATTCTCTGCTTGAAGCTAAAACAGTAAATGTTAGGAAATACAGTTCTGTATACATTACAGTCCGGTGTACTTGATTTAACAGTACTTGAAAATCTAGATAAAAATTAATAAATAATTACTTATCAATTCTACTAAGGGTTATTCTAAATTTGCTTAATGAAATTTAGGTGATCTGATGTCTTCTTCCCAGAATTGTTGCTTCGCCTAAAACTTATTTATTGGACCAGCACATAGAAGAAAAAAATTAAAAGTAGTTAACAGAAAGTTGGTTACTTGAAAAATGCTTTTTCTTGGGAATACAATTCATTCATGAACAAAGCTGACATGCCCTTGCTCATCATATCTTGATCAATATAACAACATACTCGAATTTAGAGCAGAATGAGCACCCACATTTGGATTGACTTAGATCATTCACATTTTTCACTAACCTTTATACTCCAGGAAAGAGACCACAGGAACCACCTCAGGTTTCTCAAGCAGCATCAGTGTTCATAATTTCTTTTACGAAAGGGCAGCATATATCCTTAACATAAAAGCCTCCGCAATATACTAATATCTTTATGAGATCTCAGGAACAAATGCTCCATAGCTTACAAGCACGTTTCTGACTATTCCCAACAGCATGCATCTTACCATCTTTCAGACAGAAACATAACAGTTTAATACACATGCAGTTATATAAACTTTGGCGTCTTGGAAATGCATCATTCTGACTTCCAATCAGAGTCAGTCAATCAATCAATCAACTCAATCAATCAATCAATCAATCAATCAATCACACAAATCAATCCAATCAATCAAATAATCTGAAGTCAATCAGCTCTTGCAAAACAGTACAGTAGGCCTCAAATTATCAACCTGAATATATTAGTACAAATCTACAAATTCATCCATAAAGGATCCGTGCACATCACACAAATTTCTTTGTTGGCATTAAACCTAAGAAGGAGACCCACTCTAACATGAAAATGGAGACTTTATTGACTAGTGTGGTTGATCTAGTTATAAAGAAATGCCAGAAACATCGTGGAGTTTATGACAACAGACCAGAGAACAATTACTTTTTGAGTTTTCAGCTGTGCAGGGTGACTTCTTAAAGAAGAAGGAATCAAGGTGAAGCTCTAAGAATTAGAGCGTAGAAACTATCTGTCTTTGCTTATCTTGGTAGGTAATCAGTTTTCTAAACTAATTTATATAATTACTTTTACAACCTTTTTATTTACAGAGTTATAATAAAACCATTTTAAGTAATAATATAGCTGTAGCATTTTCAGGAAAAGCCATGAAGTAGACAAAGATAACATGATTGGCAAACATATGTCCTCAACAGACATTTCTGCACTGGAGCAGCTGTTCAAAACACAAGTATGTGAAAACCACATTTTTGAGAAACAAGTTTGAGATTAATGCTGGGCAAATCATGTAAAAAATATTATTTTTCCTCAAAATGCAAATAATATTAAAGTTGATTATTTTAAGTATAGGGTTGCTTTTTCCCACTAAACATATATATATATATATATATATATATATATATATATACACACACACACATATATAGACACACACACACACACACACACACACACACACACACACACACACACACACACACACACACACATACACACACGTATATATATATATATATATATATATATATATATATATATATATATATAGAGAGAGTCTATGACCGCGGCATTGAAAGTTCTTTCATGAAATGACTTTTACATTGGAAATGCCACCATTTGGAATTGAAATATGTGAGGATCCTGCCGATTGCAGTGAAGATCAGTAATGTGCCCTTCCTCAATGGAAAGTGATCCTCGGTTGGTATATATATTTAATGGAGTTAATAAGCAGCCCCACACAAAGCTTAATATTTTTGTTTAAAAGCCTAACTGGATGAAAGGACTTTTTAAACGCAATGACATGAACCCACATATAGTTGCACCGGGTAGATGATATATGGATATAGATATTTATACTTGCAATCTGTAAGGGGATAAGAAACATTGGGGAAAGTCTCCAGAGCAGTAACCACCAGGCTTGAGCAATACTTATTATTATGCTTTCAAGGCCCAACAGAGTGAACTTCACTACCTAGTCCAATAATCATGTAGTGGAAGCCCTCCTTTAAGTGTTTTGTATTGTTACTTCATAAAAAGTAATGATGATATGTGAAACAAACTTGATTCAAAATAATGGCGCAACATATTAAAGCCAATCATTATACTTAACATGAAATAATGTATTACATATTTTAAATGTAATTTATACGCTTTAATAATATAGAGTATTGGTTTGCCAAAGATTTTGTTATTCTGAGGTAACCCATAAAATATAGAACATAGAAATCTCTCAGTTAACCAGTACCCATGGGGATTGGCAGATGCTGGATAACTGTGAGTGTCTGGTTGCTTGAGAGCTGCTATTAAAAATCGTACTGACTAATGCACTGCTTACCATTTACTACTTATTTTGTTTCCTTTGTTTCACTTGTTCTCCTGTGAAGGGGAGAGAGGAGTTTATTCCATTCTTCTCTTTTTAAAATTCTTTAAAAACCTAAAAATGTAAGGTATGTTTCTGAGGTGGAAAAAACAAAGTGCAATACATAAAAATTGTACTGTATTTCTCTCAATACTTTTTGTCTGTTTTCTTGAGGTTCCAGTTAACTGAAAGTTTTACTGTATTTAGAATTCATCTCAGGCAATCTATAGATTGAACCCCCCAAAATTGCTATACATTTCACTGCATGCAAGTTATGTTACCAGTGTGTACCTAGCAGTATATACCAAAAAAGCAAATGTTCATTTTAGGAATATAGATTTTTAAACTGATTTTTACTTGTGACTCTGGGTTACACTAAGGTTGGTATTCATTTAAATGGCAGTTGTTTTAACTCAGCCTGCACTGATGTGCTGGAGTTATGTAACTGAGCCATTAAGGAATAAGTCACAAACATTTGCACAAATGTGCCATGTCATTGCCTCCATGCATTTGCACAACTAAAGAATCACCATATTGAACAGCTGAAACACCTGTGCAGTTTTAGTAGTCCCCCCACACAAAAGTGCACCACAGACACAGGCAGTGACACATATGTCCCTAAAAGGTGCACATACCTCCAATTAAGGATACCATAGACAAGGCAGTGATACATGTATCCATGAGACCCTCCCACCAAGGGACACCACAGAGAAACGGCAATGACACATATATGTCCTCAAGAGACACACATACACATACTCCTCAGTCTAGGACCTCTCCACCCACCAAGATGTACATGGACTCGCCAAAACAATGTCCAATTAGTCATATGCACAGTAGCACACACAGACATACAAATGCTTACCGGCCTCATTCACACAGAACAACAACATTACGGCGTCTGTCGACAGTCTGTACATAGAGATGTGGAGTGTACAGAGTCTCATCCCGCACTGAAATGCGAGGTACATAGCTGAAAACTTGCTGGGTATATATTATGCCATTGACACCTTGCACCACAAAAGTACTTCTGTGTTGTAGTGATATTCATGTATTCCATACAGCACAAATGCCTCACCAGTGTAACATACCAGGAAGCAAATTACACATGACCCTGCATTTACATTCAGTACTATGAAGTTGTCTAGCAGCACAGGTTGTGCTTGATGCTGGCATACATAAAGTAGCTAAAGTGTTGATGGGGAGAAGGGGTTGTTTATTTATTTATTGACATGTGGCAATGGCGGGTTGAGATCCAGCTATGGGTTTGTGGCCCATTTTTCAGTGGAGACCAAGTGAAGAAAATCCTCCAATTTAACAACACAGCATACAGAAAAAGATAAAAATTGACAATATAAGACAAATCTGTTTGATTAATAAAAGTAAGTGGAACAGTAAGACAGGTAGTGAACGAGGTAATACAAAGTATATATAATACAGAGTATATGTAATTACAACTCAAGAGGCAAACAGTTTATTTACATGATTTACAAGTAGAGATAGTCATTAGGAGAGAGAAGTACAGAGAGTAGAATAACTTGTTTGTGTTTGAGGGGCACTAAGATTGTAAGTGGGGTAGATATGAGGGGTGTTGAAAGTTTGAGCTGGGGCTAGCCATAGTGATAAGATCTTAGTGTTAAGTAGATGTGTTTTTAAGTATTCTTTTAAAGTGGGATGGTAAAGTAAGCCCAGTTTCTGGGTGGTGTCTTTTATACTTTGGAAGTATATGCATATTAACTTCAAGTTCATCGAGTCAATGATTGTACTTGTGAGTTTGGTGTGGGTTTCTGATTTGACTATAGTGTTATTCGTGGGTTATTGTAAGGTTGATTTGTAGGAAGAGAGAGGAGTGGCGGGGGAAGAAAGAGTAAGTGTTTTGTCGTTCATGGTTAAGGATAGATATGCTTACTGGTTAGCCATTGTTTGGTAAACAGGGAAGACCTGTTGTGTAAGCAAGTGAAGTTCAGAGATGTGGACAAAGACAGAGATGAGAGTGAAATGCGTCAGCATATTATTGGATGAGGGGAGGATTGCTAGCAGGCTGTGTGGAGGTCGTTAGTAAATACATTGGAAGAGGAGGACCCGGTGATGGAGCCTTGTGGCATTTTACCTGTTGGGAACAGATATGAAATGGAGAAGAGGAAGAAAGCCATTTCTGGCAGATTGTTGTTCACAGGATAAGTAGTTGGAGGAACCAGGCAAGGAGGAGGAGGATAGATTGAGCATAGCGGAACTCATTAGAAGCAGAAGGATGGGAGACTCTACCAAAGGCCTGCAAAAGGCCGGGAAGGAAGAGAAGGAGATGAGTTTGTGCTATTGTGTCTAGGGCCTCTGTAATGATAAGGGTGAAGGGACAAGGAGGGGCAGGTAGTAGTGGTGCTAAGTGAAGAGATGTAAACCAAAATGCTGAAGGTAGGATGGTAAGATTGTGCTGTGAGGAGGGTGATTTAGGAGTTGAGTGTATGTATTTTTCAAGAATCTTGGAGAGGGTGGTAGGATAGCTATGGGGTGAGAGTTAGATGGGGTCTGCAGAGTTTCTACCTTTATGTAGTGGGATGGGTGAAAAAATATGGATTCCTGTATAGATTGGATTGATTATTATGGACACTGGATAAGCTATGGGAGTCTGCAGCTAGTCGGAGGAATGTAGGAGGTAGACTATCTGTGGATGGGGAACAGGGTACATGAGCTTATAAAGGAGAGAAGTGAATGTAGAGAGAAACAGGATGTATGGAGAAAGGAGGGATGTTAGGGTTGGGAGGGATGGACAGTGGTGTAGTGTTGCTATTTGTTGGAGTGAGTGATTAGATGGGCTGTCTATGAAGTGGCTTGTTAAGCAGAGTGGCTGTTTCTAGAGGGGATGTGTTGGGAGGTAGGGAGGCAAGGGGTTTTGAGGGAGAACCTGGAGAAAGAAGTTTGTTAATGGTGGACCAGAACTTTTGGGAGTTGGATTTATATGGTTAGAAGTTGGGTAATGTTGTAGGAAGTTGATTTTATCAGCATTGGTTTAGTTTCTTTAGTAAATGGCATTTACCTGAGATGTCTGAAGTTGTGCAGTGGAAGTTCTGTAGTTTTGATCCAGGTTTTCCAGGTTTTGTCTCTTTTGAACATAAAGGGACTTGGTGTCTTTTTGACAGCTATGTGATAAAGTTGATTAAGTCAAATTTTTGTAGTAGGAGCAA
Organism: Protopterus annectens; assembly: GCF_019279795.1. Lineage (NCBI taxonomy): Eukaryota > Metazoa > Chordata > Ceratodontiformes > Protopteridae > Protopterus > Protopterus annectens. The sequence continues at coordinate 1,542,980,481 of NC_056746.1, read as the reverse complement.
GGGAGTTGATGATTGCTCAGGAAGATGCTATTAATCTTGTTTAATAAAAGTGTCGCTTAGTGGGACTTGTTTAAGGAATGACCAATCAGTGGAAAGATAGTATAGAATTAAATTGGCTTAGGTTAAAGTTAGTAAGTTTACGTAAGCAGTCTCGGTAGGAGTTTTTGGGAGTTGGGTGGGGTATTTGAGTACAGGGGTGGCAAGGTGCGCATCTAGAAGTGACCTCAGCATTGTTTGGTTAACTTTTACATTGTTTAATAGAGTTTTTATTATTTGGTATGTGATTTGGGTTTGCTTATTTGCAAATTTGCTGATCTCTCTGTGTTTGCTTTCGTTATTTTGTTTACTGTTTTGATAGCTACTTTTTTCTGTATTCAGCCATTTTTGATATAATAGTGTTCCAACTACCTTTCTCCCCATATTTCTATTAGGTTCAGGTGGGTAAGCACTAGGCTAGGGCTGTCCTTACAAGCAATTTTTAAACTCAAACTAATTTCCTATATTTGTGTTTTAAACAACTCATCTCATTTGGTTATAAAATTGGCCTTACCTGTTCCATGGTTGATCTATAGTCTCATTAGGATCATAGGAGATTACTAGGCCTTCTATTAACCTGGGAAGTCATTTTTAAGTTCAGGGTATTTGTTCCCAATAACATTGAAAATAGCATTGAGGTACTGGTCAATATCAAGATTGCATTTACTGGAGACTGCCCATGTCCAGGAGAGGTACCTGCAGAATTTACGGGCGCCATCCAATATCCAGCTCTCTCTTGAAAAGTGCTTTAGAGGTGTCTCTGTTTCACATAGTAAATTGATAGCCTGTTCAAAGACACAGCAGTGGCAAAGGAGATAAATCAGTCCCTCTAGCATGTCCTCTATTTAAACCATATTTAATTGGTAGCCCCAGAATCACTTGATGTGCAGATATGCGTCATTAAGTTCTATTAGGTCTGGGTCTTAGGCCACTCTGTAGGCCAGGCTTAGTCTCCCCTAAGTAAAGTGCCCAGTATGATAATGAATATAGTGCAGGAATTTTATTTGGTCCATGTAAGGCATATGCTGCAAACCCTTGATCTCTTGTTAGGAAACCTCTGTGGTCTCTCCCACTGCTGTAGAGTGCTTAATACAGTACAGTACATACAGAATGGTGTGTTATTCTCAATTATGGGTTGATATTAGCATACCTCTCAACTGTACAGATTACAGAATGTCCAGATTTTTGCTTCATATTTTGGTCAGTTTGCATAAAATTATGAAGCCTTTCTGGGCAAACTAATGGCAAATCATTAAAGACTGAAGTTAGAAAATAATGTCAGACATTTGAGTTTCAGACTTCACATCCTTTAAAAAATTCATGCTAATGCAAAACCTCTTATTGCATCCATTTTCTAAGTTTGTAAGAGCAATATTTAAAAATTTCCTATTTTTGGGGGCCTTTGTCCCACTTTATTTATATAGCTTTGTCCAGATTTCTTGTTCTGAGAGGTTGGAGAGGCGGAAGTTGGATAAGTGCTAAGTAGGGGGGGGGGGTATAACTTATTTTGTTCTCAAGGTGATGCCTTTACTAATTAAGTGAGCTGCATGGAAAGCTTTCACCCTTAATGGTAAACACTTGTCATGTGGTGGTGAAAGTTAAGGATCGCTGTCAACCTGTGATCCCAGGTCTCTTACCATCTGATAAGTACTTAGGGTATTGTTATTGATTTGATAGTGTGAAGGGACATAGATCTAAGTTGTGCTTTGATATGAGCAAGGAGGAACTTTGTTTATGTGGGAGGGAGTCTTTTTCGGAGCAGTGGTATCCTCTTTGAGATAAGCCTTTTCCTCTAAAACCATTCTGTTGGTGTTGTGGAAGAGGCTTAGATTCTAAACTGAGTATTTCTGATGCCATTTGACTTGCTGATGTGTAACAAAATCCATCAGAAATGGGTCGGAGTACGCCTTATATGCAAGCCACAGATCACCTCTTAGCAGTCTGTAGGATACCGACTATAGTGAGAGGGCTTTGAATCAGTCCATGTAAGACTTGCTGTTTAAGGAAATTTATATCCCTTAAGTAAGGTATTGCTGTGGGCATTCCAGTTGTTGCATGCTGCCTAGACAGATTCATGCCAAAGGTGGCATTATGCTCCATGACTGGAATAATGAGAGATGAGTAAAGGGCTTCTTAACTTCATTGAAGCAGTATATTTCTGGGCAAAGCTAAAATAATAGCAGTGGACAAA
>NC_056746.1:1542960754-1542973254 GCF_019279795.1 Protopterus annectens | reverse complement strand
AGACCATAAATATGTGAATTGGAGTACTGCAGTAAACATAGAGCTGAGGTGTCACTGTAATAAAGTTATGAAGTCCCCAGGACCCCATACAGTGTATGTACACATGAATGATGGATACCAGACACATATATAACCTGTAATGAATAAGACATAGCTTAGCCTTTTCAAAACTGGCCAATTACAAAAAAGTGCAGGAATCCGCCCTACATAAACTGAAGAGGTGGGAATACGGCTCATAACTGGTTGTAGCATCCCTGCAGGCAGAATGACTGAGTGGGAGAAGACACTCACTTTAAGTGCAGCGCTGGGGCATCCAGGAGTCCAAATTCATGGTATGGCTACTGGTAAAGCACTATGACAGGAGACTACTGCAGGGCCAGTACCAGGGCTTGCAGTACAAAATGGAGGCCTGGGACAGTCTCGCCTGTGACCTCACTAGTGCCACAAGTATCCCCCACACTGGCGAAAGCAGGTCATGAAACACCATGCAGACCTGAAGGGGTGGAGGGGGATGTCCTGGAACAGTGGATTCAGGAAGCAAGTCAGGTGCAGAATGCCCCAGAACTGAGTAAGTACTCCTTCCACTACATAGTTAATAATTGCCTAGCTTGTGTATACTATGGATAGGTATGGCTAAATATCATTGTACTTCTCTGACAGCTGCAGATGAGTGTGCTGTGAACCAGCAAGCCTATGATGCTAGGCTGCAAAGGATGCATCGTGAGGCAGGTTAGTATATAGCCTGCATGCACTGTCAAAACAAATAAATGTAAGAACCTCAGAAAGTGTTGTATCAGTATACAGATTTGTGTAATATGCTGCTAATAAAAGTGTAACCCCTGCATTGCTTCTGTTTACTCTGCAGTCATATGTTGTTGTATGTTGCAGTTATTAAATAGTACTGTTGTAGTAAGGCAGTGTTGCCCACACTGTGGTATGCAGATAAAATGTGTATGAAGTGCTGTACAACAATATTCAAGTGCAAACAAGTCAGTCATATTAGACTAAATACATTGCAAAACCTCACAACAATTGCCTGATAGCATAGTGTACAATCTGCCCAGTCAACTGTTCCAATCTGCCCAGTATGTCCTGATAAATGGCCCACATAACCTGCCTTTTGCCCTGTTCCCCTGACAAATTAGTGTGATTATCCAAGAAATGTAGGCAGCTGTAAATGACATATAACTGATAGTCAGACTTGTACATAGTCAGAGAATGTACATGCAAACATACCTGTCATCCCAGCATCTCACCCTAAGTGTATGACAGCAGTCAGCAGTCTCAAAACATGTTGCATTACACCTGCATCTTGTCAAGCCTGTACGTAAGACACAGGTCCCGTACATACTAATCTACAAACATACCATTGTACAATGTAACGTCATTGGATAGTGTAATAATACATGTAAGGGACAGACCACTGCAGTGACTATGAATGTTGTGTAAACTACAAGGATTTATTAGTTGTTAATTGAACTCTCTCTCTCTCTCTCTCTCTCACCCCTACCATATGTGCAAAAATAACCGATTTACACAACTCATTTGGTATGTCTACCCTTTGTTGAGACATATGTCCTATTGGTTTATACATATCCACATCTGTTTCTATGCATGCGCCATATTAAAATACTCCCATACTGGTGTCCTGTTGCCATCAATGAAACCTGCATGTTGTTGTAATGGCCACTGTTTACCCATATATGCATGTGTCCTGCCTGCCCTGCAACTATTTTATATCTGGTGCACTGGGTAATGGGAATACATATGCATGCTGTTATAACTAATTGTGATTGCTGTTGACTATTACTAACCCATATCTGCCTTAAACATGCTACAACATAGCTCGTATGGGAAGGCCGGTACCAGCGGACCCACCTAACCCACCTAAGCTGGCCATGGCACTGGGCACCAGCACATCTTGGGCCCAGCCTAGGACATCCTCATCCATTGGCCCTGCACTACCTTTGGGTGGAACTGCCGCAGGGGATGGAGCTCAGCCCCTCCCAGGAGTGGGAGCGTACAAGAACCTGTCACCAGTGGTACGGTCCGGGCCGTGGTGCATAGGGAGCTCAACAGGGAGATTCTAGACTGCCTATGCCAGCTTGAGGGCTGAGTGGTGCAACTAGAGGGTGAGCCTGCCCCTCATACACAGCCACCTCTTGGGGCTGTGAAGGTGCAGTGGTGACTGCCCATGGGTGGGGACCTGAGTCCCACTGTATCCATTTATGAGCTCATGGGCTTGCGACTTCCAAACACCCCTCCCCATCCAAGGTATCCCTCCACATATGGGATACACCGCCCCTGTATGTGTCTTGTTTGTCTTGTCTGTCATCCTACCCAACCTATCCTCCCTGATCATACCTACTCTCCTTCCCCAACATCTCACTCCCACTTAAAAGTAAAAGAAAAAAGGGCAATCTGTTCCCACAAAAAAGCAAACCCCATAGTGGTCCATTTCACACACATGTCCACTGGACACATGTAAACATTTCTAATTGGTATTACAACGTACTATTGTTGTCCTCACCCCACTCTCAGGGTTGTGAGTGTCCAAATGTACCACTGAATTGATTGCATATGCACAGCCGCTGCTGTAGAAGAAATGGACAGCTATGGACCTTTCCTACACCCTTCCTGCACATCCCTAGCTATCTTGCCTGTCTTTCCTTCTTTGTGACCCATTTTCACCACTTTCCTATCACCCCTTTTTTCTTTTCTTTTAAAGAAATTAGCATGGAGGTAAGCACTTTTAAGCAGCAGTGAGCGGTTACAGGCTGTTTGTGTGGGGGTAAGCCCTGCCTACACAGGTTAAGCCATCAAGAAGGTAACTGAGTGTAAGGAACTCTAACCAAAGTAACCACTGCTTGCCGCCAAGCAAACCCACGCACACCTGCTCACAACTGCTTAAAAGTGCCTTAATCACTCTATATCCAACGCCCTTGTTCTGCCCAGCAACAAATAAATGGCCTCTGCAAGTCTTGAAACCAGGACCCTGCACAGCACAGCCAATGTGATTTACCAGTAAGCCATGGCAGATATACAGACATCGAATGTTATCACAAACATAGCATCCAGCACAGTCATTCAACAGTAAAGGAAATGTATTCCATTATGTAGATGTATGTCTATGTGTTTATGTCCAGATATATATATATATATATATATATATATATATATATATATATATATATATATATGAATATATCAAGAACATACCATGTGACAACAAAGCAGTAACAAAGAATGGAAAGGAAAAAAACAGCAACTCCTGTATTATGTAGTGGTGTTGTCCTTTGTAATATCAAGACTCCCTCAGACAGACATAAGTCATTAATACACGCAAACATTTGCACATTGCCCAAATACATTACTTTGAGAATTTCATTTACATTAACAAAACAATTCCTCTCCAAACATTATGTGAGAACAGTACTCTTGCAAGGTGCTGTGTGCAACATCATCATCATTAAAAAGTTAAATGGGGTAACCATCGAGGGACCGGTAGAGTTGTGTGTACAATGTGGTCATCGGCATCACATCTATCTGGAACCTTTAAGAGTCATGTGCATACCAGGATCGTATGCCTGAGAGAGGGGTGAGGGCAACAGTAGTATGTTGTGATGCAAGTTAAAAAGGTTACATGTGTCCAGTGGACATGTGTGTGAAATGGACAGCTATGTATGGGGCAAAGTTGTTCTGGGAAAAGATTGGCCTTTTGTTTCCATTTTCAGAACGTGAGAGTGGAATGTTGGGGAAGGAGAGTAGATATGCTGTGGAGGATAGATCGGGTAGGATGACAGACAAGACAGCATACAGGGCAGTATATGACACATGTGGGGATACACCTTGGACGGGAGGGTGTTTAGCAGTCACAAGCCCATGAGCCCCCACATGGAAACAGTGGGACTGAGGTCCCCACCCATGGGCAGGCACCACTGCACTTTCACAGCTGCAAAGATGGCTGTGCTGGGGGCTGTCTAAGAGGGGCAGGCTCACCCTTTAAATGTGACTCTGCCTTCAAGCTGGCGTAGCTGGCCTCAAAACCTCTTATTGAGCCCCCTACGCACCATGGCCTGGACTGTACGATGGCTGACAAGTTCCTGTCTGGACCTGCTCCCCGGGGGGGGGGGGCGGGCCCCATCCTCAGTGTCGGTTCCAACAGAAGGTGGTGCAGAGCCAACAGAGGTGGAAGTCCAAGGATGGGCCCCAGACATGCTGGTGCCCGATGCCATGGCCAGCTGAAATGGGACAGGTGGTTCCACCAGGACCTCCAATCCCATACAGCCCATGGTGTTGCAATTTTAACACGGATAAGGCTTAGTAATAGTCAACAGCATTCAGGATTACCTATAACAGCATGCATAGATATTACCATTAACCAAAGACAACAGATGTCATACATTTGCAGAGGGAGCACAGCACATGCATATATACTGCATGACATCTGTCCAAAGCGAGATGACTTGTGACTGCAGTTTTGAACAGTGGTCCACTGTTGGCATGTCACTGTGATAACCTCAGACAGTGACTGTCATACCACTGTTTCATGTGAAGTATGTCCAATCAGAGATGCGATGGCAGTCACTCTCATCACTGTCACCATGTACTGACTGCAATCCTCACATTATGCTTCTGCAGTTCACAGATGTGTGTTCTGTGAGTAACACAAGAAACAAATGTTTCCATACACTAACCAGTCCACAGATGACCCTACAGATGGGGATTTCACAAACAGAGCACTGTCTTGTCAGTTATTAAAACATGCAGATTACCACACACAACTTGTTAAATTGGCAGTAGTCTGAATGAAGCATAGCTACACTTACATGCTGTAGTCATGTCTGGCATATCACCCTTTTAGGCTATTTTCCACTGTGTATGTCATTTGAGGAATATTCAGATTTCATCTGTGATGCTGTTTACCAAACACCAGATCCAGGTTCCACTCATAGCGACTGTCATGGGCAAACACCAATATGATGTTCCTAGATATTGTACTGTGTTTCCATGCAATTGGCTATGGGAATGTCACCACAGCTATTCCACATGCAATCAGCTAGAGGAGGACTAGGTGCAGAGGCCATCACCTGATTATGACCATCACATATAAAACACTTGCGCCCCCCACACCCCCTGCTAATCATATATACCAACTCCAAGGTCACACAACAGTGGAGAATGGGTAAATTCCCATGTTAGATATATTGAGTTTTAGATATTTTGGCTTTCAGTCTTTAAATTTTCGATCTTATGGCATACACCCATGCACACACACACACACACACACACACACACACACACACGCACACACACACACACACACACACATATATTTTAACATTTTAACATTTTATATCTATAAAGATATAGATTAGATATACATATTGATACACAAGCATAATAAATGCAAGCACACACATCTACATATGCACACAAACATAATATAGATAGACAAACGTAGCTACACATGCACACACAAACACACACATATACTGTGCCATGAACGGAATATATATTGTCATATTTTTACACATTTTGGTTGTTACACTGCAGCATGAGTCCAGCAGGTAAGTGACTTACAAGATAGTCAAGATGGTGTTATCTGTTTAGTCCACAACCAGTTTTATGTTGTTGTACTTATGAAATTGAATGTCTTGTTCTGTTTTTTTTTTTCCCATGGCCATTTTGTACAGCAGACTTAACTTAGGTTTATGTTCCACAAATTGTATATGTCCTGTGATAGAGGGAGGTACAAATCCCATCACTATCACATATGGTCTGTCAGCTGACACAGAGGAGTAAAGCTCATTTGCTTAGCTTTTAATGAGCTGCTTCCTGTCATATAAAAGTTGAGTCCCTCAGTCTCCATTTGCCTAACTGAGCAAGTCATTTAACCAAACAGTGTCCCAGGCTGAGTTTAAAAAAAGCTCTATGTGGATCAGTGCTTTACTACCCTGTTTAGCAAGTATACACAAACAGACAAAACAAAAATAAAACAAACTTATAAATACATTAATATGTGACAGAATTAAGAATCCCATTGCACCCTCCCCCCACTCTGTGTCAAGTCCTCACTAGTGAGGTTGGATCACAAACCCAGAAAATATAGTTAAACCTGTAACAGGAACTATTCCAAGGTAAACTACATCCTATTAAGTGACAGTTTATCAAAAGTGGAGACTCCCCCTATACCTGAGACCAAAACTACCATTGCAGAATTAATTGGTGTCCCTATGCAAACATGTGAGTGGCTGCACAGAGGCTGCCATACCTAATAAACTCAAAACAAACACTAAAAACAAACCCCACTGGTGGAATCCTCACCTAAATAGGGCATGTAATAAAAGAAGAAAATGCAGGTCAAAATCAGGAAGAGCAACTCCTTTAAAGACAACTGCTCTCTTTTAAAACTATACAAGAAACTAAGAGGTATATTTCACCAGGTGAAATCACCTCCAATGTACTTCCCCCTACTATTAGCAGGGAGAAAGTGCTTGCTAAAGTCAAAAACACTGCCAACATGGGCCCTAACAACATACAACATGCCTCCTGAACAGTCTAAAACACACCCTATTAGGACCACTTGAGGCTCTTTTCAACTACAGCCTTGAAACAGGCTATGTTCCAAGTGAATGGAGGACCACAACAGTTATTCCCCTCAGTAAGGGCAGACCATCAACAGAACCAGGAAACTACAGACTCATCAGTTTAGCAAGTCTAATGCAGAGATCTCCTCTGAGTAGGCGATATGCGATGGAGTAAAGATGGAGTTTTTTGAGACAGTCTGCATAGGGCATCTGAGACCGGTAATCCTCTTTGTGAGGTATTTCTGCAGCCTTTCTAACTGTTGTAGATATCTTGTGAGGTACATACCAAAAGGGGCATTGCACTCTGTAATGAGTCTTATGAGTGACAAGTAGAGGGGAACAATGACCTCTTTTTTCCTGGTTGAGAAACCTTTTGTGATGGGGTGTGCCACGTAGAAGGTTTTCCTGACTATTGTGGCGATGTGATTATCAAAGGAGAGACTACTGTCCACCTGTGTCCCAAGGTCTCTTATCACACTTTTTTTCTTGGATGGCGAAAGCCAGGGTGCCTTTTTGGCTAGGCTTATATATGCCCTAGGGCCAATAGTCTAGTACCTACCTATGAACCTATGAACAAGCTGCTGCTGAGCAGGTGTACATCTAATCCACCAGAGAGTGTGTGTGAGGGACAGACAGAGGCAAAGTACATCAGAGAAGGGCTGGGAGACTAAAACCTAAGCATCATCTGTCACACACCTACCAGTACAGGGGTCCAAACCTCTTACTGATTAGCCATTACTATTACAAGTACATGCAGTTACTCCATGTGCAACATAGCTGACATGTTGGTGTGCTGTAAGAACATATATCTGTGCTGGTGAGCGACATCTGCAACAGAGATATAGTAGACATACATTAGGTGTAGCACACATGGCTGTCCACATGAACAGATGTCATTGTCAACATAACCACACTCTGTAAGGGACTCAGACACATTGGCACACTTTGCCAGGCTCACAAATACACTTTCTAACTACTTAGTTTGCCACACTACAGTAATGCACAGGTATTATATGCACCACAGGGGTTATCCTGAGGTTCTATGGGCTCGGGCATGTGAACATGTCTGACATCAGTCAGTATGCCAGTGGGAGTTATACTGGGTGTGATTGTGGTTGGGAACATCATACCCCACCTGTAGACACAAGGTACCAGTACTGACATGCATGTGTGCATTGCTTCATGGGTGTGTAGTGGCTGGCTGTGCAAGATGGCTGTACAAGGCTGGGTGAGGGGTAATCCTTGGTATCAGGCCACTTGACAATGGTCTGCAGTGTGGTTCAGGGGTGTAGTGTCTGCAATGTCCCACACAGATGGGTATTGTATTAACTGTGCTGTCATCCTGGTTACCATTGTGTGTTGCCATTGCTTTGCAATGCATGCCATGTCTGTGTTTGATAGTCCTTGACTTGGACATTGCCTGGGATGTGCATATCCCACATTAATGTACAGTGACATGTTTAAGTGTACCTGGTTTGCCTGGCACATGTTGTGTACTCAGACTGTTATCATCAGATGTGCCAATCCTGGCCTGGTGTGGCAGGACCTGCTAATAGACAGCAGGTTGACCCTGCACCTGGATTGATAACATGATACAGGTATTCCCTGGTATCAGTGGCATCTGTCCATACACGGCATGTGTGTAAGGCATTGCATGTCCTTTGTGGATCACATTTAATGGCACAACATATGTTGCAGGCATCCAGTGGGGGACATAGCAAAGGTGCATTGTCCACAATTATGTGCCTATTGTACTGGTGGACAGGTTGCTATGCCCTCTGCAGCCCATTGCATTCACACCATGCCTACTATCTGTCAACAATGTGCAGGGTAATAGCAACATAGGGGGGGTTCTAGGCAAGTGTGTTTGTGTATGACACATGGGTTCAGACCATATTCTGGGTAATAGTAGGGTTGCTTACTTTGTTCACCAGGCCTTTTGCCAGATGTAAGGGTATGGCTTGCCAACACAGTCTCTTGGCTGATTGAAATCTGTAATCATCATGAGATGGACATTGTGACATATAATATGGCCACCATATAGGAAAACTACAAAAAACGCTCCTCAACATGTCCAGTGGTTAGACACTCACAGCCACCTTCACACAGGCTCTGACTGTCAAACACACACACATCTGCTACATCTTGGAATAGATCTCCTACCTAACTAGTTTATTACACTACAGCATTATGCAGTTATAGCACGCGCTATACAAATTACTGGACTACCCCATCCCCAAAGGTGTATTTCACAAGGAGTGACATCAGCAGGGTTACCAAAGAAGGGCAATTCGAATTCCCTGCAACTGGGTAGCCCAAAATGCATTGCTCACAAAACAGACAGTGAGACACACACACACACAACTGACATGCATGGGTATAGAACCCATGACCAAGATCTATATCACTCTACTGCATGGAGATGTTATAGGACACACCACGAGGAGTACTGAGGGAAATTGTTCACAGAGGTGTATTTGACAATGAATGACATCAGCAGGATCACTAATGTAGGGCATTGTAAATGTCCTGCGAGTGAGTAGGCTATAATGCATTGCTCCCTACACAGGGATTCCAACACAGAAAACATACATAACTGCCATGGTTGTGGATGGAACCCTAGCACAGTTCTAAATCACACTCCAGCAGTATGCAGTTACCCTTTGCGCTACAGAGAATACTGGGTTACAGCAGTCCCAGAGGTGTATTTCTAGGTGGGTGACATCAGCACCCTTGCCAAAGTTGAGTATGTAAATTGTAAGGAGTGTGCATACTCTAAAAAGCATTGATGTCTTTTCAGGTAGACAAACACACACACAGTTGGCAAGTCTGGGATTAAAACACCTACCAAGCTAGTTTATCACACTACAACATTATGCAGTTACAGGACACGCTACAGAAATTACTGAGTTACAGTAGTCCCAGAGGTGTATTTCTAGGTGGTTGACATCAGCACCTCTTGTCAAAGTTGAGTATGTGAATTGTAAGGAGTGTGCATACTCTAAAAAGCATTGTTCCCATCTCAGAGAGACAGACAGACACACACTAGGCAAGTCTAGGATTAGAACACCAATCACACTACAGCATTAAGCAGTTACAGGATGCGCTACAGAAATTATTGGGTTACAGCATTCCCAGAGGTGTATTTCTAGGTGGGTGAAATCAGCACCCTTGCAAAGTTGAGTATGTGAATTGTAAGGAGTGTGCATACTCTAAAAAGCATTGTTCCCTTCTCAGGCAGACAGACACACAGTTGGCAAGTCTGAGATTAGAACACCTACCAAACTAGTCTATCATATGACAGCATTACACAGTTACAGGACGCTACAGAAATTACTGGATTACAGTAGACCCAGAGGTGTATTTCTAAGTGGGTGACAGCAGCACCCTTGCCAAAGTTGAGTATGTGAATTGTAAGGAGTGTGCATACTCTAAAAAGCATTGTTCCTTCTCAGGCAGACAGGCACACAGGTGGCAAGTGAGGGAGTAGAAAACCTACCAAACTAGTATATCACACTACAGCATTATGCAGTTACAGGACGTGCTACAGAAATTACTGGGTTACAGTAGTCCCAGAGAGGTGTATGTCTAGATGGGTGACATCAGCACCCTTACCAAAGTGAGTTGAGTTGTGAATGTAAGGAGTGTGCATACTCTAAAATGCATTGTCCTCTTCTCAGGCAGGCAGGCAGACACACACATAGCTGGAATAGAACACCTACCAAACTAGTTTATGACACTACAGCATTACACAGTTACAGGACGGGCTACAGAAATTACTGGGTTACAGTAGTCCCAGAGGTGTATTTCTAGGTGGGTGACATCAGCACCTTTGCCAAACTTGAATATTTGAATTGTAAGGAGTGTGCATACTCTAAAAAGCATTGTTCCTTTCTCAGGCAGACAGACACACACACAGTTTGCAAGTCTGGGATTAAAACACCTACCAAACTAGTTTAACACACTACAACATTATGCAGTTACAGGACTCGCTACAGAAAATACTGGGTTACAATCCCAGAGGTGTATTTCTAGGTGGGCAACATCAGCACTATTGCCAAAGTTAAGTATGCAAATTGTAAGGAGTGTGCATACTCTAAAAAGCATTGCTCCTCTTAGGCAGACACACATACACACAGCTGGCAAGTCTGGGATTAGAACACCTATCAAACTAGTTTATCACATTACAGTATTATGCATTTACAAGACGCACTGCAGAGATTACTGGGTTATAGCACTCCCAAAGGTGTATGTCTAGGTGGGTGACATCAGCAAGATTGCCAAAGAAGGGCATTTCAAGTGTACTGCGAGTTGTACATGTCTTTTACCTGTGTTTACCCGCTGGTTACTGTCACAAAAACACATTTACACCCACTTAAAAGTGCCTTATTCAGTCCTAAATGACATTACTAACAAACCTTGCAGGTCTTGAACCCTGGACCATGCACTCAAGATCACTGGACTGACTACTAAGCCATCTGGGTTGTATACATATCGCATGTTTTTCATAATGCACATTTTACTACAGGTATTCCACAGTACTGAAAACAAATGGGACAGTTACTTTGTGTACATGTGTACAATACCCTGGAATGCACTGTACTCTGTGAAACAAGATAGACATGTCTACATATGTACAAATGTTATAACTAAATACTAAATACATATATGCACTTATGGGATGTGTATACACACACAGACACACACACGCGCACACACACACACACACACACATGTATATATATATATATATATATATATATATATATATATATATGCATATACACAGATACAGCTATAGCCATATATATAAACATGCCTGAACATCCTTTGTGACACAGAAGGGTTCCAAAGGAATTGACGTGTACACAAAACAGAGGCAACTCTTGTTTTATAACATTTAAATCTTAATCAGTTCACCAGAGAAGGGATGGTTGTTGTGTATGTGGAGTTTGGGGTGGGGAATGATGGCTAAGGAAATATACCCTGGGGATTGTGGAGTTTGGGTGGGGAATGATGGGTATGGACATACACCCCGGGGACCACATCTGTGTCACTGCTCGACAGTGGCACAGGAAAATAACATACCCAACAGTAGTCGTTCTTGACTGTCTATTCTTTTCTATTCCTAACTATGCAATAATTTGTAGACTCCACACACCACAGATGACTACCATGGTGTGCAGCATGTTAAAAGACATAACACATGTGTATTCCTGGCTACAGGGTAGTCACACACACACACAAACACACACACCTGCCAGTATTGTGCTTACAAGTCTTGCCTATGTAAATGTAACTAGTAGAGTGGTATGCAGTTGGGGTATGTGCCACAGAACCCATACACTTACACTTAATCTGATTCTGCTTCTGAGCTGGATAACATCACAGGACTGATGACTTGCAGTGGGGAGGGGGGAAAGGGTGGTTTAGCAGATGACAAGGATAAAGGCCAGTGCAAAAGGGGGTTTCTCTTTGGAAAGCAGTAAAACCCACTGTCATGACAGGATGCAGACACAAATATACACGCACAACCACACTCTGCCATTTCTGACACACACACACACACACACACACACACACACACACACACACACACACACACACACACACACACACACACACACACACACACACACACACACACACACACACACACACACACACACCAGTGGTGGGATCAGAAGTCCTGCCTATCTACAGATCACTATTACAGTACTACACAGTTACATGACACGACACAGAGATTACACATTTCAAGGCAGTCAGAATGCCCTTCTAAGATTGAGGACATCAACAGGGATACTGACAGTTAAGATGTACCTAGCTGTAAACTTGTGTGTTTAAAGTAGGAGTCCATTACAACCTGTATACACAAGCAAGACACATCATCTGAAGGTAAGACATAGG
>NC_056746.1:1542838254-1542955754 GCF_019279795.1 Protopterus annectens | reverse complement strand
ATGTCTTCTGCTGATGTATTGAATGACATGCATACATGTTTAACACAATGTTGCCCTTTCAAATATACAGTGAGGTAATTGTGTCCCAATGTTGGGACGTGTTATACTAACATGGACCTTCAGCTGACACAATGTTGTCAGTCCACCCTACAGATATACAGTGACATACTGCACATTGAGCTGATGTGCATAGCCATTGCAGGGCATCATGTGGCTTCACTATTGCTATACAGTGTGAGTTACAGACACAGTTCATGACCATGACTGTGTTCAGATACAATACATATCTAATGTGGAATGTGACCCACATCACTGAGGTGTATACACACTAAACCCTAATGTGGAATGTATGACACAGGTCACTGAAGGGTATACAGATGACAACCCTGCGCATCTGCAACCATATTGCTGATGCCTGGCAACTATGCCCAGACATGGGTAACATAGCAGTACTCCATGTCCCACATGCCATCTGTGTACTTCACACACATGAGAAGCAAGCATGATGGTGATGTCTGACATCAGCAAGGTGAATGTACTGTATCTGTGGCCTGATGTGGTTGTATGTGTATTTTGTGCAACACATGTATGTATTTGGATACTGTATAGGTGAATACTTTCATGTTGTGACACACTCATGATGTTCAAGACATGTTATGTGGTGGTTAGATGTCATGCCTACACAAGCTGTGCACAGGCTTGTATGATGTTTAGTGTTTCACATCTACAATATCACCATTACACAAAGGCCATAGTTGTATTGTGTCGAGCCAATGTACAACAGGGTGTACACACATGTACATCACTTCTACTGTGTGTGTTGCTTCATGTCTCTGGCCATCCTCCATGACCATGTGTAAACATGTTTTGTCCAATGGTTGTGATGGGCATCTATTTCACATGTTAGTGCTGTCCCATATGACATACACCCATAGATGTCAAATGCCCCACTGAGGACAGGGTTATGCAGACAAAGGGTGGTATGTTTGGGATGTGAGATGTCATGTTTTGCAGGATAGTTAAGCAGTGTTGCAGTCAGCCCACTAAATGTAATGGACATGTCAGATAGCACATGACATTGTGTGACATTCATAGCAAGGGTATAATCCACAAGGGTGAATCCTGTGGGCTGGTCATACTCCAGCTCCAAAACTTTTAGAATGTGTGCACACATATGCTCTCTGTATAGTACTGTTTGTATTCCCCACATGTGTAATGCTGATCTGTAGTACATGTCCCTACAGTGAACCACACATCCACTTTTGTATTCACAGCTGTCCATACATCTGGCAATGACAGTTTGTAAGGTTTAGTGTAGGTGTTATGCATAGTCTTCAATTATTCCACATGGGTAACCACTGTGATGCATTGCAGGTCTGACCTGTATATATTAACTACATTATATGTATGTGTGTTAAATGGCCACATGGCAGATTGCATGCAATTAATATGATCTGTGCATTATCAAGCCTGATAAATAATAACAATCTCACCTGCAACAGGTTGCCGTTGCTGCAAAATGGAAGAAGTATCTAAATAGGAGTGTCACAGCAGTAAGATCATTATCCACACCTGTGTGATAGCTACAGGGTGAATGTGCATGTTAGCACATAAGCCAGTACAATAGACTATACTATGGAGTATGCACATCTGTGCATACATAGAGTAGCAAACTATAGTATGTAGCATGTGTGCATACATGCCTTGCATATGATGTTACATTACATATTGTACAGTAACACATGTAACTATATGAAATATAGTTGTGTTATATGTGCAGTAGTGCCTTACCAGGCAACTCCAGGTTCAGTGGTTGTGAGACACCCACCTCCACAATACCAGCTAAAGCTTGTGGATGGAGTTCTGCAGGTGTCCCCAGGTTGTCCAGTAGCTCCTCGGTACGTGTGAGTAGGGGCTGAATGAGTGGCCCCGCACCTGTTGCACCTTGTCATCTGGTGACTGCATTTGCATGCTGTTTTGCCCATTTAATAATGTCGGTGCAGTGTCGGCGCACCTGCTGATAGGTGCGATTGTGGCCGCCAACATCATTTACTCTCCTACGCAGTTCCTCCCACTGGGCATCCCGCTGCTGTGCATCCTGTGGCACATGGTTGTAGGGTGTTACATGGTTGTCGAGGAGGTATGGAATGAGGACCTCATCCTCCAAGCAGGTGTATGGTGGCAGCCTGGCACGCGGCATACCTGGAAGACATAATGATGGAGACAGGTCACAGTAACTCACAGAGAAGTACAGAAGTACAGCTGAACATACATGTGTATCACATTTATTAAGATTACAAATATGTCTTTGCAAATCTACATGACACTAACACCAATGACATGTTTAACTCACACACATTTGACACGTACTGGTGATTTGATGCTATCACCATATATGTGTGTGTCAAGTGATGACATTCCTCATACTCCATGTGGATGTTGTCTTGATTTGGGCATGTCTGTATACCTGTACTGGTGTCTTTATCTATCAGCACATGCCTGGATGTGTTCACATTAATGCAATAGACCTTAATGCTGTGTATATGTCACATATATAGTCATACACAGCCTTAAGGGACATGACCTGTGACCATGCAGATTTGCTCACGAAAAGTTTTGCATGTATGTGTTTTGCCATATACATCTACATGGCACTGTACAGCAGTTTAGCATCCTGCCATATATTACCTGTGTTGCACATGTGAAACACATGGGACAATGGCTAGTGTGATGGCATTTGCAGGGTTGGATATCAACTATAGCATGTATGGTCACAGTGAACTAGTAGGCTATATGCCCTGGGCCATTTATGAGCCCAGGCTTAATGGTTACCTAGCTGTAGCCAACAAACAGTTAGTTTTCAGTGGCCAGTTCAAGAAGTGCCACAGAACTGATCCACAGGATTACTGATATATTTGCCATGCGGTCATCACACCATGTCTCAAAGAGGGGCAATGTGCAGCTTTGCTGGACAGGGATGCATAGTATGGCAGGAGTATGTAAAGTGTATGGGACAGGGATCTGTCAGGCATGTTGTGATCCTTGCACTAGAAAGGTGGATGTCCATGAAGTATGTGTTTATTTGAAATCAGGATGTGTAAGTGTAGCATGTCCAACATCTCTGTGTTGGACATGGCTTTATTCAGGGCAGGCATCATGCTACATAGTGGAGCTAGGGATTGGAAAGGCTGGTGTAGGCCATCTGAACATGGCCAATAACCCATAAAGAAAATATGTGATCTATTATGGGTCACTTGAGTGTTGAGTATGGCTGAACAATGATCTCTATATTCATGGATGGCACCCTGTCATGATTAGGGGTGCCACTTATGACTACCTGACTAGTGTGGTGAAGTAACCATCAAAGGAAAGACTACTGTCCAGCTGCATCCAATACACACACAGTTTCCATTATGTTGACCGCTGCCTAGGTGGTAGTTCATGGGTAAAGGGTTTCTTACATAAGGGATGACAATGCAATACTCAGCTGTCAGACTGTGGCCATACGTCACACACCACACATCTGACCCACAAAGGCCCTTCTGTATGTTGCCCAGAGCACTCATTGAGTCAACTATTGCTCCTAGTTCATAGTCATTTGTAAACGTCAATAGTCTGTGTTAGTCTGTGTGGTATAGATCACAATGAGGGGGTGTACCAGGAATTAACCATGTATTACTGTAGCTGGCACCAGTTTGATGCACGTGTATTAGTCAGACATCTTCGGTAGTGTTGGTTCTGCCAGCAGTCCAGTTGCCAACCACTCCTGTGACATAGGAATATGCACCTAGTTTACTGAGTGTAGTTGGAACACAATATGGGTGATGGTGTCCTAAGACCTGGCAAGGTCATGATATGCTGTGTGAATCAACCTGTCATTTACATCTGTATTGACTACATCAAATAAG
This sequence comes from Protopterus annectens, assembly GCF_019279795.1. Taxonomy (NCBI): domain Eukaryota; kingdom Metazoa; phylum Chordata; order Ceratodontiformes; family Protopteridae; genus Protopterus; species Protopterus annectens. The sequence goes on along the minus strand of NC_056746.1, from coordinate 1,542,951,846 downwards.
TTGATGAAGGTTCATGGCCTTACAGACCAGACTCAGCAGGGTAGTAGTGCACTATTTCCCATTATCAGTGGTGTCTCCTCCTTTGTGGGTTGTGATAACTGTTGCTGTGCAGCATTCAGTGTGTACACAGCCTGACATTAAGCTATGATTGAACATGATGTGTATGTGGAGAACAAATTGATCTGACATTTATGTAGGATACACCCTGGGATGTTGACAGGTCCTATTCTAGCTGTATGTATGGCTTTAGAGAGTGCAGCTTGTACCTGCATAGTTGTTATTACAGGGGCTCTGTAGTGTACATGGATATATAAATATGTGTACCTGTTGGGGGGGAGGTGAGAGTGGATTTAGGTTATTCAAGACCCTATCTGGATGAACAGGTACTATTTCTGTAGGTGCAGTACTTCTCATGCCATAGTGCTGTGAAGCACAACAGGTCTTGTTGTTAACATTACGATTCATGACACAGCTGTAGAATGTTCTGTGGTTGGCCACATAATATGTGGCTGATTAGTTTCAAAGTAGCTTTGTGTGGCTTTATATGGTGTTTCTTCATCTAACTGAGGCTGACCAGGGATTATCTCCACTCGTGTGTTCACTCTTGTGACAGTTACTACCTTATGTGGTACAGTTTAAGGCAGGGTACCACCATTTTGCCTTCCTGTTTGTGTTTGGTTGAATCTTGGTTCTGTTTTAATGGCACAATCACTGCACTTATGTGAGTGCTTAAAGTGCATTTGTGTAGGATTCAGCATTTGCACATGCATTGTCCATCTGCATGGATGCCATGACAGTCACCACTTTGCTCTTAAGAAGCATAACATTGGCTTTGGAGACTGACTATGTGTATCATACTGTTAGCCCTGTTTGTGTGACTATGGTGATTCAGGTCACTGGGGTTGATGAAATACAACATGCATTGAGCACAGGTGTTGGTACATGAGTCTTCCCAGTTCATAATGGGATAGTTGAAAGTAGCCATTATTATGGTTTTCTGTCTCAAACTTAATATTCTCCATTACAGCACAATATGACAGTTGGGAATTCTGAGGCATGGTGGGTTATTTGTCGCAAGGTGCAATTTGGATTTCACTTTGGCATAAAGGTAGTTGCTCAGCATACTGCATCCGAAGTTATGCAAGTGCAACTAGCGTGGGGGTGTACATATCCTCCAGGAATATGGACACACTTGTGGCCTGTGTGTTCCAATAAAGGATAATGGCCAAGAGGTGAGGTATGTGTTATAACATGGTCATGCAGGGGTGCTCTCCAGAGCATTGAGCCATATCTCAGTCACTGCACAGATATGTTCTCCATGTTAAGGATTGACGTAAGTGAGTCCATACTGAGTTTCTGAAATGTATCATTGAGTAATGAGACCCAAAGTTTATTGCTTGTCTGTCCCTGTTACAGCAGTGTACTTTCACTGGAACCTTGCATGATGAAGGCACTATAAGGGAAGCATGAGCCCTAGCCAGTATCAAGATTCCCAGGGGTGACAGGTATAGGCCCTGTCTGGCAAAGCATCATGGTCTGTCAACCATGTTATCCCAGGCAGAGAGATACTGGATATCCTTTGAATTACACCAGTACATTAGACAATTGTGGAATACAAGTCTTTTGTCCCTGTACTGCAGTATCATTCTGGCCAATGGCAGAATGCTACCCAGGCCTTGGGACATACCTGCATGGGCTACAAGACCTGACAGTTCCTACATGTGTGTTTCCATGCAGTCCAGGCTACTGCATCACAGGTCCTGCACAACAACATGAAATATGCCAGAGCCATGTGTATAATTCAAACGGTGGTCTGAGTGTATGGGTATGTGGCTAATCATGGCAGACAGGCAGCTGACAGTGTGTTTGCCCTCGTATAGCTTGGTGTGTAACATAGTGCTAGAGTTTGCATTCACAAATGAGTACTGTTGGGCATGTTTCTGGCCATGTGTTCTGAGGTGTGGCACAATTATGCAGAATATGTCATACAGTTTTTGTATTTTGCTGTCTGTCTATTCCAGCTTGGGAGGTGTCTTGCTTGGCCACATACTTAGAAGCCTCTGTGAATGTGTGTGATTTCTGGTGGTATGTGTGGGTGTCCTTACCCTGTTCTGGTAAGGGTATGTGTTGGTTGTGGTGATGAGATGCATGTGTTAACCTACACCTCATGACTGTCCAGTCCAGTCATGGCTGTAGACTGGACTGCCTTCCAGTTTACCCCTGTAGCTGCATCCCAGACAATGTGTGGGGTGTGGTGTTAGGTAGGTTTGGCAGTGTACATGGCATAGAGATGACATTCCCCCAGGATGGCCACATACACAAAGCTGACATTAGTAAACACCAGTAGCTGACTAGTGGACATGCCTGTATGAGCATTCAGTACTACAAGTACCAAGTATTGTATTTAGTTTACTTATTTCTTATGAAGATGTTTTAGACAGTGATGCTCACAAGTAAATATTTGTGTTATGGACATGACAACACTGGCTATTACAGAAACATAGTAGCTACCTTTAGCAGCAATCCTCCTCTGAGGATCACATCACATCCTGATAGTTGATTACAGATGATGTAAGTGTCAACAGGTCTGTATCCTTTTCTGGGTATAAACTCACATATCTACCAAAACCATGAGCTCCGCTGGGCACAGACAACCACTCCTCAAACAGAGTCAAGTATCAATAGATTCTGCTAACACTGTCGACATGATCAGGATATAATCAGATAGTGTAAGCCATCACCTATGAAGCAGCTATTACACATGGGCAGCGGTCTCCTACATCTTACACTCCTACTGCAGATGTTACAATGGAGTTACAGATGATATGCAACCTGTTTCATTACCAGTACTGTGCACAACCTTACATACAGTATTTGCAAGTGGCTGTTAGGTTGGCAATGAGAGGTTAGGCTACACAAACCTGAAAGTTTAACTAGCGTGTCTCTACTCTCAGTATCCACTCTATGTAGGTGTGCTCATAGCCATTTGACCAAGCCCTGTAACAAGGGTCACTACACATTTGCATAACATGTACACATGCACAGCTGTTATTGCTTGCAAACGATAGTGGAGAGGTGGATATTACATGTGTTATGTGCATGTGCAGTTACCTGGCTCTTCCAATTATCTTTACTATCATGCTGCTGACCTGTCAGATGATTACTAATGCTATGTATCCTGTCATGGAGTATTGTAATTGCCAATAGACATAACTACTCTTTGCATAACATAACAGAACTGCTATGTAGAATAGAATACAGATCTGCCTAGACACCTGTACATTACATAGTTATTGGCACAATATCCCACAATGCAAACCATATTTTCACAGTAAGCCCACCTTTGACATGTTCAGCGCACTAATACACCCATACATATGTCTACTTTTACAATATATCAACATATACTATCCCCTGTTATAGCACATACTTGTTGGACCACCCCTGACACTGACAGTGGCTGGAAGAGAACTGGTGAGTTCCAAGCCCATATATATCACCCCTTGTGGTGTATGAGGAGTTTGCCTTGCGACCTACAGCAGTAAACACATAGAATACTATAAGCATTACTACTGCTCAACAATACATCACTACAAGATAGCTATTTCCACTATATGCATTGATTACACTGTAATTATTACAGAACAGGTACTACATACACAGACATACTAAATGTTATACATACCTTCTTAGTAGCTGTAGGTGTTATTGACTGGTATATTAATCATTTTCGGTTTGCGTTTCGATCTTCTGTTGGGTATTTTGTACTATTCTGCAGGTAGATACAGATGGTTTGAATGTGTGACAAGGCATCCTTTTATTGTTAGAGATCAGTAACATGTGCTATCCTGATCACCAACTGGTGTTCCACTGTAGTTAATTACATGCACATCAGCTGTGCAGCTACTCCCTAAGCCAATACCATGGCGACGGTGTAGTATAATTGAGTACTCCACTTGGGCATTGTCCCTTTGCTTTACTTGTGAGGAAGACAGCCTGGAAGTGTTGTTTGAAATCTGATGCAACAGCTGTATGGAGACAAACACTAATATATTGTGTGTAATGCCTAGAAGATTTGGTCTACATGTGAGTACTGCTGTTATATTTCTAAACATTGCTACTTGTGCAGGGTTTGTCTATACCTAATGCTTCTGCATATGTTTCAGTCTGGCCAGGATGTTTGACCAGCTCAAGGCTATATGGCTATGCATATAATGTTAGGGGGTTTACAGTGTACTCACCAGCCATCTTTAGTTTGGTGTAAATGTGTATCATACTGTGCTGATAATCAGTAATTGGTAACACTTCCTGGTGTAATTACTTTTCAACCCTCTGAAACAGGATTAGTTCAAACAAACCCTGTAACATCAGCAGCTGTTCCATTGTATAACAGCAACTATTTCACATAGGGCCATGCTAGTGTGTCTCTGTCCAGGTAAGTTAAGGTTTCACCAGATGTCATACAGTGGGTGAATAACTGGTTATGGTATGACAGTATGTATTGTTGTAATTAGTTTGGGTGTGGGGGAGATGTTGGTGGGTGTACATAGCAGATGCAGGTGTGTAGGAACTGCTTTTATACATATTCTATATGTGTGTGGGGGTTCTTTCCCTATGTGAACACCTATCCCTTAGTGGACTAATACTATGGTAATTGCAGGCTGATTCATTAAGGCACTGTTAAATGCTTCCTGTATAGAATGTAGGTATTGTTAGTTCTTGAATCCTTTTGGCTATACATCGGAATGTAATAAAGTTTTGCTAAATGAAAGCTGTCTGTGTATTTCTGTCATGGATATTTGCAGTCATTGTAGTTGTGTTGGTGACTAACCCTACTTGTCTCATGTCCATAGAACATATTTGTAATAGTGTATTGCCATATACTCTTCATATGTTATGTTCATATTGTTTGGGGGTGGCAGAATGTGTGTTTACTATGGTCCATGTTATACTCAGATTTGAACACTTTAGATGCTGTATACACACATGTATGTATATATATATATATATATATATATATATATATATATATATATATATATATATTTATATATATATATATATATATATATATATATATACATATATATATATATTATATATATATATATATATATATGTATATAGATATAGATATATAATATATATTATTGTACACGTTTATATGTACCTCCATATATGTGTACATGTTTTTAACCTATCTATATATCTACATATATATGTATATACATGTTTTTAGCCTATCTATATATCTACATATATATGTATATTTCTGTATATCGACATGTATCTATGTATCTCTCTCTCTCTCTCTCTCTATATATATATATATATATATATATATATATATATATATATATATATATATAGCATACACCTTTAATTGGGTACATGACGGTTTGTCCTATTTCCACACATTCCTCCCTTTTGTTTTTTAACCTGTCTGAATACACAACTGGCATACGTCTATCTCAGGTAGCTTAGTGGTAGGTTGCAATGAGGATGGTGTACATGGTTGCGGGTTCTAAACCTGGAAGTGGCTATTATTTTACCTCTCAGAACAGACACTGGTAGGGAAAGTGTGATTAATGCACATTTAAGTAGTTGTAAGCATGTTTGCCTGTGGTCTGGGTGATGTTAAGCAAAGGTTAAACCTGTGAAGCGCTTATCCATTTAACCGTGTTTAAGCGCTGCTTACCATCGTGCAAACCCGCACAAAACTGCGTACAACTGCTTAAAAGTACTTTAATCAACCTGCATCTGACAGCTTTTATTCTGGCACTCAAAATAATTTAATAGCCCTTGCAGGTCTTGAACTTGGGACCATGAATACCACAGTCACTGACTTTACCACTAAGGCATCTGAGATATACACAAATGTTATGGTGTTTAGAATATACATTTTACTATGGGCATTCCTCACTACTGAAAACAAATGTGACAGTCAGTTGATGTACATATGTATGATACATGTTAATGTTCATATGTTTGTGGAATTAAGTGTTGCAATGTGACCTGACATGGTGTATTATGGATGAGAATGGTTCTTGTTTTGTTTCTTTTTTATATTGTCCCCATACTCCATGTATACCCCTCCAGTTCACATGTTGAACATCCAACCCAGGCTCTCCTTGATGTATAATTTCATTGCCCATTATTCCTCTCCCACCCCAATCTCCACATACACAACAACCATCCCTTCTGTGGTGAATTACGTTAATATTAATAGTTATAATAGCAGAATTGCATGTGTTTTGTGTACACTTCAATTCCTTTGGATTGCTTCTGTGTCACAAAGTTTGTTCATAGATGTTTATATATATATATATATATATATATATATATATATATATATATATATATATATATATATATATATATATATATATATATATATATATTTCTATCTATGTACAGACATCATTGACATATATATATATATATATATATATATATATATATATATATATATATATATATATATATAGTATTAATTTGTAACAGTTATACATATGTAGACTTGCATATGTTGATTCACAAACTACAGTACATTACAATGTACTGTACATATATACACAAAGTGACTGTCCCATTTGTGGTCAGTACTGTGGAATGCCTATAGTATAAGGTGTAGTCTAAAGACCATGAAACATATATACAGCTCAGATGGCTTAGTGGTAAGTCCCATGACTATGGTCCAGGGTTCAACACCTGCAACGCTTTAAAAATGTGTTTTCCTCCAGAATAAGGCTCATTTCAGCAGTTGTAAGCATGTTAAAAAGTGTTTGTGTGACATTAAAGCAGCAGTTAAACACACTTTAAAACTTATAACCTGTGCGCACAAACACGGCCACATCTGCTAACTACTCAGGATATATACATTTCAGTGAAGTAACATCTCACTATGTGCTTACATAACATTACATTCTCTGTTGACTTTACCCTCCAGCACACATGGGTATATATGGGTGTTTCAAATGTTTATTATACTGAAGAATACTACCTAGATATGCAAGCTGTGGTTAAGGTATACTTTTTAACATGAAAAACATCTCTAACTTTATTGGGATTTAAACCAGGAATGCCCTGATACTATGCAAATACTGTAACCATTACACTACTGACATTAGCATTGCTTCTTCATATTTCCTATTTAGATGATTTCTATGTGTAAGCTAGGCTAAGCAAAGGGCGGAGGTGCCCAAACCCACTGAGCTTCACTTATTCTTGAAATAAAAACATAACAAATGAAATGAGAGACTATAAATTAAATTCCTAACTACATTAGGCATAGCCCCTCACTGACACATTTCATGAGAAACTTTGATTTGTGAATGGGTAGCAGAATATACACCTCTGGGATCATGTATCCCAGAACTACAAAGCCAGGGGGTGGGGGAGCCCCTCTAGTTTTATAGCTGCAAGACCTGTTGTGGAAATTGAATGGTGTTGATGTTTCACGTTAACATGCCCTCTTTAGATCACTAAGTGCCCCATCCACCCTCCGCCAACCCAGTCTTCAACAGCTTCCGGCAACTCTGCCTGGAATCACTTCATTGGCTATGCTTGAGAGAGGCTCATTTACTTTATCAATGGTGCAGAGAAAGCCAACACACTGTAGCTATGCTTCTAAATGCCCTTGGGCAGATAGCCTACTACCTATCTGTGAACCTCTAAAGTGCAGGCCATCACAGACATAATATGTGAATAAACAGAACTTTCAGATCACAATATATAGTGAAAAATCACCATGTAGACAGAAAACAGTTAAGTACTGCAAGAACATACAGAACAATGATACTTAATCACTCCAAAAGCCTATCTTGGAAGCAAGAAGACTTGTATAAGTTTAAGGCTTTCTATTGCTTACCAGTAGGTTACCTACAGGAAAGATGAGAAACAAGCACAGATGGGAAACATGCATGCAACAATACCATACCGGCTTGCATGTGTTAGCCTTAGGCTTTGGAATACTGGCCAAGGTTATTGGAGCCCCCATGCTGCCTTTTTTAGGCAAGTCTCAAAGGTGATTCCAACCTCTGTAAGCAGCACAATAGCAAAATCATTGAGGGTTATGCTACTCAACGTCAGGGGTTGTAATCACAACATGCACGCACTCACAGCACTCCTCCATATGGACAACGTCAACATCTGTGCAGTAACTGAGACCTGTTTTAAGGCTCCTGAGAGCACACCAGCACTACTGGACTACAACCCATACCACACAGTTTGGCCACAGAACATGGACTGACACAGACATGGAGGGGGTGTACCCATATTCATCAGGGATATCTACACCTCCAAGTTAGTGGAGCAGCATGATACCTCTGAGATCATCCATGTGCAGCTAACATCAGCCATAACTGCAATGCAAACTGTGGCCTGCTACAGATCACCCTTCATGAACTAGGACCACCACTCCACCTACCTGGAGACCATGGAAAACATGACAGTCCTACCGCACACCCTGGTCTTGATCGATGTCAACTACCCTACCATTAACTGGGAAACTTACTCGAGTACTCACTTCCAGGCCCAGCACTTCGTGGAATTTATCACCTCATATGCCCTGTGGCAGATGGTAAACTCCCTAACGAGAGGTGGAAACATACTAGAAGTGGTAATCACCAACATGGGCAACAGGTGCACCACAGCAGAGGTAAACCGGTCACTGGTTAGATCTGAACATGGACTATTCAGTGATGATTTCCACACCAAACCATCTCCCCCACCCAAGGAAACTAAAGTGAATACCTTCCCTATAGCTAAATTCACACTACTAAAGACAGAGGTGGGAGGTTTCACAGCCCTCATGCTAAGGGAAAACACTGCTCAAGATACAGAAAGATTTAAACATGCACTCTATAAGCAGCTACAAGGATGTATGGATCATGCCATTACTGGTAAACCAAGACTCGCTCCTCCTAGACAAGGACACCAGTCTGGTGGACCCCTGCAATAAACAGGCTATACAACATAAGTAGGACAGTAGTCCAGAAAAACAGCAAAACCCAAGAAGGACAGACATCCGTGACCAGTATTAGTAAGAAACATAGGTCCCTCATGAAATCATCCAAGGCTAACATCAACAGGAAAATAAGCAGCGATTTGAAAGATAACCACAAAGCCTTCTTTGGCTATGTCAAAGATCTAAGTGGTAACACACAGATTTGCACTGTGCTGGTGCAATATAATACAAAATATACTGACCCTACTGATATCGCCAACATCCTTGCAGATACATTAATTGCAAACATCACCCCCCTAAAGAGCCTATGACAATAGCCGGAAAGTACAGTATCCCAGACATCAGAGACACACAGGTGGAAATGGCCCTCTCAGATGGCAAAACACAGTGTCAATGGAGGCAGATGGTGTCCCAGACTGCATCCTGCAAACACTACAAGAAAAACTAACCCCCCCACCTAATTAAGCTTTTCAACCTCAGCCTCTACACATGTTACATGCCCACACAATGGCACATGGCAATGGTTATTCCACTCCACCAAGGTGGAAACACAACTGACCATGGTAACTACCAGCCCATAAGCCTGACTAGCCTGGTCTTCAAAGCTATGGAGTGCATCCACATGGCACTCATTGACAAAGACATTGGTAACCTCCAAACACTTGACCCAACCCAGGTCAGCTTGGTTGAGTGCAGATCATGCCTACTGAACCTGTTTGACATCTTACAGATAGTCACCAAGACATTAGATGAGGGGAGAGGTGGTTCACAAATACTACTTGGACCTCACCAAGGCTTTTGACACCATTCCCCACTCAGGTATTATTGATAACCTCACCAGCCTGTACATAAACCCATACATCACAGGATGGGTTGCCAACAGGCTTACACACAGAACCCACATGGTAAGACTAGCAGCCTCCAGGTCCAACTCTTAATCAGTCACAACTGGTGTCCCACAGGACTCAGTCTTGGAACCCCTACTGTTTGGCATATACTTCTCAGAGGTACAGGCAAACACAGGTGGACTACAGCAGTCCATGTTTGGCAATGACTGCAAACTGGGGGCCATAATTGATAGTCCAGCTGACACAGACATCCTTCAAGGGGCCTCACAGAGACCGACACACAGGGTGTCAAAGTCATGGACTCCAGCTAAGTGCCACAAACTGCATGGTCATTCCATTTTGGAAAAACTAAACACCCACATTTTAACACATACGTGGCAGACACTTTAATACAGACATGGTAATAGGGTATCTGGGGACTAAGGTAGATAGTGATCTCTCCTTTGACAATCATATCTCCAAAGTAGTTAGGACATCCTTCTATGTAGGCCATCTGATTACTAAAGGGTTCGCATCTAGACATATTGAGGTTATAGTGTCCCTTTACTCATCACTCATCAGTCCCATCATAGAGTATAATAACCCATTTGGGATGTACCTCAGAAGACACTTCCGACAGCTGGAAGGTCCATGAACATACCTCGCCAAGAGGATTACTGGCCTCAAATATATGTCCTATGCAGCCAGACTTAATAAACTCCTGCTTTACTCAGTGGCATCACGTTTACTCAGAGATGATCTCTGCTGGCCAACAAAGCCATGTTCAACTCAGGCTTAATGGATATGCTCCATTTATGGGAATCCATGTCACAGTGAGCCACATGCTGTAGTGAGCTAAACCTTGCCACAACAATAACTATAAGATGCTGGAGGGACAGATTCCAGCACAGAAACTCCCCATGCTTTGGAACTACATCCCTAATTACATTATACAGAGCACCTCACTAACACTTTTCAAGAGAAACCTTGAAGAGTGGAAGGGGAATGGTAGATACACCCTAGGGATCCTGGCATTGGCTCTGCTCCACAGAGGGGCAGTTAATTAATCAATGGGGTGGCAAAAGCTGGCACATTTTGGCTAGGCTTATGAATGCCCTCAGGCAGTTAGCCATATACCTACCTATGAACCTATGAATCTATACATACAGTATCAGCACATGCTGATAGCTTAATTTACTGTTCAGGTGTTGACTTACCTTGTGCCAATAGCAGTTGTGTGTGCAATAGTTGAGGGCTGCCTATGTTGGATGCACACAGTAGACTGCCTATACATGACAATTTACAGGTAGTCTTGTGTGTGTGCCATCCATTTTTACTGTGTGTGCAGGTGGAGAAGGGTGTCAGTCCATCCATAGGTGCCTTCACTGTCAGTGTGTGTGCTATACGTTACCTCCTTGCCAAGGCATGGGCATACTGGGCATGCCTCTGTCTGCCTACTGGGGCTGGCTCAGGGTGTTCATGGTCTGAGTACCTCTGTGCCTGTGGGGACCTTGGCAATGGTGGTGGGCTGTGAGGGCCTTCACCATTCTGTCCCTGCTGCAGCTGTTTCCACAAGATCTATTGTGTAGCATGGCACATACTATGAAGATGTGGGCACACATGCCTGGGGAGTACTGCAAGGCTGCACCAGATATGTCCATGCAACGGAACAGTGGTTTAAGCATTCCAAACACATGCTCTATGATGATTCTGGTTTGGGCGTGTGCATCATTATGGCGTTCTTGCATGGGTGTGTGTGTATTTCTGATGGGAGTCATCATCCACGCTTCCAGTGAATAGCCAACATCCCCCACCAGGTGGCCATATGGGATGTCCCCCCTGGAAAATATCTGATACAGCTGTGAGGCATGCCAGATGTGGGAGTCGTGATAGCTTCCAGGGCTGCCAGCACACACATCCATGATAATGCCCTGGGCATTGCACATGACCTGGCAGTTGATGAAGGGGTATCCCTTGTGGTTTATGTAGTGCCTACCCTGCTCACTGGTGGTGACTTGATGTGTTTGTGCATGCAGTCTATTGCACCCAGTACTTCCGGGTATTCTTCCACATGGGGGAAGAGATGCATATTGCTGGCCAACTCCTCCTGCATTCGAGGAAAGTATATATGTTCATTGGTATATGGTAACATGGCATCCAGGAACTGGTGAAGTACCCTGGATGCTGCTGCCTGTGAGATCCCCATGATATCCCCAGTTAGCCTTTGAAAGGCACCTGTGGCTAGTATTCTCAGGCCTGCACATACCTTCGTATCCACCCGGATGGGTTCCCCTCTGTTTGTTCTGGCTCTGAGGCATGGCTGGCACAGCTCCACAAGTTGCTGTAGGGTGTCCCTGTCCACCCTGTAATGCACTACTATTTCCAGATCATGTAGCCCCTGGTAGGTTACTCTGGGTCTGAACACTCTTCTCCTCCTCTGGTGCCTGGGGTAGTTGTGAGCATCATCCTCCACACCACCTTCAATATCCAACACATGCTGGTAGATCAAAGCTATGGCAGCCCCTAACATGTACATATTAAAAGTTCCCCGTCTGTATACACCAATGGTGCAGAGTGTATGGGAATACACAAGTGTGTGTGAGGTGCTTTCACATTTTATACTACTGTGCTATGGATGCTGCTGATGTCATTGGGTATGTATGAGCAATTCCACCTGCAGGGTATCTTAATTATGGGTTTTACAGTGAGTACTGCAAGTGAGGGGCCTCTAATGTGGAGTTATGCTTGCCTGCCTTGATTAATCTGTTGCCTTTTAATTCACTTTTATACCAGAATCCCCTCCCATTATCAGGCATACGTCCACCTGCCGTCTTTCTTGTTTTGTACTTTCCCTACCCAGTCATGTGTGGCAAAATATGTCTTGTAGCTGATATAATGCAAATCCGCTTTGTTCTGCTGTGACACTTTACTGTTTTCTTTGCAGTACAGCCCCTCCCCTTTAATGTTCTGCAGATAGCTGCTCGCAGCCTTGTTAGCTGTTGTCAATGGCCCACTGTAGGTTCCTAGGTGTTAATAAGTCATTTGTACTCTAATTTCCCTGCTGCAGCATTTCCTTATTTTTTTCCTATATCCTTCCTGTTTCAGCTCCGGTGCATGCCGCGCAAACCTGTTTACTGAGTTTAAGCGCATTTTAATCTCTGTTTACATGCATACTCAGTTACCTTGTGTGCTCTCAGCTAAGCAAAGCTATAGCCAGTTCAACACACCCTTTCCTTCAGCTTTGCTTAGCTACGGGATTAGCAATGCTCCAATCTGCTTACAGCAAAGGTGACACACCCCTCTCTTGGTGTCATTTCTGTCTCAAGGGCACACCTCGGTGTTATAACGCTGTGCTGTGAGGTGCATCCTTACACCAGCAGGGAATCTGTGATTCACTATTACTCCTCTCATTTGCATGGCATTGCCTACTAATTCCTAGCTACCATGCAAAACCCTTTCACAACCCCTTGGCAACCCTTGCACCATGGTGTGGTGTAACATACTTGCCACTGACTATTATGGGGAAATCATGATATGTGTTACATTGCAGTTTTATTCTATATTTTTCTATTTTCCTTGCGATCTGGTTTGCAAGCCACTGCCCTATGCTTAAACTTCGCGATAGTGCGAAAAATGAAATTAAATGTTCTTTTTATATTTTGTAATTTTTTTTATGCCAATGGCTATATATTTAGCCATTGGCATATATTAACAATATAATACATGTGTTTGGCCGGCTGTCATGTCTCCGATTTTATGTTTGCAAAAATGTAAACCGTTTTTTACGGTTTACATTTCTGCATGCTCACACTACGCCTGCACCACTTCCTGGGTCACTAAATACCTTCATTTGCATGCTACACTGCTGCAAATGGGGTAATTAGCATATAGTGGTCAAGAGCTGTGCGGGCATAGCATACGCAGGTAGTGCACGTGGAAACAGCTCGTACCTGGATCGCTCGCCGGCCATATTTGGTGTTGGAATGCCAATGCTACGCCTGCACCTGGCACAAGTTTCATGAATCCCGGGGAACGTACTGCATATATGTCAGTAGTTTTCTTGGTGGGCTTATTATTTAATGCTTTATTCTTTCCCGTACTGTTTCCAATGCATTTTGTAGGTCAGAAATGGTTTGCTATTGTTTAGTTTCATCAAAATGTGCTGAAAGGAGTAGCAATCAGGTATGATCTTTTTCACAGCTTATTAAATAGCATTTTCTGATTATATACGTCAGGAATTACAACTCTTGTTTATAAGCCAAACCATCTCTGTAAATAATAAAAAGTTCTAGAAGAATGTCAGTGGAAGAGGTCATTACTCATACTTATTTTACAGCTGTTCCAGGAAATAAAACCATGCTTTTCTGCTAGCTATGTTTCATGGTTTTGTGGGGTTGGTGGTAATTTTCCCCTTGGGTGGCATGAAATCGTTCATTTATTCACTCATTCACTCATTAAAGTTTGCTAATTAACAAAAATAAATAAATTAATTTAAAAGACTTAGCTTCTCCCTAGGTCTGCCCCTATGCTACAAATGAAGAGATACAGTTCATAAATGCTTTATCCCACTCATGAGTCCCTTCAAGTTACACACAGAATGAGCCCAGATATTCTCCTTAGGAGTAATATGGAATTATTGATCATGGCATGGTTAAGGCCAATCTATAACCAAATGGGTTTGGTTATCTTGGGCACAAAAAGAGCAATTGGCTAGGTTTAAAATGTCCCACAAGGGCAGCAACCATAGTAATTACCTATGAACCTATATGGAATCTAGAGTTACTTATTGAACTGACTTTAGATTAGTCCAAATTTTTCTAGAAGACTGTATTGATGAGAATGTCTCATTAAGCCCATTCATTTGCAAAGTCTGCATATACAGATTCTCCTTTATGCATCTGACCTTACAATTATAGAATAAACTTCAGTGGTAGGACCATCACTTTATTATTACACCAGCTTCACTGTAGTGCACGGCTGGGTATTGCATGACCGGTTTCTCATAAAGACATTTAAAAAAATTAGGACAGAACAAATGTTGCTGTTTTGAACTGCAACAAACTGAGAGTAACTGAACCATTAAAGTTGATATTGTTATCATCTTTCTCTAGAAAAATTTATATTGGCAATAACTACAGACGATTAAGCTTCTGATTAGCACCTTAAGCTGCTTTCAATCACTTTGCTGAAGGATACAAAAAAAAACTAAAGACGTTTTTGAGTGCGTTTCTTGTTTGCTGTGCAGTCCTTAAATTAAGGAAACATGATTTCCCTTAGAAAGGTTGCTGCCATCCTTGCTTTACAGCATGGGCTTCAAATGGCAGTAAATAGATGTGACAGTAAGACAACAAGGTCACCGAGTTCATCTGACAAGCTCAACAAGGAAAAAGATCCATTGTGACAACCTCATCAAAGGCAGTCGGTTACCTTTACCACTCTCACTCCCTTCACCTACAGTCTTATTTTGTAAAATGCTTAACCTTGGGCACCACCTATGCCTGACGAGCTGAATAAAGCTTTGCCAATGTAATGGAATTCTTTGTTTATCTATAGCCAGTATTAATTTAGCCTGCGTTCCCCAGATATCTTTACTGTGCAGCTAGCAAGCTATGCATATATATATATATATATATATACATTTAGTTCAACTACCTAAAATTTGAAACTTTAATTTACTTAACATGAGATAAAGCCTAAGGAGATCAAAGGTTGTAACAGCTGTCTGACAAAATTAACCTTCAAAGGCATGATAATACAGCTACAGTGATGGAATATTTTAAAATTACGGGATCATATTCTTTTGTGAACATTGCCTAAGAAGCAGCCTGTCTCATGTAAGTTGGTCCTAAGTTGTAACTTAATAAAATGATAATTTACTCCGTATGACCTCACTGAAAAAGAATACAAACCATTTCTGACCTACAAAATGCATTGGAAACAGTACGGGAAAGAATAAAGCATTACATTGTTGATTTGTACATTGATCCCAGAGAAGAGAACATGCCAATAAGTTCTGTCATTTGTAAAAGGACTTCTACAGATATTTTACAAAAGTTCAGTAGAAAAATACTTAAGTGAAGTCCTCATGAAAATAATTGAGTTTAAAGGGAGGGAGTGAACTCTGGTCACTTTTATAATCTGTTGGGTGTATTTGATTATGAGTCCATGCTTTCTAAAGGGGTTTACAACTGATTTTTTGTAAATGAATTATCTGGGGCGTATTTAATGAAGGTATTTTACAAAGGATGAAACTGCTTAGTCATTGTTGGGACGTGCATATTTGTTATCAATGGATACATGTCCAGCTTTCTTTTTTGGGCACCCATGGTTCATTAGGCCCTGGAACTGTTCACGTATTTTAGGCTGTGATTGTTTACTGTTAATAATTATGTGATATTGTTTACTTTTGATGCTTATCGTCTCTGCTACACAGTCTGTAAGGTTTATTTGCATTGTATGCTTTTAGTAGTTTTCAGTTTCCCTAGGTCAGTTTTAATAGCAGTATATTTAGCATGTTAAATACTAGTCACTAGATTTTGATATGCTTTATTTCTTCTTGAAACCTTTGTTATTGATTTATTGTTGTGACTGAGTCATTTGAAAAATGGATTTCCTAGCTAAGTCCACCTACATTCTTAAGTTAAATAAATGAACACTGAAGTACCAGGCATATGCTTATCTGTATTTGGTCCCTGTAACCAAATGAATTATGTAATGAGAAATAAAGTATAAGAGGAAAATGTCAGTAACTGTTGTCATTCACAAATCTATTCCTAACATAAGCATTCATTCTCTTAAGCCTGAGTATGCTTGAAGTCAGACACTTTTTATTCATATTTAAAACAAATTTACTAGAAGGGGTTTGCTGGTATCTGCTGCTGTAGCACTCCTTTGCATATGTGATATGTTAGTACTCATATGTAAGGCAACTGAATTCTGGAAAGATTTAGAAAACCTGCTTCAAGCTTATTACAGGGGTTACATGTATACACCAGCATATTATATAGCGCATGTGACCGCTGTGAGTAGCCGTGTCCCCAAAAACTGGGGGTCTAGGAGGATTCATTTCCTGTAGATGATGGGTGAGCTGATGGCATGAACTGTCTTCAAATAATCAGTGACATTTCACAGTTGTGACTGATTTTCATTCTGTACTATGCATAATACTCATTGGTTACACACTGTAACAGCATTCTACTCAATGGTTACACTGATGTGTGTGTGTGTGTGTGTGTGTGTGTGTGTGTGTGTGTGTGTGTGTGTGTGTGTGTGTGTGTGTGTGTGTGTGTGTGTGTGTGTGTGTGTGTGTGTGTGTGGGTGTGTGAGCATGCGCGCGTGTGTGTGTGTGTGTGTGTGAGTGTGTGTGTGTGTGTGTGTGTGTGTGTGTGTGTGTGTGTGTGTGTGTGTGTGTGTGTGTGTGTGTGTGTGTGTGTGTGTGTGTGTGTGTGTGTGTGTGTGTGTGTGTGTGTGTGTGTGCGTGCATGTGTGTTGTGTAAAATACTTATCGGTTACATGGTCATAATTCTCATTAGTTAATTGGTGTATGTGTAAAACACTAATTGATCACACTGTATATGTGCATATCATTTGGTCGCACTGTGCATGTGCATAGCAGTCATTGGTTACAGTGAGTGTGCACAGTACTGGTCATATGGTGTACACGCATAATATTCATTGGTTACATGCTGTATGTGAATACTACTTATTAGATACTCTATGTATGTGCATAATACTCATAAACTTCATGGAATGCTGCAATTATGTCTAAAATTCATAAAAAGGCACCTTTCAATCATAAGAACCATGCTTAATGAGCTTTTATTAAGCACCCATCATCACTATTAAGTTCTAATCTCATGACAGGGCATTAACAACAGTCAGTGGTCACCACAGAACAGTGGCATGAACTGCAAACAGCATTTAATTCATTCCCTCCAGTGCAGCTCTTTTGAGTGTGTACCTTTAACTCCCAGTGGGTGTGGCTTGAGCCTTTAAAAAATGAAATTGCCACCTTACAGCTATAACAAATACTTATTGAGAGAGGTCACATATCAATGCAATTGTGTTTGTCATCATGTATGCTTCAAGACAAAGTATTCTAATCCTTTGCATGTAGCATGGTTTTGGAATTACTAATGCAGACAGGAACAAGCAATATTTGACGCCTAGAGGCGCAGTCGGAGGTAACTGCAGAGAAGCCTGGAGGCGCACTCAGCTGTAAACATCAACACTTGATTTAGCCCAGAAAGCAATATTTAATGTTTTAAAGCTTGCTCCACTTCTTGGCACTGTTTGTTAAGCAGCAGTGAGTATCTTAAACCCTTGTAAACTGTAAAACATTTAGTGCTCGTATAGTTTTACTTCAACTGTTATAGTACATGAAATCACTTTAAGTTCCATACACTACAAGAAATCAGTATTGTGTCTCTTGATCATAACCTTGCTTATTATACATTCTTGACATGGTCTGGGTATAAAAATGTACCTGTCAAACTTTTCTCTCAAAGTGATTTTTTTCATGTCCATGTCTGAAATGCATAACAAGCTAGTTATGGTCAAAGATTTGATCATAATCCTCTATTTGTTAAATGATGTATGCACATAATATTCATTGGTTACATTGTTTATGTGCGCTGTGGTTATTGGTTACACTCTGTTCATCATACTTATTGGTTACACTGTGTATGTGTGTAATGTTCATTGGTTACACTGTTTACATGGTGTGTGTGCATAGTACTCATTATTTACATGTTTTGTGCATAGTTCTCATTGGTTACATAATGTGTGGGTGCATAGTAATAATCATTGGTTACACTGTGTTACACTCCTGTACAGTCTATGTTAAGAACTTTATTAATTATTCAGTTCTTTATAAGAAAGAGCATGGTATCTAGGCATAAGGAGGTCAGCAGTCCTCTGTATTTGACCCTAATCAGACCCATCATTGAGTACAATGTCCCCTTTATTATGTACCTGACCAGGCACAGGCAGCAATTGGAACTTCCACAAAGGTCCCTCACAAAAAGAAGACATGGTATAAACAAGTCCTACACAGATTGACAAAAATCTCTACATCTCTGGTACCCAATATGCTGTTGAGACTCGATCTGTACTAGACATATAAGGCATCCTTGGATACAGCTCTGATAGACCTTTTACACATCTACAAAAAACAACAACATCAGAACTACTCAATTTATGGACTTGAACTTTGCTTATGTGATTAATAGGACATGTGGGAGGGACAGGCATGTCTGAGAGAATTCCAATTCTCTGGAACAGGCTTCCCATCAATGGGAAGCAGAGTTCTTCCCAAACCCTATTCAAATGTAACCTGGACAAGTTAATGAGAAATTAGAAATTCACCCCCGAGTCTAGCACCTGTGTCTCTAATGGATAGAGGCAGTCTGTAAGTCATAGCTTGACCTACAAATACTCCTTAAAATAACTTATATGGCTCAATACACTTGTAGGATGCACACCTAGGCTTATAAAGGCCCCAGTGATCATTAGCCTTGTATACTCCTATGAACCTAATAGAGTAATCCAGTGACTCTTCTACCAGCAATTAGTCCTGCTTCAAAAAGAGCTGAGCTGCATGACGTTACAAAGAGCTGTTGTTGGTTTGTCTAATCAGTGTCAATGTGCTTTCTGTCATGCCAGAGTGAGCTTGTGAGGAATCCAAATGTTTTGTTTTCAAGGGTGGTGCCAAGGGAAATGATTTACTAATGGATTCTGCACCCCTTTAGGAAAATGTATACAGCTAGAAGTCCCTGCCAAAACCAACTATCATGGGAAATGAAAAAGCAAAGCTCTATGGTGTCCACCACCAGAAATATACTCTAAAACAAAAGAAAGAAGTACCTTATATTATTTACTAGGTCCAAAACCCCTCCTCTCAAGAATAATTTCAAATGCATTGAAAAAAATATTGAAAAGCTCTGTCCGGTACACTAAAGGAGCTTGTGAACGTAGGATGGCTTCTGAACCAAAAGTAGATAATAATAATAAATCCCTCTTTAGCTATGTTAGAAAACCAAAAAAACAAAATGCTACATTGCTCTAAACTTATATATAATAACTCTTCCTACTATGACATTGTCATTATCCTTGCCAAAAAAAAATAGTATCAACTTCAGCCTAGTGGCTATAACTTAAATCCCTGACATATCTGAATTCCTTATTCCCCTAGTTAACTCCAAAAATTGTTTACTGAAAACGCTAATCAAGACCCAAACTACCTCCTGCACTGGACCTGATAATATACTTGACTGATTAATTAATAATATTAAACTTGCTCTTTCAGATGCACACTTTAATCTTCTTCTTCTTTCGGCTTTTCCCAGTTAGGGGTCGCCACAGCAGATCACCTGTTCGCTCATGATTGGCAGTGGAGTTTTACAGTGTTGAGTTGCCTGCCTGGTGCCCAACCTTTCACAGAAGGCACACACTCACACCTAGGGCCAGTTTAGATTGTCCAATCCACCTACAGCATGTCTTTGGGATGTGGGAGGAAATTGGAGCATCTGGAGGAAACCCACGTGACCACAGGGAGGACATGCAGACTCCGCACAGAAGGCACCCCAGCCGAGAATCAAACCAGAGAACCTCTTGCTGTGAGGCAGCAACGCTAACTGCTGCACCACCGTGGCTGCCCTATGCACACTTTAATCTGTTTACACTATTTATAGATAGTGGTTTTGTTCCTGATGAATGGCACACTAGAGTGGTGATTTTCATCCATAAGGGTGGCCCTACAGCAGGCCCAGGTAATTACAAATGTATCAGACTTAAAAGCCTCATCTACAAAGCCATGGAATGTATTATAACTGTCCTTATAAACTGAGATTTAAAAATCTTATTAAATAACCACCATCAGTGTGGTTTTGAGAAGGCCAGGTCCAGTCTATTTAATCTGATAAATGTCTTTGAAAGGATTATAGAGGCAGTAAATGATGGCTATGCAGTTCACATGGTGTACCTTTACCTGTCATTGGCCTGTGGGTGTATTCCCAATGCTAGCATTACACAAAAGCAAAATGTTTTAAAGATTAACCCATATGTGGTAAGATGCATAGCAAATGAACCAAAAGATGGAACCCACTCAATGCAAGTTGTTGGTGTCTCTTCAGAAAGTAATAAAGTGACCTCTCATTATTTACTTCTTAGATCTCCAAGCAGAGAGTGAAGACCTTTTTATTAACAATGTTTACAGATGGCTGCAAACTGGTAGGTCATTGTTAAGTCACTAAATGACACCCAAAATACCCAGAATGAACTTTCCTTGGTAAACTCTTGGAATACTAAAAATGAGCTCAAACTAAATGCTAAAAAGGTAGTTTTGTTGTTTTTGGCAGGCAACACCTCTACTCGTCATAGTGTGTGGACAATATATCACTACAAAATTAAATGTAGTCAGTGATCTAGGTACATGTGTTAATAGCGTCTTCTGTTTGACCATCATGACAATCAATTTGTTTAGCCCAGCCAGCTACCAATGGAATATCTTCAAGATCAAAGAGGTAATCATTCCATTATACTCAGCACTGATAAAGACAGTTATCAAACAAAACACCCCCCTGAGTGACATATCTCATTAAGTATATCAGGCAATTAGAAAGAGCCCAAAGTTTCCTAACCAGAAAGATTGTGGGCCTGAAGCCCATGAGCTACAAAGAAACGCTGGAAGCTCTAGCCCTTTATTCAACATCTTATAGACATGTGAGGGGACATCTCTGTCTCCCTTACCATGACATTGGAGACCTTATTGTCATAGACCTCTTGTGTCACCACAAGTGCAATAACTTCTCCAATACTAGTGACAGACACCAAAATATTCACCAGCAGAAAAATAAAACATGCTAGATGGACAGGTTTATAACCACAAAGCACCAAAATCTCCAGAATAAACATCCTGTATATGGTAATCAGCGTGACTCAATATCTCCCTTAAGTATAACCTAGATAATTAGATAGTTGTCCATAAACTTGAGTGATTTATTGTTTTGCAATGGAGTATGTTAGATTTTAAATAAAAAAAAGCTGGCTTACTTTTATTAGTTTTATTATTAACTAGTAGAATTTGTTAATCTTATTTATTCCCTAGAATGTCTAGTTAGTTAAGTGCATTATTTTACCTAATCCTGTTATTTCAGAATTTTTTCTATACTGGACAGGTATGCTATTTAAATAAGTAGAGTGCTGGGGTAGGGAGTGCATTCTAGAAGTTTGTGTACAATTACAGAAGTAATGGCAACACCATTGATTAATTGTATTGTTGTCTAACTTTCAATACAACTCCTGAACCCACCACTCTTTCTTAAAATTACTTTTGACACATTTTGTATTAGAGTATTCTTTGACTGCACTAAATATTTTGCTAAGTCCACAAAGCAGAAGCGAAGCAGAATAAAAGTACTTGACTGTTTATTAGTAAAAAAGTAAACACACTGCAGGTCAGATAAGCGCTTTCACTCACATTAAGATCTTCTTCAGATCACATTGACAAAAGCAGTAGAACACCATTTATAGGTAGAACAATTATGTGTTCCTAGAATACTTAAGTCAATTGAGCAATTAAGCAATCATACTTAAACTGGTGACTAAAAACTAAAACCTTACTGGGGCAGAAGTAATACATACAAAATCTCATATATAATAACTATACAAATCCATAAGGGGCAGATAAAATATAAAGACAAGTATGAAAGCATATATATAAAACATGTAAGCTACATAATGTAAATATAGTAGATAAAATACTACACAACAACCAAAGAAAATTCTCCCTAGCTGTCTAATGGAATCAAAACCTTTAAAACTAAAATCTAACATTCCTACATTTTTTAAGTGTCGGTTTGATGGAGGCTCTCTCATTCAAACCGACACCTCTATCAGCTCTTAACCTGACAATCCATTTACTTTCCCTGCTCTCAATTTGGTTATTAATATCCCCTTTCCTAATAGTAGAATCAACCAATTCAAGCACTCTAAATAAAAAAGTGTGCTGATCCCCACATTGTTTAACGTGCTTAGCTAGAGCATTAAAGGTGGAACCCTTTCTTATATGATAGAGATGCTCTCTTATTCTATCCTTGAATCTCCGATTCGTTTTCCCAATGTAAAACGCTTTACAAAACTGACAAACCGCCCTCTCCTCCTACCACCCAACACTACAACCTGTGATGCACTTACATAGCCAAACTTGAAGCAAAGCTCTCTTCACCCAAGACTGGACTAGAAAGTCAAGAGGGGAAGGTAAACACTTGCACCACACCACACTCAGCACATAGCCCCTCAAAACGTACACCACCAAAACACACACATAGAAACACAAAACACACAGCTACATTCATGGAGGCTCTCAATAAAAACCTGCCCAAGCAACAGAGCCCTCCAAAGGAGAAACACAAGCAACCTCCACCCCCCCAACACAACCCAAATGACACATAGCCCACAAACTCAGTGTGCCACTCAACCACAGCCCATAAGGCATAACAATGTACCCAATACTCTAGTCATAGGTGACTCCATAGTCAGGCACACTGATGTTCTCCTCAACAGGCTAAACAAGGAGAAAGTTACTGCCAGCAGCCTGTCAGGTGCCAGGATCCACCACATAAAGCACGCACTCAGGTCATTCCACAACAAGTACAAACATGACTCTGTCAGTGTCCATGTTGGTATGAATGACCTGAGACATACCTCCCTGGATTACATGAAAAGAGACATGGAGGAGTTCTCCATTCTTGTAGCCCAGGCAGGTATGACCCTAGCCCTGAGTAGCATCCTGCCATCACCCAGAATGATACCACAGTACAAGGACAAAATTATTGACTTCAACAATTGGCTAAGCTTCTGGTGTTATTCTAAGGGGATCCAGTATCTGCCTAGGATGACATGATAGACAGACCATGATGCTTTGCCAGAGATGGCTTGCACCTGTTGCCCTTGGGATTCTGGATACTGGCTAAGGCTCTTGCCATCCCTATAGTGCCTTTTTTAGGCAAGGTTCAAATGACAAATTCACCACCGTAGCAGGTACAAGCAAGCAAAATCTGAGGGTAATGCTACCCAATGCTAGAAGTCTAAACCTCAAAATGCACTCATTCGAGGCACTCCTTAAAATGGAAAACATCAACATCTGTGCAGTGACAGAGACCTGGTTCAAGGCTCTAGAGAGCACCTCTGCATTACCAGGCTATAATTCATACCACACCTTTCAGCTACCTAACCTGGACCGAAACACTAAAGGCAGAGGTGTGTCCATATTCATTAAGGATATCCACACCTCCAGGCTAGTTGCTCAGCATAATGCATCCGAGATTATCCAAGTGCAACTGACTCTGGGCAAGACCGCAATCCAAACTGTAGCTTGCTACAGATCCCCCACCATGCCCCAGGATTCCCACTCCTCATTTCTTGATACACTAGAAAATATTAATATAATGGGTGATTTCAACTACCCCACCATTAACTGGGAAAACTACTCATGTTCCAACTCTTTTGCTCAATGTGTTTTGGAATTCATAAATTCCAATGCCTTGGATCAACTTATCCACACCCCCCCCAGGGGCAGCAGTATCCTAGACCTGGTCATTATCAACATGGGTGACCAGTTTTCCACACCAAAGGTCAATTCCTTGTTGGTCAGATCTGACCAGAAGCTTATCACTCTAGACATCCACATCCTGCCCCAACTCCTCACTAGGGATACTATCGTAAAAAATGTATCCAAAGCCAACATCATGCTCCTTAAGACAGAAGTGGCAAACGTTGCAACTTCCATGCAGATGGACAATAGAAGTACGACTGCTGAATCCTACACAAATGCACTTTATAAGCACTTACACGAGTGCACGGATCGTGCTATCCCTAACAGAACTAAGATGCTATTCTCCAAAAAATTAAGCCAATTTGGTGTTCCCCTGCCATAAACAAACTCTACAACAGAAGAAAGAAACTGTTGCAAAAAAGAGTAAAATCCCATGATTGGAGGAACTCCCTGGTCAGCCTCAGTAAGAAGCTGCGATCCCTGATAAAATCCTCCAAATCTAGTTACGAAAACAAAATCACAGCTGATTCTAAAGACAACCACAAAGCATTTGATAGCTATGTCAAGCCTCTCAATCGCAGCACTCAGATCTGCTCTGAGTTACAGCACAATGGCACTAAATATACAGAACCAACTGATATTGCCAACATCCTGGCAGACAGGTTCAGTGCTAATTTTAACCCCCTCTCACCCCTTAAAGGACCCATCTCTATACCGGAAGAATGCAAAGTTCCTGTAATCACGGCTGCACAGGTAAAAACTACACTCTCAAAAGCCAAGAACACAGCATCCATGGGGACCTGACAACATCCCAGGCTGTGTTCTACATGAACTACAGAATAAACTGGCACCCCCACCTAAGTACCATATTCAACCATAGCCTCAACTCAGGCTTTGTGCCCACTGAATGGCACACAGTGATGGTTATCCCACTCCACAATGGGGGAGCCACCACAGACCCCAGGAACTACTGCTCCATTAGCCTGATGAGCCTGGTCTGCAAGGCCATGGAATGTATCATCATGGAACTCCAAACTCTGGACCCTACCCAGTATGGGTTTGTAAAAGGCAGATCATGTCTCCTAAACCTGATAAACTTCTTTGAAGCAGTCACCAAAGCTGTAGATGAGGGTAAGGTGGTTCACACAGCCTATCTAGATCTCGCCAAGGCTTTCAACACCATCCCCCACTCTGGAATTATAGATAAACTCACTAAACTAGGTATAAATCCCTATGTCACATGATGGGTTGCCAACTGTCTCACTGACAGAGCCCACACTGTGAAAGTAGCAGACTCCAAATCCGACTTCAGACCAGTGACAAGTGGAGTACCACAGGGTTCAGTTCTGGGTCCTCTCCTGTTTGGTATCTTCTTCTCTGAAGTACAGGCTAACACAGAAGGTCTTTGGCTAACAAAGTTTGCAGATGACTGCAAACTAGGAGCCATAATCGAAACTTCTAATGATGTGGACATCCTACAAAAGGGCCTCACTGAGACAGATGCCTAGTGTCAAAGCCATGGCCTCAGGCTCAATGCCAAAAAGTGTATCGTCATCCCCTTTGGTAAAAAACTCTATACCCATGAACTACCACATAGGTGGTAGTCTACTAAACACCAAAAGTGTGATAAGAGACCTTGAGACACAGGTGGACAGTAGTCTCTCCTTTGATAATCATATTGCCACAGTAGTCAGGAAATCCTTCTACGTGGCATACCTCATCACAAAAGGTTTCTAATCCAGGAAAAAAGAGGTCATTGTTACCCTCTACTCGTCACTCATTAGACCCATTATAGAGTACAATGCCCCTTTTGGTATGTACTTCACAAGACATCTGCAACAACTGGAAAGGCCGCAGAAATACCTCACAAAGATGATTACTGGCCTCAAGCAGATGCCCTACGCAGACCGTCTCAAAAAACTCCAGCTTTACTCCATCGCATATCACCTACTCAGAGGCGATCTCTGCCTAATATACAAAGCTATGTCAAACCTAGAGCTGTTGGACATGCTCCACTTAAAGAAATCCCAATCCCTCCGAGCTTTTGCATTCATTACAGTCTAACACCATGTGGTACAAAAAAGGAAACTTTTTATTTTGGATGAGTAGGAAGTTAGTCACTATTCACAAATAAGATATATATTTGTCTTCTCATCTTATTGGAGGAATAATGTTTTGTTAGCTTTGAACATTAACCTTTAAACACAACTTATTTTCCTTGAAAAACTTGAGACAGAATTTCTTTCCTTACATGTGATTGTTTTGATGAAGTCATCAGTAGAACAAAAAGTTGTAAATAAAGCTGTAAGATATACCACAAATTATCTTGAAACCTATTAATTCAGTTACTTTCTTCAAACTTATTACAGTGAAGTTTTACCCTGTTAGGTTGTGTTTAAAAGCTTGAAAAGGAGTTAAAAAAGTAAGATAAAATGTGAAAAAACAAAGAAGAAAGAAGTAATCTATCTGGATGATGTGGGGCCAGAATAGGGAAGAGAAATTGAGAGAAACACTGGGGAGGTTCTGGGGACTCCATAGAGTCCTTTGGTCACTCTGTGTCACTTAAGGGTGGCCTTGTTAATTGTAATTAGATATCTGTGGTGTGTACCTTCAGTAAAATGGCTTTACTGAGTGGATATATAATGAGGCAATTTGTGAAATTGAATGACCCCATCTGTTTGATTACAAGTAATGGTCACTGACCTGATGAGAATAGAGCCTCACCCATTCATTTGCTTCCTGCAGTCATACAGTCATCCTCCCTTGCTTTGAAGTCACCAGCTGCCAAAGGTGACCACCCAGGCAGACGCATACTTTACACACACACACACACACACACACACACACACACACACACACACACACACACACACACACACACACACACAGACCTCTACCCCCACATCTCTGCTGAACTTTACTGAACATTCCTTTGTGCATTTGTGTGTGATATGGAAGAAAAGCCTAGCAAATTTACTTCCATTCCCTACTTGATTTACAAACTCTGCATCAGCTATTCAGTGTGTTTCCACAGGAGACGTGGCTAGACAATATTGGATGGAAGAATGTTATGCAGGTAGAATTGAGATGCACTGATGCTTCAGAAAATGTTAAAATTCTTGGTGAAGTCATGAACCATCTCAATGAATTGGGTGAGAGATGCAGCATCTTGGCCAAACAAACGCTTTACTGCTTGCTTTCAAATCTGTAACTCTTATGCATACTAACTTCTGTCATTATTTCCTTGATAGAATTAGTGTGCATTTTTCTAATTTTTCTGCAATCATTCATAGGTGAATTGGATACTCTAAATTGGCCCTAGGCGTGAGTGTGTGTGTGTGTGTGTGTGTGTGTGTGTGTGTGTGTGTGTGTGTGTGTGTGTGTGTGTGTGTGTGTGTGTGTGTGTGTGTGCCTTCTGTGGAGGGTTGGGCACTGGGATGGCAACTCAACACTCTAAAACTCCACTGCCAATCATGAGCGGACAGGTGATCCACTGTGGTGACCCCTAACCGGGAAAAGCCGAAAGAAGAAGAAGTGGCATTTGTGCTGTGTGTTTGTAACTTTGTGATATGCATGCTTTGCACATGGTTTGAAACTGTAAGTGAAACAGACAAACTGTGCATGAGTTTGCACTGTGAACATTGATGAATTTGCACGCGTAGACTTCTTTGAAGTTTCTATTAATGTAAATAGATTTTTTTGTACTTATGGATGTGCTTGTGTAATTTGTTTGTGATCTCCCTGTCTTTTCATAAAAGTGGGCATGTGAAATGTATACATGCCTTTTTATAAGTTGAATGGGTTGTGTTTGCGTGTTTTATGTGGTATGTTTATGAGGCAAGAAGGCTATCTGGTATTTGTTAATGTAGGAATTCAAAGAAAAAGTGATTCTGGTTAGTATCAAGTGACAACCAGCCCAAGAAATGCATTGCTTTCCAGTTCTCTGTTAAGGTTTGACATTTAAGCACACAGAGAACAACAAAACCTGATACTCTGCCCTCCAACTGGGATTTAGCTAGTCAGAGTTTCCAGTCCTACCTCCTTAAAGTAAGTTAGGAATTTATACTCTGCTTTGACTGGAACCCAGATTCTAACAATGATCAAATATTTCCTCAGCCCTGTAGGAATGCTTTGTTACATAACATCTCAGCAAAGCTGTAGACAAGAGATTTTCTCTTAATGTTAATATCTCAGAATTGTTCATCTTTAAAAAATCTGTTCAACAACAATCAGCAGGGTTCAGTGAAAAGCCTTTTTATAAAATGGGAGGATATCAGCAAAAGAAAGGCAGTTATCACACTAGAGAAAAAAGTATATATGAAAACATAAAGAGAAGACAAGGCTGCCTAAGAAATAGAGTGTCTACAGTAGTTTTTAGGAAATTGCAAAGATGGGCTTTTTTACCATGAAGTCCTTTTTGGCTAAGCTGTGCCTTTCTTTTACTGATCCATGCCCTTTTGTTATGCCATTCAAATGCAAATGGTTAATATATGGAACTTAATTAAAAATTAAAGTTAAAAAAATGTATGTTTTGAATTCTGGGAAAAGATGCACATGCTTATCTTAAATGTAGTAATAGCCCAGACTATAATGAGTGCCAGCAAAAAAAAAAAAAAAGAGTGGTAAACATTTTAAAATATTAAGCTTTATATTGTTGTACTCTTGATATCCTTTCATGGATTGTTTGCAATCTAGTGGGATTTTGCAAGTCTACCTATGCATCTGCCCTCATCCCCGAAATGTCATGGTCATTTTGTAGTTCAGAAGAATTAATTCTGTAATACTGTACATTTCATGTCAGAGGGTACCGAATGATCTGGGGTCAGTTCTGAATGACAAGATTCACCACAGCTCTTTTGCTGAATCAGGCAGTCATCAAAACCTAATTTTATAGCAGAGTTAAAACTGTTTTCTGAAGTTTTGCTAAGCCATGTTGAAATGATAGACTCATCACACAAAAGTTAATAAGTTCAAATGGTGCTTAGGTTTTACAAACACCAATCACCTAACAAGCTCTGATAAGGATTCCATTGGTACTTAAACGCTTGATTCAAAAGCAAATCTAATCAAACATCACAGGAAGGACCGCAGTTTTAGTGTTGTGGGCTCTTTCAGTTTTTATCATACAGCCTAGGCAAAGAATTCACAGGTGATATGACAGTCTGTAACTAGGTTTATCAGACTTTAGCTAGGAGTGTGCAAGTGGCAGTGCACTAAATCTCCAGCTCCTTGAACCCGACTCCCTGAAGAAGTCTCCCCAAAATCACTGTTTTCAGTGTTTTTTGCAAGGGGCTAGCCCCATCACCCTAAATAATATAAACAACTCCATGATTGCACTGTACAGGGAAAGAGGACAAACACTGAGAAATGACACTTGCTGTCTGTACAGCTCCACGACAGTGCTTCTTAATGCAGGTTCTGGCATTGTCAAGGAATCAAGTCTCAGGCAGCCGAGGCTTGGGAAGTCAGGATTTTTCAAGCACTGATGTAGATCAGATGGATAAGTGAGTAATTCTGCATTAAAAATCGTACTGCTTGCTCTGTTGCCTTCCTAATGAACCATGTTAGTATGACAAGGAAATGTACACAGAACTGACTTATACAAACTCTTACTCATCACGTGTTTGTGTTTCTCATTTTTTTTCTTTCTTTTGTTTTATCTTTTCTTGTATCACTACTTTCACATTGTCTTTCCTTTCTGATTAACATATTCTAGACTTATGCAATAATTGTCAAAAATAACAGTTAAGCTTTACCAGCATCTGTCACAGATTCTGCAAGTTCTCAACTCTTTTCCCTAGCCCACGCTATTGTTTAAACCCTGACATCTGCAAGCAAAACTTTTACATTTGGTTTATGTCTGTCCCAGTTGTAGACATTGTAAAGGGATATATTTCTGCAAGGAAAGGAGGAAGCATCATGTTTTTTAAATTATTAACATTATTCAAGGCAGTTTACTTTTACACAGAACCAAATGGGAGTAGTAAAGCTGTGAACTGCCTTAGGTCAGAGATGTAGGTCATCCCTTTACTGCCAGTATTGGTTTAATAACTAGTTTGCTGACCATGTATTTTTCAGCAGAAGTCTGTGTATCTGGCAGTGCTGAAGGGAATGAGGAATGAAACGGTATTTTAAGAGGTTGAGCTCAGGATGTTCTTGTAAACCAGCTGCTAACACAGGAAACAAAGACTTTTGTTTTAGGGTAGACTGAATTAAAATATGTGAAAAAATGTTTTTCTTTAATGTAGCATGTGTGAAAAACAAAGTTTTATGAGGAAACACCATGAAATCTAAGCTTCCTTTAATCATAGGTCTTGATTTTGTTATTTGGTAAATTAGACTTTGTATCTGAACATATAAAGCTAGTAATTAGTCACTCCTACCATCATGGGGATCGTGTGACTTAATGTTTCTGTAACACTCTAGAGCTGCTCCTCTTGGTTTAGTTTAAGAGATTGTGTTAAAACCAAATTCACTGCTACATTTTGTAATTTCATGGTTTATTTCAGTCTTCCTCTTTGGCTGTTGTCACTTATTTTCTTCTTTATTTCTTACTTCCCTCCTTCCTCTCTCAATTATTTGTTCAACACTTTATTTATTTTAGCTAGGTAGGTTGTAGAACAGAGCATGTGTATGTACCTTTAAGAAGCATTTCCAGATGTAGCCATGTGCATATAAATAGTGACCACGTGCAGGCAGCAGTGCCATTTTGGGAGAACAGACAGAATGTTAACATGTATGAGTGTGGTAATCAGTCTGTTTATAAGTTTACTTATGTTTTATTTACAAAGCCTCATTCCTGACGTGTTTGTGTGTAATAAAGCTGCTTGAACTGAACCCACAAATGTTCGTCTGTTTTATCCTGACTAGACAAGCGACACGGTTCAAACCAGGATTGAGAGAGCAACTTCTTCGAGCCATGAGCTACAGAGTTAAAGGTGAAGGCTGGTTGAGTGAACGGAGCTCAGACAAACAAAAAGGGACAGAAACAAGCTTAAGGTAGCAAGAACTGCACAAATTGGTCAAGTGAGAGGTATATGTGCCAAGCCGAGATCCTACTTAGTGGAATCTGAGGGTATAGAATACTGGAGAAACTGCGGACATCTTCTTCCTTTATCAGAAATGATATCGCAGCATCGTACCTCTGATACAGACACTAGATCTCAAAGCAACCCTGACAATGTTCGTATCAAAGAACAGGTCTCAGTATCCATTTCTGCTCCTGATGATGTCCCAGATCTCCCCAAAGTTGCCCATTCCTTGAAGAAAGTCCCTGTTGCTAGATCCAATTCTGACTTTTATATTACATGATCAGGTCATATTTCTAGACCTAGCGTAAAATACACAACAACCTGGGCATGATTGTTTTATATGTGTCTGATTTTGTATGATTGTATGTCAAAGAATTAGTTCCGTATAACTGCATGTCAAAAGATAATTTCTGTAAATTACATTTTAGTGAATACTGTCATTTGACATATGAGTCATTTCTTAAAGAGGGAGGTGTTGAACAGAATGTGTGTATGTACCTTTAAGAAGCATTTCCAGATGTAGACGGGCATATAAACAGTAAGCACACACAGGCAGCAGTGCCATTTTGAGAGAACAGGCAGAGTGTTAACATGTATGAGTGTGGTAGTCAGTCTGTTTATAAGTTTAAGTTACAAAGCCTCATTGCTGATGTGTCATTGCTGATTGAACTGAACCCACAAATGTTTGTTTTATCCTGACCAGACGAGCAACAGTTGAAATGGTCGTTTCTGAACTCATTTCAGTCATGACCTGAGCCAATCCATCGCTCAATCGTCAGATTTCTGGGAGTTGAAGGAAATCAGAGTTATCGCTGGAAATCAATGCATACAAAGAAGAGCATAAACACTTCACCATTAACAGAACTGAAGTTGGAACAGTGAGTCAAACATCCTAGACAATGAACTGTCATAATACTCAGCCACCAAACAGGTTTCTATTTTTAGGTAATATAAAGGCTTGTCTATCTCAAGATTATCTTACACTTTGAGCTTAATTGACATGTTTTTGCTTTTCAAAGCTTGGCCACAGTTAAACTTCAACCCCTTATCCAAACGTACATTTCCTGTTCACAGTAATAACCCAGGAAGAAGAGTTGGAGGGGGCAGGGGAAGAGAGTTGAGCAGTTCTACTTCTCGTCTCAAGGTGTATCTAGTGACAATTTGTGGACATCTTTCCTCATAAATTTGCATTTCTGAGTATGTCTTAGGTGTTCAACTCAGGTTAATGCAATCCTGCATCCTTCCCTTGATAAACACATAGATAAACACACAGAATATACCACAGACTTCACTGCATGCTTGGTGCAAATTATACCCTTAATGGGGAATTTAATGTTAGCTGGTCCTCTAACACTCAAAAAGCAGGAACTTTATTATGGTATCTTCCCTTGGGAAAGGTAAGCAGACACTGGCCACTTGTCCCTCCCCCCATGCCCTCTTGTACCTCAGCTTCAGACTGACCTTTGATTATAAGTAGCACAGACTAATACCCTACCTCTGTTCCAGGTGGCAAATTCCTCCAGTCATTGTTAATCTTCAGGGTCAACTGGCTTCTCAGTACCTCTCATATGATCCCCTTCACCTAAATTGCTACATTGCCTTTAGTGTGTTTGTCCTTATAAGCTCCATTTCGTCTTATTTTGCTTGTCTTTGTGAGACTTGCTTCTTAGTCTAAAGTCTTGTTAAAAGCATGCATAATGTCTTGAGTTCTAAGGTAATTAATTGATCTTAGACAATTTTCTTGACTGTAATACTATGATTAGGTCATGCATGAAAAAGTACTCTTGTGGTCAGGTCCACCTACTTCTGCTAAATAAATAAAAAAAACAAACAGAATGTATTCTGTTTGGATATCTACTAGCAAAACAGTAGAACAAAGCAAAGGAATCCTTTGTCTCACTGCAAGGAATTTTTCATTTAGCTGATACATCAACATCAGTTTTTTTGTTTGCTTGTTTTTTTATCAGTGTCTGCTCTTTTCCCCTCTTCATTTGGTATTTAACACACCCTTATCTCTTCCTTGGGTTGTTCCAGCTCTCCATGCATCTCAACATCTTAGTGCAAGAAATCTGGACAAAGCCAAAAATAATGAAGGAACAAGGGCCCAAAAAATACAAACAGATTTTAAGTATTGCTCTTACAAAATTAAAAAGTTGCCAGAATAAAAGGATATGGATTACCATGCATTTTTCTGGATGGTATGAAGTCTGAAACTCAAATGTATGTGACGATTTTGTGACTTCAATCTTCAGTGTTTTCCCAGAAAAAAATACATATTTTATGAGGAAGAGACCAAATTTTATGAGTAACAGACCAAAACTATGAGGCAAAAATCAGGACACTCTGCAAAAATCTGAATAGCTGAGAGGTATCCAACCTACCCCTGTACTGAGAATGCCTTATAGGAATACTTTGTATGGCTGAGACAGAAATCCTTTTCAAAATTTTAAGAAATCTCCTTTGTGGAATGCAACAAATTTTTGGACTATGTTCAGGGCAAGACATAATCTCTTGAGACAACAAAACATCTAGTCTGTGGAACCTGTGTATTTTTACTTTTTTTACAAGTATCGCCCTAACAGTAAATTATGTAGATATGGTAAAATAAGATATGATGATGTCCCTTCTGTCTTTTCCTGTAAGCCTGCCAAAGAATAGATAGCATGCTGTTCTTATGTTAGCTGCCACTCCAACAACGTCAGGAATGGTCCCATCTTCCTAAAAATGGGTGTTGCTTTGTAGATGATCACTCCGTTTTCTCTAACCAGTCTGACAACTCCACCTGTTTCCTGAATCTGGTTCACTGGCATCACAGCAAATGCTTAGGTAGTTGACCAATTCTACAGCTGCTACTTTGATTCAGTCTTTACATCCTTTTTTTCTTTTTTGATGTAATTGGATTTTAGGAGTCCTCAGCACAGTCACAGTAATCTGAAACAGCCAAAGTGGCTGAAAGAGATTATACTGCAAATAAAGTCTTCAATAACCAACTCAGACAGAATATGACTTGAGTAAATGGGAGCTCCTGAAACATTACAGACAGGAAAACATTGTCACAAATGTATGTGTGTAACAGGTACTGTGAAATCCTAATATTGTTTTGTTTGTAGAAATGGTCTTGAAGAAAACGTCAAACCTTTATTTAAAAAATGGAAAATTTACGATGAAAGTGTTTTTGTTAAATGAGATGCTGAGAGATTTGCTTGAAGCACATTTAATGCTGAATATGGTTGAAATGCATATGCTCTTTGAATTAATGATGTTACCCCGACATACCACCATATTTATTTCTTTGCTATTTATTTAGTTTTTAGCTATTGTACAAATGCAAATTAGTATCAGTCACCTGATGAGAAAAAGTTTCAGTATCTCAGCAGATAATGCATTCCCTTTTAATGACAAACTGTCAGAAGACTGGGGGTTCTACTCCCACACCACTTGCTTGGATTTATGAACCAATACTGATACTGCAGATAATAATGCAGTTATTGGATGCCTAAGCTGTCATGCTTCTGATGAGACATTAAACCATGGGGCCATCTGATTTTGGTGCTGGTAGAAAAAGTATGTATGAAAGATGCATAGTTAAAAGAGCAGGGTGGAAGGTTACCTGTACTCGACCACATCTTTCATTATAAATAACACTGCAGATCTCCCCAAAAATAGACCATGCTGTGTGGGAACAACCAGTCAACAAAGCTAAGTAAATAAAAGTCATGCACTGTTCCTATTTGAAAACATTTTTAAGGAGCTGCCGTTGCAATCCTCCCTTTTTAATTTCTCCAAGTCTTTTGAGTTTCTAATGCCATGATGGGAATGGACCCCATTCCTAAGTCAAAGTATGATTAAAGTTCATGAAATTAGTATTGTTTCAATCTTTGATGTCAGCCAAAAGTGCTCCTCGGACCACTCACAATGTGCCCAATAAAGACTCCTGCAATTTGTGTAGAGTTACATGAATTGGTAACATATGTAAATAAGATTGTAAATTCTTTTTAAGACCCACTGCTACTACTACTACTATTGGAACTGCCTGGGTATCTTTCTTCCACATTGCTCTCATTTCTGCCTGCAGATCCTGATATTTTATGACTTTGTGTCTCTCTTCACGCAAGACACTGTAGTCACTGAGTGTGGTGATTTCAATGATCAATGCTTCTCTTGTCTTCTTTTCTTGAACCACTATATCCGATTTTCTAGCATCTATCTCTTGAACTGTTAGTAATGGATGATCCCATGTGATATAAACTTCATAATTTTCTGTGATGCATTGTGGCTCATGTTTCTAGTGTTTTTCAGCCACTTCAATACCATAACATTTGCACAATCCCCAGTGCAACACTCTTGCCGCATTATTATGCCTTTCAGTATAAAGTCCTTCTGACATTAGTATGTCGCAACCTGCAACAATGCAACTGTTTCCAATTCGGTTTTACAAAACCTACATTTGTGTGTTTCTCCCACATGTTCAATGGACTTTGTAAACCAACGTATATGTAGCCCACTATCTTGGGCTGCAGATATTAACCTTTTATCCCTTGGTTTGAATTTGCCTCTCCTTAACCATTCCTGTGTTTGTTCCTGATCAACATGAGGTTCTTCCAGAAGTTTTCTATACTTGCAACTATATTTATGCTTTTTCCACATTTCTTGCCTTCTCCTATGGTCGTTCACCTTATATTCTTTCTTTTGTTTTTTGGCACATTCAGTTGCTGCCTGTTTTTTATCTATTTCTGGTTTGATTTCCATTCCTGTTTGACATCGATATGCTTCTGCTAAATTAAGCAGAGAAGACATCTTAGATTTATTCTCCTCATGTTTTAAAACTTTCACTTTGTTTGGGTCTTGTGAAGTCAGCAGATATGTGTGGAGTCCCACGATTGTAGATCTATACATATAATCAATTTCAAGAAGGCCCATCCCTCCTTCAGAATGGAGAATATATAATCTTGGTATGCACTGATTTTTATAAATTATTTGGTAAGCGTGAAGCATCTTTCTTGTTTTTCTATCTAATCTATACAACACATTTTGGGGCCAGTCAATCACTCCAAAACTGTAAGTTAGGACAGGAAGAGAAAATTTGTTTATAGCTTGAATTTTGTTCCTAGATGTCAGTGCTGTTTTTAGGATTAATTTAAATCTTCTGAAGTATTCCTTACTAAGTTTTATTCACATTTGTTCGTGTTTTATTGTTGATCCTTCATCATTTCCCAAGTATTTATACACTTCCTCTTGCTCAAGTTCTTTTATATCACATTCTTGTCCCAAACTGATGTTTTCCTGACATTGCAGTTTACCAGCTTTAAAGGTTGCTTTTGCACATTTATCAAGACCAAATGACATTCTTATATCGTCTGAAAAAGTTCTGACAACTTGCAATTGTCCTTTCAATTCCTCATCTGATGAGCTATACAGTTTTAAATCATCAACAAAGAGAAGATGAGAAGTGTTTTACACTTTATTGTTTTCTAGGAGCCAAATTATAGCCATGGTCTAAGCTGTTAAGTAGACAGCTTAATGGGTTAAGGGCAAGGCAGAATAGCAGCAGAGACAAAGAGTCACAGTGGAATATCCCCCTTTGAATTTTTATCCCTGGGATAATAATTTGTCCTTTATCATAGCTTAATTGCATAGTGGTCTGCCACTGTTTCATGGTTACTATAATGTAGTCAATCAGTGTAGGGTATATCTTTATACATTTTTAAGCACTCTTTTATCCAGGAATATGGGATACTATCTAATGATTTTTTGTAGCCAATCCATTCCATACTTAGATTCTTCCCCTTTTTACAGTTCTCCACTATGACTTTATTTAACAACAAATGATCCTTTGTTCCATATGACTTTCTTTTATTGCCCTTTTGTTCTACTGCCATAATTGATTTTTCTTCTAAATGACTATAAACTCTGTCAGCATCAGTTCCCGTGTATAGTTTATACTTCGTCGGAAGGCAAGTTATTGGACTATAATTTTTAGGGTAGCTTGCAGATTCACTCTTAAGTAGGAGCATTGTTTTTCCTGTTGTTAGCCATGTTTTGTCTGTTTGGAGTGTGCATATAAATAGTTGTTGCTCATGGCTAAATCTTTGCATAAAGATGTTATACTTTCAGCTGAAAATTAGGTACTGCATCTAGGCCTGGGGTTTTCCAATTAGATGGTTTCTTAACTTTGCTTCAATCTCTCTGGCTGTTACTTCATCCCATTTCATATCCTGTATCTTTGAACCTCTTATTCTTTCTTTAACTTCTATCCATTTAGCATCTTTGTTATGTTACAAAGAATCTTCATATATACTTCTCCAAAATGTCTTTCAATTCCTTTTACCTCATTTCCCAATTCTCTATAAAATTTTTTGGATCATCAATAAATTGCTTTTGTACGTTTCCTTTATATTCATTTTCATATCTTCTAAGTCTTTCTGCCTGTGCTGAAATTTTTAGTTTATTTGCAATAGTGCATGATAGATCCTAGTCTGTTCTAATACTGCGCATTGCTTTTATCACATCTATTTTTCTTAGTATTTTTGTTGATCTGTTCCCTCTTTTATAATCTTCTAACAGTTACACTTCTTGTCTTAACTGCTTTATATTTTCTCTATTCGATATTTCCATGATGGTATTCGATTTCGCACCTTCCTTTCCCTCACTACCCAGTGTTCTTATGGTAGAACTTTATCAGCTATCAATTTAGCTGCATAGTAATATATCCTGTTTACTTCTGTTATATCACATGGGTCTCTTTGAACAGTCCTAATTACTGTGTTCATTTGTTTTACAAACATCTGGCATTTTGGGTTTTATTAACCTTCTGCAGTCTATTTCTTTTATCGATCTTGCTATATTCATCGATGTCTATGAAATCAAGCAACTCTTCTCTTAGCTCATTTTCTTCCAAACTAAGGGCACATCCCTTGTTTTCCAATTCCTGCGGGCATTCTATAGAAGATTCTATAGCATCTTCCTGTGGCACATTCTCTTCAACTTCATCCTATGCCATCCGTTGCTCTATCATATGGGAACTCACTGGCCTATCACTCCTCAACACTGACTGCTTCAGAGTTTCCTGTTCCTTCCCTTGCTGTCTAGCTTCAAGTGAATCTTTAAACTGTTTTCCTGTAGAAGGCTCCAAATTATCTTCATACTTCACCTGACCAATCACATCCTGTTCCACTGATTTCCCCTTAATTTGGATATCTATTACTGTATCCTGATGTGG
Source organism: Protopterus annectens (assembly GCF_019279795.1). Taxonomy (NCBI): domain Eukaryota; kingdom Metazoa; phylum Chordata; order Ceratodontiformes; family Protopteridae; genus Protopterus; species Protopterus annectens. Next base: position 1,542,913,247 of record NC_056746.1, on the reverse strand, counting down.
TGCTTTCAGAATTAGATTTTCTACACTGAATCTTTCAATTAGCAGCTACTCCATGATCTCAGCTTCTATTTATTCAACGTCTCCATTACTAATCTTCTTTTCTACTTTTCCTCTTTGTCTTCTTATTTTTTGTATTGTACAGTTGTCCACATCTGGATTCCTTTGCCTGTATTTCTCTTCACATATCTTTGGCACTGCTCTTTTTGTATTTGTTAATTTTGCTTTCTCCTTTGCATAAATATTATACCATATTAAATATCTTTTGCTTTCCCATGTCCATATGTCTTCTTCAGATGTTTCCTGATCTTCCTGTTTCTCCCTCCTTTGGGGACTCATGCCATCCTGCTGTGATGTAACTTGTGTTAGGCCTTCTACACTAAATAATTCACTTCGCAAGCACTCCATAACTTCAACTTCTATTTTTTTAACTTCTACTTTACTAATCTTCTTTTCTACATTCCATCTCTGTGATATTATTTTTTTTATTGTGAAATTTTCCATACCTGGATGCCATTGCCTGTATTTCTCTTCGAATATCTTTGGGGCTGCCTTCTTCACATTGATTAATTTGGCTTTCTCCTTTGCATAAATATTATACCATATCAAATCTCTCTTTCTTTCCCATGTCCATATTTCTTTTTATACTTTTCAAATATCTCTTGGTTTTGTTGTTTATATTTTTGCACTTCCTCAGATGCTTCTTTTTCCAAACAGGTCAAGGTTTCTTGATCTATATACTGTTTTTCACAAATTTGTTGTATCAATGAACACAAATTTTCATTTGAAGCTTGTGACAGTTTTACTTATGGAAGTATTTTTCTTTCCTCTAAATTCTCTCTTAATCATTTTGTATATCTTGTGTCTGGAAATTCTGGGCTTTTTGCATAATAGTAACAATACATAATTTCTTTCTTTTCCTCAGTTGTCCACTTTATCGTCTTTATTGCTCTTCTTTGGCCTATCGGTTTTTGTGATTTTTGTAGACTCTTACTTCCTTCTACAACAGGGGGGCATCCTCCACCGTTACCTGGCCTGGCCCCATTGTAGGAATGTTTCCGTATTTTGAGGATTCTGCACTGCCATCTTTTCTAGCCCTGGCACCAGTAAGCCCACCAGGATTGGGCACTTTTTTTCCCTGGGTCTTGTGCACACAGCTATCTTTTCTAGTTTTTAACCTACTTCTGTCCATGATATATGCTATATAAATACAGTCTATATATTAGTGTCACCTTGGTGAGATTTTGTAAAAACAGGATCCACCTCATGAATTTACTCACCGAGACTTGAGGATGAATTCAGTTTCAGCACTACTACTCTCCTTTGCTTGCTGATGTTTCATCTCTCCATTTGGACCCCTCTGTCCATTCGGATCTTACCTGTTTAAGTTCCCTTCTGTTAAAGAAGAAGAAATTCAACTAAAAAAAAGCTCTAACTTGTTTTAGAAATATGTATATACTAAAAAAAAAATGTTAACCCAGTATTTCTAATATCTGGCCATCCTTTCTGAGCAACTTAGTCAGAGGCCATGAACTGCAATGTAAAGGGTCAACAACACTAGTTTCAGAAGCCAGGCATGCTAGGTTTTGTCTCCAGTGGTTTGTTAACATTGGTTTGTGCTGTGACCACTAGCAATATGACTAACACATAACCTAACAACAATGGGTGTATACTTGCCTGTTTTGTTTATGCTAAGAGTGTAAAACAGTATATTTGAAAAAATAAATGACAACAGCTAAAACAAAATAAGAGTATTTTTCTTACTGTCTTTGTTTGATCTATAACATAAACATTTATATGCCCATAAACACACGTGCATGCACACACACACACACACACACACACACACACACGCACACACACACACACACACACACACACACACACACACACACACACACACACACACACACACACACGCACACACACACACACACACACACACACACACACACACACTGGCTTGCTTACAAGATTAAATAAATAAAGCATGCACAGCCTGGACTTGGATATACTGAGCACCAGGAAAATTAGCTTACTAGTTACCTAAAGCATGATTAACAAAATTCAAACAGATGTGATAGGAGAAAGTCAAAGTGTTGCCCGGATAGCATTACAAAGCTCAGACAAGACTATAGTGCAAAGCATGCTGCCTGAGATAGGCTTTATTTTTCCTTTTGCAAGGGACACTCAGAAGGCTGGCTAGGAGTTTAAATGGTTTTAACAGTGTCGATTGTGAAGCACTGTTAACATTAACTGAGCAGGAGAGGTGCACATACATGTAGGGACAATGACATTTGCCATCCCATTGTACTTTATAAGAAATGCAGTGAGTGAGCACCAAAATATGACATAATGCAAACATCTTCTAATATATCCACAATAAGGCAATACTTTATATAAAGTAGAGATTTGCAGCAGAACTCTCTGAGGTACACATTAAGATGCACTCAGTAACATTTCATTGTATGTAAAGCTCTGTATGAAATAACATAGCTGACCTTGTTGGAACAGTAATACTCTTTGTAAAGATAACCATGTAAGCAGTGAGTATTCAGTTTAAACTGAGTGTTTTGCTGGCCACATTTTCAGAAATGGTTAAATTTTCCTATATTGTGAGATGACCCATGAATTTTATAACTTTATTTTCCCTGAAAGTGTTGCTCAGATGTCAGGAGTAAGGAGAGACATTAGAAAACACTTTTAGTGGCATACCAGGCTAAGTGTTATTGCTATGCATATGTGACTAATGAGCTTACTGTTACAAGGAATGACATAATTATTTAGTGAGTTAGTTTGTTTACAGTGATAGTACGCTGATCACAACAGACCATTTATAGGTCCAGCCAAGGTAAAGACATTTACAGTAAGTAAATAAATAAATAAATAAAACATCAAGTCACAAACTCAGAATAACACTATGATACTGGAGATGACTGTGGGAGGAAAGATGTGAGGAGTAACTTGGCCAGGAATTGAAAACTCATAAAAGTTGCCTTTGTGAAAAGTCTGTCTTATCTTAGGAATTTGTTAACACCTCTGGAAGCTGCAGAATTGGAGCATGGCATGAGGAAGACATTCATAAGAGTCGCATACCTCTCAACTGTCCAGATTTTTGCAGAATGGCCAGATTTTTGTCATATTTTTGGCTTGTTCCTCATAACATTTGTGGTTTTCTAGCAAATTGGTGGGACAATCTGAGGAGTGAAGTCACTAAATAGTGACATTTCAGACTTCATATCCCTCAGAAAATGTTTATTAAAACAAACCCTGTTATTCTAGTAACTTTCTAAGTTTATAAGAACAATATTTAAAACCTGTTCCTGTTTTAGGACCTTTGTCCCCCCATTTTGTCAGTCTTTATCCAGACTTTTGCCCTAAGAGGTTGAGAGGTCTGCAATCCATTCAATGACATTTGAACTAATGGCGTTTAGAATTAGTAATATTTCTTAGGTCTTCCATTTAAAGTGAATAGAACTAGGATGTAAAAAACAATTCAAAAGGGTGACTTATTCTCATGAGCTGTGTTCTTATACTGCATTATAGAATAGATTCAGATTTCTAGGAAAACAAAATTTAATCAGAATGTTTGCCCCCATGAGGACATTCAAGTTTACAATAAATAAATAAATTAAAACTCAGTAACATAGCTAGGGCAGGACAAGAGGCGCAACAGCCCCAGGTCCAAAGTGTCGAGGTAGAATGAGTAAGCCTGATCTCTCTTTAATGCAATACTGGCTTTTAAATGCCAGTATTGCATTTATGGTCAAACCAAAGCACTGTGCTCTATGTATAGTCTAAACTGTAGAAACTGTTTGCAACATCATAGCAAGCAGTTTGCTATAGTTTTTTTTTTTCTTTTAACTAAAACCTAAGTGCTGTAGTGCTCTGTGCAGGCAAAGTATAAACTACAGCAACAATTTGCTACCTTTGTAGCAAGTAATTTGCTAGTGTTTAAAAATATATATTTTTTAAATTAAAACAGGATCGCCTTAATTCTTCATGCAGTCAGCATATATAAACTATAGCGACTGTTTGGTCCATTTGTAGCAAACAGTTTGCTACAGTTTAAAAGAAGAAATTATTTTTTTTAATATAATATGTTTAGGGAGGGTTTGGGTCAGGCCTTAGAAATGGGGCCTGAATGGCTGGGGCAGGAGAAATGGAGATGTGTTGTGCATTTAGCCACCTGGTTGGTGTGCCAGTATAAGGAATGTCTGCTTTTTTTTTTTTTGTTCTTTATGGAAGAGCTTGGGGGGATAGCTCTAACTAATAAACTGAATGTTGCAATCGGCTTATTACAGTGAAGTGCTTTTTTTCTTTTGCTCTTTTTGAAGGACTGAGGGGGTGGAGCACTAGTTCATAATATTGACCCAGGGAGCTGGCTGAACCAGCTGTGCTTTTGAGTAATGATAACTTATTTTGTTGTTTGCAGGTTTGGTTCAAGTAGCTCTTTGTGAACAAATAAAACATTGAAGCTTTTTCTGGTTTTGCCCATAGTAGTTTTTTCATCAATATGCACCTTACAGTGCAATGAAGAAATAACCTCTGGGTTTTGTTACCAAAACTGTCTTACAGTTTTCATACACGATCAGTGCAACAGATCTTAACTTGATTCACACATTCTGGGTAGGATCTGTCTAAACTTAATATTTTCACTTGAGGCTTGAAACTTGGTCATGTGACAAACAGTGACACATATTGATTTTGAGACAGATATATTGTTTCTAGGATCAATGTGGCAGTGGGATATAAAGTTATTACATTGTACCTAAGTCAATAGTTAATTGTGCATGGATATGTGGATAAGCTTACTTTAATGCATAATGTACTGTGATAAACTACGTATGTTAAAGGCTTCTGCATAAGTATGTTTATTCCCTTGGCAAACAGCCTTCATGGAAGATAACCATACATACAGAGTGTATATTTAAAAATTATAATTAAGATCATTTAATTAGGAAATAATTTAACAAACTCACAAGCCAATAGAATTCCAAGGCTAAGATAAACTAAATCACAGTCATTATTTTTATAAGTGAACACCTTTATTATACTTTTGATGTGATCCTTTACTAAGTATTATGTTTTAAAATAACAAATTTTCCTTATGTTGTCTTTCAAATGTACCAGTTCTAAAATATATACTTTTTTCACCTAAAATGGTAAGTTTCAAGCCATCTGGATATCTACAGTGATATTTTTGAAATGAGGAAGAGCAGCATTAAAAATAGTTTTACATTTACTATTTCTGATATTTTCTTTCCATCCAGTTTTGAATTACCTTTTAATCTAGACAGTATAAACCAATTTACAGGGACAAGATATACAGTAGATAACTTTGTCAGGTAAACCATCATGCAATCATACAGCAAAGAATTTTACTCTACTAAGTTTAGGAAATGATGCTATTGTATAAGGACAAGTAGGGCAGTCAATATAAAGGATTATATCCCTGCACTGTTTAAGAAAAATTAGTAGTAGCTAGAGGTAGTTTAAAGTAATTATTTATTAACATATTGCCCAAACATTCCCTTGATGCAAAGAAAATAGAAATACTGGTTTGGTATAAAAAATTCCATTATTGCTTGTAATTTCAAAAATATTATCAGACAGCACATTATATTGAGAAATAAAACTGACCTGTGATCTCCCATGGAAGAAAACCTCTGATAAAAAGATAGTTCATTAACAATCAACCCGCTAAAGGCTTTGACATGTCTGTCACATTAGATCCTGGTATTTAGCATGTTGCCTGAAAAGATTTAATTGTGGCTTCTTTCAAAAATTCTAAGAACTGCATAACTTTCTTGCTGTTAAGAATTTACCCTTAAGAGGAGAAATGGCAAATGCAAGAATGATAACTGCTACCATGTAAATAATCTGGGGTAGAACAGGGCTGCTGAAATATTTGGTGGCAACAGAAGATCCAAGAGTTCTTACTTAAAGTGAGATGCAAAAAAATCAGTTAATTGCAGTAGTATTAATAAATTAAACTAAAATGTTTTAAGATAAAGGAACTGACAGTATGGACACACCAATTTGCACACAGGTAACAGCTCAGCAACAAAACAAAGATAGTGAATTACATGACATTGTCAAAAATCACTCATGTATCCTATCCTAAGACAAGAATCTGGCTGTACAGTGCCCTTAAGTTGATCAAAAAATGTAGTCATCAAATGTAATAAAAAATATTGTTTAGGCAAAAGTAAGTTTTGTATGATAATTAGAAAAAAGTATGACAGCTAAATAGTTCTTTAAAGTATCCATTCCCTGCTCATGTTTCACAGTACTGTGGACGATAATATCTGGCTTATAAAAAGGTGTAGCTTCATCCCACAAAACAGAAGATTTTTTGCAAAATATCAAACATATCTCTAGTGTAAGACCCACAATGATTTAGAAACTTTATCAAGCACTTATTTATTACATTTGCCACATTATCACATAGAGAATCAGTACCTGAAACAACAGGACTTGGGGAGAGGAAAACTGACTTCTGAAATGAGACAATTATGTAAGGCCAAATGAGCATGCACATAATGCAACTTTTTCTCCCCATACCATTCTATAAATTAACCAACTATATTATGAAATGCTTTGATTACAGCTTGATACTGAGATATACCCACTTGATTTTATGTGTTCTTGTCATTTAAATGATCTAAGCATATTTTACTGTGCTGGTCTACATTAATATCTGCAAAGTTCCTGTTTTGCTCTGTTTTTGAATACTATTTACCAGTTTTTCCTTACTTCACACAAGACCCTCCATTTACTTTTCTATAAAACACTAAATTCTAGCTGCAATGAATGCAAAATAAGAAAAAAAGAATTAATACCATCATTTTTAAAAATCTACCCTTAACCGTAGAGTAGTGGAGAAATCAGTATCACTGGTGCAGTAAAATAAAGTGGTGTAAGCTGAACTTACAAACTGTAACAGCAGATGTTCAGATTATCACTGCTTTAGTAGCCTTAGCTACTTTGGTTATATCCTCCCAAGAATATAATGACTGACCTTCTTACAAAGCTTCAGGGCCTTTTCTACTCAGCCAAACTGTCAAGCAGCTCAAGCTGAGCTAACTAACAGACAAGTTTGGGCATGAAGCCCTTCAGAGCTTTCCTAACAGCAGATATATGGAGGCTGAGCTCTGAAAAAGCAAAGTTAGGAACAGCTGAAAATAAACGTGTATACCCTGGTTTAAAAAAACACGCCAAAAAACAAGGGGATTGAGGGATGGAGCGGTTGTTGCAACTGTGATCATTTGAACTTCTACTGTCATGCTATGTTACACAACTGTAGTATATTCTTCATATTGATCCTTACTGCAGTAGCCTTACCTATATGGGTAGATTAACATAGCTAACTATATTTGGGCGGTAGAAGGAGAAGGGTCCCGGAGCCCCTGGAGTATGTTCCTAGCAAAGCATGATCTAGACCAAGAGAGGGAACCAAGCTTACAAAAGTATGTACAGAGGACCAAGCAGCAACTTCTAGAATACTTCTAAAATGCAACCCTCTCCAAAAAGTCATAGATGAAGCAAGGTAGAGTGGGCCTTGACCCTGCCTGCAATATATTTGTTACACTGAGTATAACAAAAGGTAATAGTCTTAGACAATCATATGTTAAAAGTCTGCTTTGACACAGGTTGCCACGTCTTCTTAATTTCACAAGTAATAAGCAATTGATACAAAGATCTGAAAAATATAGTTCTGTCAAGATAGTTCCTGAGTTATCAGTGGACAGCCAAGGTATGGAGTATAATTTCTCCCTCATTTTTAGGCTTTGGAAAGAAAATGAGAAGATGGATAGTTTGGCCTAAATGAACTCAGATGCCACTTTAGGCATAAAAGAATGATCAGTTTTCAAAACAATAGTGTCCCTGTAGAAAATGAGATAGGTTTGACTCTCCATAAGAGCTTGCAACTCAGATACCCATCATGCAGAGGTCAGAACAATCAGTAAAACTGTTTTCTCTGCTAATAACCTCAAGACAGACAGATTAGCTGATTTAAATGGACCTAGTGGTGTTAGCTTGTCTAACACAAAAGAAGGACCCCAAGTAGGGGCCACCAGTTTTATAGGAGGCCTGTTATGCAAAATCCCTTTTAAGAACATTTTGACATGAGACTTCATTGAAAAAAGAGAACCCATGTGCAAACATGCTGAAGTGGTCAATAAATGAAACTTGATAGAGGAATAAGAAAGGTGATAGGATAGTTACACACACAAATATTGTAAAATCCGAGAACAACTAGCCCTAATTGGGTGCTGGTTATATTGATGGCACCAACTAGAAAACCTTTTCCATTTAGTAATACATGATGCTACATGCCCTCAGAAAACATGTACCTAAAAGGAATTAAGATCTTATCATTCAGGGTGTCAGATGAAGATGATTGAAGTATGGGTGTATCAAGCACCCCTAGTCTTGTGCAAGTAGATGCAGTCTTTGAGGAAACTTGTGGATCTTCCCCCTGGTCATTTCAAGAAGAAGGGAGAAAGAACCATGATAGCCTGAGCCAGAAGGGAGTCATAATGATCTTGAGAGATTCCTTCCCAATTTTTAGAAGTACCCTAGATATTAGTGGAAATGATGGAAATGCATACAGGAACATTCCTGTTGAAAGAAAAGAAAAAAGATCTTTCTTCCGGCCTTCTTGCATGGAGTCTTGGAACAGAATTTTGCCAGGTGATTGTTTAGAGAGAAGACAAAGATATCTACTTGAGGAATTCTCCACAGATGAATCAAATCTTAGAAGAACCCCCCTTATCTAGTTTCCATTCACAAGGGTCACCCTGGTTCTGCTCAGCTTGCCTGCCACACAGTTTTGCTCTGACAGAATATAGGATTCCTGTAAAGTGAGATGGTGCAGTAAATCTGTGTCCCTAGCTAACATGGTTAGTTTGCAAAGGGGGGGTAAGACCTAGTTCCCCCTTGCTTGTTGATGTACCATATGATTGTAGTATTGCAAGGAAAATCACAAGCTGACCATCGAGCCTCAAAAGTCTCAAATAAGCATGCTTTTTGGTGACAGTAGCTTAGTGAAGGGCTTTGCTCCCAAACTTGTGTTTTAGTCAGCTCAGCTCAAGCTGTTTGATAGTTTGGGGGCATGGTAGGTGCCTTGAAGCTTTGGAAGCTGGCAAGCCATTATATCCTTGGCAGGATATAATCCTAAGGCTACTGCAGCAGTCATCAGTATGAAGCACATCTGCTTGTGATTACAATAGGCTATCATTATCTTCTGTGCTTTGTAATCCCTGTGCACTTTTCATGTACAGTTGAACACATGCTGGTATGAACCCGTGCTTGAGGCACTGAGTACAATCATTACACTGGACCTACCTGCAGATATCCAAATACAAACTCTTGGCTTGGTTTTCAAAGGAAGTAAATAAACATTTGAGGAGAGTTGTTGTAGTCCATGTTTGACTGGGTATAGACTGATTTATGTTCAGGGAATGGTGCTACAGAGCAAAATTATAAAGCAGTTATTTCAAAATAAACTTTTAATTTCAGATAACTTTCACTTTGTTATACTTGCAGTGCTTTCTTTCTCCATAATCATGTAATATTATATTTTAAATGCTATTTTATTTGTCTGGAAAATCTTTCCAAACAATTCATTTTTTTTAAATACTTCACAGTTTGGAATTTCATCATAAAAAAGACCCAGTCTAAAAGAGTTTGTTTGGAATTGATCACTTTTAACAACTAACTGTTTACATAGCTAAAGAGTTTCATTAAAATTGAGCTTCACTGTTAAGGACAGTTTTATGGAGGCTATTTGCTTATAGACAGCTATGTCCTTAATGATCTTTATGACTTGCATATCATTTAGTTTTAATAAGTTTACTCTGTGTTAAACTGAAAAGCTTACACCTACTATATTTCTGTCTAACAGTTAAACATAGTTTTAGGGTCTACATTTATCTGTATGCATCCTCTTCTAACTTGGTTTGGTTAATGTTGTACAGATTTCCAAAAGATATTTCATGATGACCTCACAACTGCTGTTTGTGACAACCAGACTGTTACCATGGTGACAGCTAAAATATTGCACATAAAAGTACATTGAGGGCAGCAATACTGCATTGTATCCTAATCTCTGTTATATGTTACTTCAGTGGGTTAAAACAGAATTAAACTGAAGCAAGAAATTGAAGTCAGAAGGAATAAAAACTTTAAAGAACAAATATGTTGTTCTACTGGATATAGAAAGGTAGAACAGGTGCCTTAGAGCAGAGATAGAAATTTCAATCTAAAGAGTTATATTTAAATTAAGAGAGAGAGAGACAGAGAGAGAGAAAGAGAGACAGTCTGAAAAAGTGGAATTATCATGTTTTTTTAAAAGGGAAATAAATGTCTCCCAAACAGTTAATTTTTTTTTGGCCAGAAGTATATTTTCCCATTCATAAGATGTAATACTCTGAGAGCATGGAATGCTGTGTAACAAAATAATGCATTTACAAATATTTAATTTTTTCATGACTGAAGATGTGAAAAACTCACTTTAAAAACTGGCAAAATGTTAATTGTGACAAAAGCTAACAACTCAGCAAGTTACTCTCTGCACTCCTCTTTCCTGGCAAGAAACACTGCCAATGCTAACTCTTTTAAAGCAGAAACAAGAGAAAATCTAAACGATCCCTGACTCTGTACTTGCACAACTCCTGGATGATAAATGTCCTGCCTTTTACTTTCTCCTTTTTCAAGTACTATATCCTAAGTTATTGGTCCAAAACCATCTCTTTCTCCTCTACCCCCCTTTCTTTTTCCTTCGACCTATCCTAACACATTCACTCTCGCCTATTAGTAATAATCCTCTCTTTCATTCTCTGTCCTTTTACCAAGTTCTTTTCCAAATATGTTTTTTAGCTCATAGCATTATGCTGCAAATAATCAATGATACTCTGTTTAAATTCTGTATGTTTGTTGATTAATTGTATACTTCTGTTTGCTATGTTTTTTAGGTAATGTATAATTTTCTCCTGGTGCATCTGCTGAAAAGAGGTAGCTTTATGTCCCTTCAGGCTATCCCAGTAAACAAATGCAATGGAACTCAATCAATCAATAAATAAAACAAAAAAGCTTAAGCATTTTTAATGAAAAAAACAATACAAGGAATAGAAAATGTGTCATCCTTTTCAGTAAAGTTAGTGTAAATTTGCTCAGTTTCATTACTCTGTTTCCTTTCCCTTGTTTTCTTACCTGCACCAGCTATTTCTGTGTTAACATTTATGATTTTAATTTGTTGTTCTCCTATATCTCCCAAGGGCCTGAAAATCGAAGACAGGAAGTTTTAATAACATGACAGCAACCTGAATATAGAAGGGAAGTATAGTTTCCTGAATGGCACAAACTGTTGTTGGCTCCCTATTGAAAAGGCTACACTCCAAATTCCAAGGGCTGAAAAAAAAAAAAAAAGTACTGAAAACACAGGAAAGTAAATCTCAAAAATTGCTCTTCTCCTTTAAACTTCTTTTTGTATTGGGAGGGGGGGGGTCAAATCTCAAAAATTGCTATTCTCCTTTAAACTTCTTTTTGTATTGGGGGGGGTCAAATCTCAAAAATTGCTATTCTCCTTTAAACTTCTTTTTGCGGTGGGGGGGGGGACCCCTCCACAACCCCCGAATTTATATATACCAACTCATAGGTCACCATACTGAAGAGAAAAGTGAATATACCAAGAAATGGTATCTCAGCTTTAATTCATAGGTTTGCATATTAGTACTACACTAACTGCCCTTGTGGGCTATTTTAAGTCTAACCAATTGCCATCTATAAGGATCAAACCCTACACTTTATGCTTGTAAGGTAAGCATGTTAACCATTATACCAACCTCTCAAGAACCCACATGCCTTCCGCCATTCATTATCTGTATTTTGGGACATTTCAAATGGCTTCTCCACTGTTTTTTATTTTCCACAGAATTTTGTGCAGTCTGATGTCTGCTGTTCTCGTTTGTATTCCTTTTCTCAGATATGTAATGGAGTATGCATTCAGTTTACTAATTTTTACTCAGTAACAATTTAGTTTGATGCTGACATTTTACAAGTGATGGCATACATAGACTATGAAAAGCTAAGTTCATTGGGAAGCTCTTCTTTTATTTTGCTTGACTGCAGTTTTTTGACACAGCATTGACTTCTGTGTAAGCTGGATGGTGCACTACAGTATTTATTTTTTGTTTTCCCCATTATAATGTAAATATGGTGTTGGTATGTATATTTTAGGAGGTTTGGGGTGTACAGGAAGATTCTTGTCTCTTTTTTATGGTTTCTTTAGTTACACTTCTCAACATTCAAAAAAGATTAATTCATTGTAGGATGTCAATAAAAAATAGAGTAACATTCATTGCTTGGGCAGGCATCCATGTAAGATATAGGAAGCTTGTCTGGTCCAGGGTCTAACCAACTTAGAGTGGGATGCAGAATTGGAAGCAAGTATATGAACTTATCAACCTTAAATGCTTTAGTTTCATCCTAAACCCATTCACGATAATCTGTAACTGAATAATACCCCTACCTTCCTGCCTTATAGATATTCATAGATGAGTTTTGCATGTGCTGGCTGCTATTACGTGTGCAAAATCAAGTGGTTATTGTATAATCAGCCACTGATAAAGCCTTCTAAATGATCAGATGGACTAGACAGTGCAATCTGTAAAGGAAATTAAAGAGATTATGTAGATGGCTTCTCACAGCACAGCTCTCCCACAACAGCTGGCATACAGGAGATTCTCTCTCTCTCTCTCTCTCTGGTATTTAGAGTCTAGTGCCAACTTGTCCCCTAGGAAGAAGGTATACCCCTGCTGGTGTCCCATCCTTCACCATTGCCTACACAGGCAGTAAAGCTTACAGTTACACCATGGTGCACATTAGCTGTCAGAGGCATGGTGTCCATAGATAAAGCTGAACTGATTCTAAAGTAAATCTACAGCACTGTTGTGTGTTGTAGTCAACCGGTGAAGGTATTGGCTGATGAACAGCTGGTTGACACAGTCTTGCTGACAAAGTTGTTATGCAGCTGTACTGTTCTGGTTAACAGCAGTAAGAGTATAGTGGGGGTGGTTTGCAGATAAAAGGAGGGAAACTCCATGGTTTGAGATCACCATTACAACATAGAATAAGAGATAGGTAGATGTAACAGCACATTTTCTTTCTGAGCACCTGGAGAGCAGAGGTGAATTTATAAATTTTTTCAATATGTGTGCACTGCTACTCATCGGTATAAGCTATAGCACACACATGACATAATATTGCACTGCGCTGTAAAACCTATGATGTCAGCAGAGTTAACCAAATCCCACCTCTCATTTTGTTGTAGTGATACATCATTTTTTGTCCCACTTATATCCACACCTCAATGTGCCACACACACCCTTGAGCCACACCTCAACAGATGCATAAAACCCCAATTCACTCAGTCCCCTACTGTACATTTATTGTTGTGAAACAGTACAGCTGGTGTGCACGTTAGCTACTGTGTCCACCTGCACTTTTGCTTTGTCACCCACATAATATAATCCAGTCAAACATTAACCGGTAAGTTGTGACCCAAACATCAGAAATCCCTGTAGTCCAGCAGAAAATAGTTGAGATCTAGAAATGAATCAAAATGGCTAACACTGTTTCAGTCATTGTATTCAATTCATTCAATATTAGTTGAAATACAACAGGGCCACTCTAAACTGAAGTTGGAGAAATGGCGGTTTGAACAAGAAACATATTCCACTCCTATGGTTGTGCTTATCTGTAGAAAAGGTAAATACCAGAATTTTCAAAATAGATGCAAAATCTTTTGTATTGACCAGCCTCATCACTGAACCAGTTATTGAAATTACCCAACGCATCTCACTTTGGATGGGTTGATTAGATAGTTTGTATATTCCTGTAAAAAGAACTTAATGTCACCAGATGAATGAGAAATTAAATGAAACCTACAGTTTATTCCCATGACACATCCAAGGTCTTAGTGTTTCCTCATGGAACCTTGGCCAGATTCAGCTGGGATATAAAGCAGTGTTCCTACTCTTATAGATATAATATCTAAGACATTGTATTACTGTGGCATCTAAAGGTACAAGAGCTGTCAGATATGGGTCATAATTTAGCCAAGTCTCATTGAAAAGTGTTGGCTGTATGGCACAGACAGAGGGAGCTTTAACTATAACCCAGTCATCCAGGGTTCAGTTAGTGACAGCACTGGGGGTTCCAGACAGGGAGAGAAGGATTGAAGGGGTGTAGTATGCTTACCTGTCCCAGGACAAGGTTGGGATTTGCGATTAGTCAGTGGCAGACAGTGTGGTATGGTCAATACTGGATACTGGAGAGGTCACAGCTTGTGCAGCATGAGGAGTGAAAGGACTGTTTGGAGACAATGTCCTTTGCAGGTATAGGGGATATCCTCCATGGTCAGCCCATGATACATACCCTTCCAATTCCTTGCTGAGTACCTATGTGATAGGATCAGGGTGAAAAACAGAAAAAGCACAAACCACTACCAATGGCTGCCTGGCTGAGTACCCCTCTTAGTTGGAAGAAATGGGTACCTGATGGTTTGTAGGAAACAGGACAAGAACTTGTAAAAATATCTCAATGAGAAATGCTAAATCAGTATCTTTAAGATGTCCACAGCAATACATGTCTTATTGTGGAAAGGTCTTGCATTTAAATACAGCATTTTGTGTAGGAAAATAGTTTTCAGGTTTTAGCTATTGTTTTAGGATGAAGATAACATTCCCAGACTATCATAAAAAAACAAGGTATGCTACTAGTCCTCCACAATCTCATCTCAGGGTGGCTTGATGCTGCCCTAACCAGTAGACACATATCTCAAACAAGGGAGAGGTTCGATTCCCACCAATGTGTTAACCTTACCTGAAGTCTAAGCATAATAATAAAAAAAAACAGCCAGGGCCCTGAAAGGCACAAAAAGACAATGAGTAAATAAAATGGCACCTTGTAATAAATATACTTCATAATAAAGCTCACAGAACATTAAGGCACTACTAAAATAAACAATAATAAACCTACACTTCAAATCTATAAGTTGTTAATAAGGTGGTGACACAGTTAAGATGCAGGCAGTGAGTTTTATGGCTCTGAAATGGTAGGGTTCCCTATGTCACTGTTATTGGAAAAGGTGATAAGATATTAATGAAGGGCAAGCTTATAATCCATTAAATCAAATGAGGATAAACAGCCAAACAAAATACAAATGGTAAACATTTCAGTCTGTTTCAAGTTAAACATTAACAAACCAGCAAATGTGAACCTTGTGCCATTTCCCTGCCATTGGTGACAGAAGCACTGCTCACAGTGTAAGTAATACAATTTACTAAAATGGCTGTACAGTCTTGTGGAACATCTTTCTCAATGGTGCTGAACAAGCTGCTTTTTTGGCCAGGTGCAGTGATAAAAGTATTGCATAATGCCCTCATGGTATCGTGCAAATCAAAAGTCAGTGCTGAAAGCTGTCAAACTGGTGATATTCTGGATAAGTCGTTAACTCCTTTGATAGGTATGTATGCAGTAATGCCTGAGAAGGTGGATATTATGGGGGAATAATAGACTGCCCTGGAGTATTTTGAGACTGACTCCAAAGACAGACTGATTCACTCTTCTAAGTTCTTTTATTTCCTTATAATGCCCAGTCTAGAGGACATTACTCCACATAGAAAAATGGCCTGTATTTCATGTTGCTCACATTTCATGTATGATTATTTACTTATTAAAGGATGTTTGTATATTTATCTATAAGTGTCTGTGAAATAAAATAGTTCTTTTTAAGATAATAATGTGTTTGTTTATTGTGAGTGCATGTCAATATATGTAAACTGAAGTTGGTTTTCAAACTTTTGAGTTCAGTGACTAAATCATTATCTACAGGAGGTGCTCTTGTTCTTACACAAAATCTCCTTGCAGGGATGATGTAGCCATGTATCTTTCAATGTAAAGGACGGAATCAGTAAATCTTAATACGCCTGTAGCTGGTACACAACTAGGCTTACTTTTATTTTCTATGTAAAGATATAGAAACAGCAAATAAATGTGTGCCAGTGTAGGGAGTGTCACCATTTTCGAATGATTTTGCTTGTTCATTTGAGACCACCATCTTCCTCTGCCCTCACCGAAAAATTGCAGACATATTCAGGCATGCAGACTCACACACAGGCACATATATATGCACACACATGCACACATACAAACACACATATCAGAAAATATTTTTCAGAGGTAAAATTGCCTTCTTTCATCATCTTAGAGTTAGCCATATTCCAGTTATGACTGCAGCAGAGGTAGGCCGTGTGTAAATGGGGAGTGGAGCAATATAGTCTGTCAGCAATTTTGCAGACTATGTCATTATGTCATCCATCACCCTTTATAAAACTGTTCCACATTTTTGCCCTAATATCCTGTGGCTGTTCATAATTTTTTCAATTTTTACTTTACAAAACAGTAAGGCTTAAAGTCATCAAATAATGCTAGCCATATTTAATTATGGAGCTGACTAAGTGGTCACTGGATCAGGTAATTATTTCAAATTTAAATAACTGGAAATTGAAAATGGAAACATTTAAGAGTAGCCCCTCTTTCACAGCTGATGTAATATTTGAAGTTTTTCTGTGACAAACTCAGTGGTAATAGCCTCATTTTAACAAAACTGACAGTATAATTTTACTTGAAAAAAAAATCTTCAAAACAAAAGCTTCCAGAAATAGTTGCTCTTTTAAATTCTACACCCACCACTTACACAGTCGGGCTAAGGGGATTCACCACTTGCAGCCAAATATGAAGAAATTGCAGTTACTGCTTCATTCTTGTCAGTGATAAATGACTGGCCTGAAGATCGTCAAGTGACAGAAGTGAATTACAGAATGGGTGCCCTGCTGTTGTCTGCAGTAATGTTTCATAACTAAGTTCACCTACCAAATCTTCATATGAATTAAGAGTTCCTGTGGTATCCTTTATTCAATAAACTGCTTTGTTCTTTGCTATAGAGAATGTAAATCTAAATAATCCATTCAAGCCAAAGTTAATATCACAGTCATCTTTGAGTATTATGAATTTTGAAATGGTTATAGATAATGTTTGTAAGTGACCAGAATGCGATTTTCAATTATGAAATAATGATCAGAAGTGCTTTGTAACAGAAAACAAAAACACTTTTTTTCTGCACGACAGTATATGGAATTTTACCTGTCTTGCTATTACAGTCAACTCCAATATCATTACATCGGTAGGAAAATAAGATAATTCACATATGCACACATACACAAACACACTCCGCTTCATGCAGTTTGTGTCAAAATTTTGTTCAGCTTACTCATTCATAAAGATCACTCGTTTTGATCCAGTCAAACTTGTAAGTTGTTGGGGAACAGCAACTTTTTACTACTGTGTATATAAGCAAATGTACGAAAGGCGAATACAATTCAAAGGGACATGTTATATCATTTCATTACCAATAACAGGATTTTGTCACGAATTCTCATCTTGTAAAAGGATAGGATGACAGTCATCATCTGTCTTTAAATATTAACAGATGGGGAAAAAGAACTTTACATTCAGAGCATTTTCTTTGTTTGGTGTGCTTACAGTATGAAGTCACAGTCCAAACCACAGCATTACATAACTTTGAAAGCAAGGTAAACTGGAGTAAAGTATGACATTTAATAAGTGAGATGAGCTTGTAAAATGCAGTCTAGCACTGAGATCTCCACAGTTCTATGCTTAGTGCTTCTCCACCTTTGTTGGGCCCATATCAAGTAAGAGCTGCCTCTGTGCTTTGAGTTGAACCACTCTAGCCCACAAAGATCTACAGACACACACTTAGTTAAATCGGAGTTGACCATGGCCAAGATGGTGAACAGGTAGATTCCTTGAAAAACTATATTGTTTAAAACATGTATTTTCATATATCTGAGATCCAAAGGCAGCATTTTTCTAGGGGTTGAATGAGCACATCCCATATGATATCTACATGGAGATTTCTCTTGTGACATCCTCCTTTAGTACATATTCTAACTCTATCATGGCAGAGACACAAAGAAATTATGTTAAGTATGGGAGGTGTCTTCTTTTAAACACTTATCTGCTTGGAACAGGAAACAATACATTACAGGCACTAGTTTTCATAACTGCATATGTTGGCTTGTAGCTGTAGGCAGCCAAGCTGTGATATTAAATACTTCTAGTGCTAGAACCAGAACTGACATGCCATTTTTGGGGGTTCACAGCCAGTATAACCACCAATAAACCATGTAGGTGGCCTATAACAAAAAAAAAAGAAACAAAAAAACTGAGCATGGAATAAAGCAGGAGGGCCAATTTATTATTTTCAAAACTGCATTTTCTTTATTTACAAAGTAACATGTCTGGACAAGCAATACAAAGCTTATCATAAACCAGGGCACCCTGACAACTTGTCATAAAAGAATGAGGATTATTTCAGTGATACAATCTGGTAGAATCACCTGGAATGAAAACTTGCACTGCAGAGACTTCAACATGCTATGATCTGGAGGCATGTGCCTGCTATCAAATTACTCACATAGCTTGTACTCTAACTTAAAGGTCTGCTATTACAAACCCTATCTAACACATAGGCAGAGCACGACTGACCTAGTGGCATTGTTTTGGTGGATATTGCTGAACCAATGACACACACTGAATGTCACCCTCTGTACTCTGGAAATAAGGAAGACTATCCCTATACAAATAGTCCAGTCAAGCCCATATCACTTCACTTATAATCAGAGTCAGCAAGAAAATGCCATAGACTTGAGGTGCAGCATATGCCCAAAAGCAGTGCTTAGTATAGGTGGTACATGGCATTCAACACTTAATTAATATTGATACAACAGTGCTCTGCTAATGTGGGACACCATGATATAAGGAGATCCAGAGCCACAGAGCTGGGCTATCTGTTGTTACATGGCTTCATGCAACAGTCCCAAGACAGGTCAGGAGAAAGAGACAATAAGAAGGAATCAGCTTGGTTCCATGCACTTTTTCACATGCACTCTTCACTACTGCTGTTACCATAGCGATTGTTTTGGAGTATGGCCGCTGTCTATTGTCTCTTTTCAGTTTTACTTGACACAATATTAGCAAGAGCTGTCATGCAGTCTGGACTCATATGATATTGCCAACTGTGTTGGCAAGTTTAATGTTTCATCTTTCAAGAACCATAGCATTCAGGTATGTGCATTTTGTTGCATGGTGTGGTGCTTCACTGTAGATAAACTGTATTTTAACCATCATAAACATGTTTTCTGAAATGCAGAAATCACAACGGATCCTGATCCACTGTGACAACTCTGTTGGCCCTCTCAGATGGTGTCTACCCTGACTCAGGTTTCTTTATTTCATGTCAAAATTATAGGCATAAATAAATAACTGCAATGAAGCATTTTATTGTGAAACAAAAGCTATAATCATTATTTTTGCTTTCCGTTTTTATAAGAATCCACTGAATTATTTTATTATCCTTGTAAGTTAAACAACTCTTTGAGGACCTTTAAGTTTGTGACTGTGTTCACAAGGTAAAAGAAACTAGGAAAAACACACGGACAGATTTGAGTACCAGTCAATGAAATTGTTTTTTGTAGTCAAGGGGAATATTTTCCTTCCTCAATAAACTCATGCCATCTCCACCAAGACAGAATAAGTGGTCAGGACTGAACCATAAACCTACAAATGTGATATAGAAACATACAGCAAACATGCTGTACTTAGAATTTCTCTGTACTTCTGAAATGACTCACATATTTGTTTTGTACTTATTAAGGGTACAGAGATAGTCTGTATGGGCATGCTCAGTGGAATTGTTTTCTGAAGACTGTTAAGAAGTGTGGAGTTCTTGAATCCAACCAACACATGTCTATTTGTATCCAAGAAGTGCAGCATTGAAACTAAGAAAGCCAGAGAGTACTGTGTAGCCGTAGCTCAGGTTAAGTACAAAATGCTTATCTTCTGGAGCTTTATTATTTCAAATGAGAAAATAAAATAAAAGCAACACTGCACGATGGGTTTCTGCTTCAGTTCCACTGTGTGCTGTAGCTGTGGTCCTCCTGCTCCACATCCCTACCCTTGTAGTCCCCAATGTCTTTTAATAGCAAACCACACCTGATGTAGCAGAGGCGACTGATACAGCCATATATGACTAATCATCCTTTTCCACATGGAAGACCTCTTGTGGTTGCTGTTAAATGCAACAGAAGAGCAGATAAAAAAGTCATACAGCCATGATGGAGAATGAGTGTTGCCTGCTATCTTCACATAACTTGTTTAAGAATATTGGTTGCCGGGTGTAGACTATGTATTATATGCTGTGTCCAACTATGTGATTACAAAACAAAAAACAGCAAGCAAAAATGAAGCGGTGACCTGCAACTTTGTGTGGATAAGTTGCACTGCATAACTGCCATGGGACCTCATTTTTTTAAACCATTCCAATCTTTAAAATATGTTGCCAGGAGATCTGGCCATATTTTTTCATGTAAAAGAGGACACAGTAAAACTTTCAGCAGTATGTGATGACTAAGCTTCGTACAATAAGGAGAGACTGCTTTCTGTAGGATAACAAATAATGTGATAAAGCTTCAAAATATTGCCACCCAAGGAGAAACTATTGGTCTTCATAAATTTGTTCTACCAAATGTGTAATCAATAATTAAAAGAATACCATCTTTCATGCAAATGTCAGCACTCTATGACACTTAACACATTGTCCAGTACTCGGCTAGGTTGAGTTTTAGTGTAAATTTTCATTTTATTACTCACACTACATTGGGAAATGGTAAGACTGTGAAATTTATAGCACCCTTACTGCTTGCGTGAGACCACTGTTCATTTTAAGAGTAAAGTTTCACCTTTCCTCACCCATGGTGGGACCACTGACTCAACATACTTTAGTAAGGTTGACTTAGGGAGCAGAATCCGCATATGGGAGTGGCAGAGCAGGGGCTTAACTTTCCTGGAAAAAAATATTTTTTTCTTGCATGTCTAGATGAACATTTTGTACACAGTGTAAAAACTGACAAGTTGCTCCTCATAGAAATGAAATTTGATTTAACATCAAGTAAATTGTTTAACATTCCACTATAATTTAGGTACAGTGGGTCACTTAGATGACCCCATAATGCAAGAGCTATGCAAACTACCACAACACAAACTACAAAAGGAGCTGTTTGATGATTGATATTAAATTATTCTGTCTTACTCAATTTTAAGCAACAATAATACATTTTATCATGTATGCAGCATAAATTTCAAACCAAATCAGGGACCATTTCTACAAGCATACCCAGAGAGAAATAATAAAGCAATAATCCATGATTGTGAGTGAGTATATCAGGATTTACCCATGACTGGTGTAATTTAATCATGAGGATGAAGCCTAACCCTAACCTTAACTGCTACAACCCTAACTCTAAACCTACCCTTAACTACTAAAATCCTAACCCTAACCCTAACTACCAGAACACTAACTCTAACCCTAACCCTATCTGTAACCATTGTAACGCTAACATTAACCCTAACCCTAACCCTAACCCTGACTACCAGAACACTATAACTAATCCTAACCTACCTACTAGAGCACTAACTCTAACCCTAATCCTAACCCTAACTTTATCCCTAACTCTGAGCATAACCCTAACACTAACCCTAACCCTAATTACCAAAACTCTAACTCTAACCATAACCCTAACCCTAGCCCTAACCTAATTCTAACCATAACACTAACTCTAACCATAACTACCAGAACCCTAATTCTAGCCATAACCATAACTCTAACCTTAACTATAA
The DNA here is from genome assembly GCF_019279795.1 of Protopterus annectens. NCBI lineage: Eukaryota > Metazoa > Chordata > Ceratodontiformes > Protopteridae > Protopterus > Protopterus annectens. The sequence continues at coordinate 1,542,891,422 of NC_056746.1, read as the reverse complement.
CTACCAGAACCCAAACCTTAACTCTAACCCTAACTATAACTAAGAGAACCTAATCCTAACCCTAATTACTGGAACCCTATCTGTAACTCTAACCCTAACTACCAGAACCCTAACCCTAAGTCTAACCATAACCCTAACTCGAACCATAAAACTCCCTTCCAGACTGATGCCCTAATCTACATGTCCACTTACTCCATCTCCATGGCTGACGCACTTTCCTCACTGAATCTCAAATGATGTCTTCAGGTAAGCTGCAGCAGCTGCTTCCTGAACTCATCACTGAGTCTGAGCATGAGACTGAGCCTGAGCATGAGTGGCAGCCTACCAAAGTTACAAGAAACTCGGGTCCCTGGTTTCCAGGCCATAGACTTCGAGGGCTTGTAATAGACCCACATTCCTTTGGTCAACATTAATGTTTATCAAAAAGTAAATGGATACTTTACTTGAGATATGAGACCTTTTCAACAACACTGCAAAGTGAGTATCCTCAATATGCTGAGAAACTTTAAAATGGTAAGTTTTAGCCCTTCTGTTATGCATATGTTATGGATCTTGGTGAATGTGCAGATGGAATGGGAGTGAAACTTCTTGGCATATCACTTTTTAATTTCTCCAAGGCTTTTAGGTTTCTAATACTAGAATGGGAATGGACCTTATTCCTAAATCAAAGTATGATTAAAATTCATGAAATTAGTATTGTTTTAGCTTATGTTAGCCAGAAGTGTTCTTTGAAGCACCCGCAATTTGACCAGAATTGACTCATTGTGCAATTCATACTGAGGAATGTGTACTGGTAACATAGATAAATACAACTGTAAATTATTTTTTATGAGACCCATTGCTCCTACTACTATTGGAATTGTCTGGGTATCCTTCTTCCCCATTGCCCTCATTTCTGCCTGCAAATTCTGGTATTTTATGACTTTATGTCTCTCCGTATGTAAGACATTGTAATTATTGGGTGTAGCAACTTCAATGATCAATGCTACTGTTGTCTTGGGCTTTTCACGTTTTAATTTCTCCAAATCTTTTGGGTTTCTAATATCATGACGGGAATAGACCCCATTTCTAAGTCAAAGTATGATTGAAATATAAAACAAAACAAAGTGTATATACCTTTTTGAAAGTTGTTTGCACTCCCTATAGCTGTATTGTACTCCTATCTGTGGATGCTAACAGCCTACCACAGACCCCACTCAACCTCTACTCTCTCCAGTCCATCACCACCCCTCTAGGACCTCATGCCCCTCTACTGCAGTTACTGACATGTCCACTAGATGGGAGCATTTACCTACTTTTAAATTTTTCACTCTAGACTAAATAAGTTACTTAATATTTGTCTGTCCTAGTTTTGCCCTATTGCCCTTTCCTAACCTCTGTAAACCTCCCTGCCTTCCTCCTAGTCTCACTTAGCAAATTAGCGCCTTACCCCTGTACCTTTCTCACCTTGTGCTTGCTATCCATCTTACTGATTGTTCCTCGCTGACTTGCTCTTCCGACTTCTTGGCTCTACCCACTCCATTCACCCTGCAGGCTCACTCTGCTCCCATACCCTGCCACCAATTCCCACCCACCCCCCAGCACATCTACATTTATAGCTAATACCCCACACACAGTTCCTTTCAACACCCAATCAACTAATTCCTAACCTGAATTAATCATCCTCTCCTAGTTTTATACTTTACTATAACTCCACCCCCTTGACACCACTATAGGTATATCCCAATCCCACCCCTATCTGTAATCCAAAACAAAGACCATGCCTACCAAGTCTGCCACATTATTAACTGAAATACTAATGCTTATTAGCATATCCTACTTAAACTATCTCACCAGACCACTGTATGTCAATCACTCTCCTTCATTTCATACAACTACCTCAGTCCATATACAGTATACACACTCCAAAACCTACATATCCTCTAGCCTCTTCTTCCTCAACAATACTATGGTCTTCCTCTATAGACTTATATCTTACCCCAACAACACCATTCTCATCAATAATACCTCTATCTCAAATCTTACAACCCACAAACTTGAAACTAAGCAATTCAAATACCTACTCTCCAACATTCGACATTCAATCTCTATCCTTCTCTCTGGTGACATACACCAAAACCCCGGCCCCTCTCCCTCACACAATTCTACCTCCCCATCCCACCCATACTACTTAGCAGGTAGGTCCCTCCACTTCACAGTTCTAAATGCCCAAAGCATCTGCAATAAAATCCCTAACTTCCATGTCTGGCTTCCCCACAATCAACCAGACAGTCTGTCCATTTCCGAAACCTGGTTAAACCCCCATATCAAAGACTCAGAACTTATGTCACCCAGCAACTGTATTACTGGAAAAGATAGAACACATAAGAAAGGGGAGGTGTCGCTCACCTTTACTCCTCATCCCTCCTAGTGATTCCCTACTCCAAACCTATCCCTACATTTGGTAATGCCAAAATAATCCCAGCCCTTCTTCACATAAATAAACATAAACTCATCTGTATAGTCACTCTCTATATCCCCCCTGGAGATACTGTCCAAATCCTCTAAGACATTCTCTCCTGGTTCTCTACTAACATTACTAATGAAACTATTATCCTAGGTGATGTTAACATTAACTGGACCACAATTCAATCTCCAACCACCTCCCTAACTATAAACCATTCTAACTTCACTCATTACCTCAAAAACTAGACCCTCCAAGGACTTCCACCATGGGAGCACCTTAGACTGGATTCTTGTTTCACATTCTCACCATATCATCAACAGTGGCACCCTTCCCGACCCATTAGGTGACCATTTTCCCATTTTTGCCCATCGTCTTCCTTCTTCTCTACATCTAACCGTACCTCTACCTCTACTTAGTGCCTAAAAAACTTTAACCCCGATGAATGCTCAAATGCACTAAAAAAAGTAAACTGGAACCCACTAAAATCTTTATCCCTTCATAATGCCATTTCCTACATCAATACAACCTTCTCAGACTTGCTAAACGCCTTTGCCCCCTGGAAAACAAAACTCACAAAAGCAACCCTGTCCCATGGTTAACTAAGAATACTTTGCTCATCACGCAACTCCGAGAAAGCTTGGAAACACTACCATAAAATTAAAACTACAACCACCCTAAATGAATACAAAATACTTCACAACAAAGTAAAAAAAACTTATTAACTCAGTCCCCAAACCCTATTTTTCCACACTCCAAACCAACCATGATGCTAATCCTAAAAAGTTCTGGGATTGAATCTCCTCTCTCCTTAACCCAGGTAGTAAAGAAAACCCCTGTCCTGATCCAAATGCCTCCATCCAGAATTTAGCATCCCAATTTAATTCATTCTTTATTGACTCCATAGCCAAACTAACATCATCCTTTACTAAAAGTATTGCTTCCTCACTCCCACAACCACATCCACACATTCCTCCTTCCCCTAGTAACTCCAGCCCCCAACCTCCTCCCTTCTCTATGAATCCTATTCCCATGTCTACAATAAAAAAACTACTCCAAAAAATGAAACCATGTTCTAATGCTCCTGACGAGATACCCTCCTACTTCCTAAAAATCGCAGCAGAAGCCATTGCCTTCCCTATCTGTATTCTAATCAATTGTTCAATCTCAGAATGCTATGTTCCCTGATTGTGGAAAAAGGCCTTTATTATTCCACTCCATAAAGGTGGCAACAGCAGCAATAACCCAAACTTCAGACCTATCGCTGTCTTATCCCCTATTTCTAAACTTCTCGAAAAATGCATCCACCTTCAACATCTACCCGATCTCTTAAATAACAACTTTCTTACTCCCACTCAGCATGGATTCCGACCAGGCCGTAGAACCACCACTGCTCTTCTCTCCTTCCTAGAGACTGGTAACAAGGCCTGTGACACTGGTCATATTGTATCCACCCTCCTCTTAGACCTTTCAAAGGCTTTTGACACCATCCCTCACAACCTTCTCATTACCAAACACTCTAAACTAAACCTATCCCCCTCCCACTATCAATTGGTTCACCAGTTACCTATCAAACAGGCAACAAGCAGTTAAGTGGAAAAAAGCTATTTCACCTTTCCTAGATACTCCCACATGTGTCCCCCAAGGCTCAATTCTAGGCCTCCTCCTATTCAATATCTTTATAAATTACTTCTATCATGCCATCCCTAATGCCAAACTGATCCAATACGCCAATGACGCAACAATAATCTGCTCTGCTACCTCTACTTCTTCATTACTACAATTAACTCAGAAAGCCTTCTCTTCTACTGAATAATGGATGCTAGACAACAATCTGGCACTCAGTGTTACCAAGACTAAATTAATGATATTTACTCCTTCCAAATTGCCACCTTAGATAAAAACTCATTCTCTATCACCAGCCAAAATAATGCGATTCTCAAAATAGTCACCACTGCAAAACTTTTAGGAATTTTCATCGATGATCAGCTAACGTTTGGCAGTCACCTGCAAGTTAATATAAAAAAACACATAAAAAATTAGGTATGCTTTACCGTCATAACTGCTATATCTCTCCCACTACTAGACTAATTCTCGGTACTGCTTACCTCATCCCTTCCCTTCTATATAGTGCCTCTATCCTTACTAATCTGCAATCTTCCCTTAAATCAAAACTCTCCTACTGTTACTACAAAATTTCAAAATTTGCAACTGGCCATAGATCCACTACCCATAGGTTCATAGGTTCATAGGTAGGTACTAGGCTATCGGCCCAAGGGCCTATGCAAGCCTAGACAACAAGGTTCCCTGGCTTATGCCACCCAAGAAAGTTATTTTCCTGTGCCACTGATGAGCAGAGACACAGAAGTGATCTCTGAGGTGTATTTCCTATTTCCCATCCACTCATCAAGATTTTTCTTGAAGAGTGCTAATGAAGAACTTTGCTTAACATAGATGGGTAGCCTGTTCCAGAGTATGGGAAGTCTTTGGGATAGGAATCTATCCCTCCAGCATGTCCTGTTTATTGTGGTGACAAGGTTTAGGTCCCTAGAGCGAATAGTTCGGAGGGACTGGGATTTCTTTAGGTGTAGCATGTCCAACAGCTCTGGGTTTGACATAGCTTTATATGTTAGGCAGAGATCACCTCTGAGTAGGCGATATGCTACGGAGTAAAGCTGGAGTTTTTTGAGGCGGTCAGTGTAGAGCATTTCTTTGAGTCCAGTAATCCTCTTTGTGAGGTACTTCTGTGGCCTTTCCAGCTGCTGCAGATGTCTTGTGAGGTACATTCCAAAAGGGGCGTTGTACTCTATAATGGGTCCAATGAGTGATGAGTAGAGGGGAACAATGACCTCTTTTTTCCTGGATGAGAACCCTTTTATGATGAGGTGTGCCACGTAGAAGGACTTCCTGACTACTGTGGCGATGTGACTATCAAAGGAAAGAGTACTGTCCACCTGGGTCCCAAGGTCGCTTATCACACATTCAGTGTTAAGTAGATTGCTGCCTATGTGGTAGTTCATGGGTACAGAGTTTTTACCAAAGGGGATGACACTGCACCTTTTGTCATTGAGCTTGAGGCCATGGCTCTGACACCAGGCATCTGTCTCAGAGAGGCCCTTCTGTAGGATGTTCACATCATTTGGGGACTTGACTATGGCTCCTAGTTTGCAGTCATCTGCAAACTTCATTAGCCAGAGGCCTTCTGTGTTAACCTGTACTTCAGAGAAGTAGATACCAAACAGGAGCGGTCCCAGGACAGAACCCTGTGGTACTCCACTTGTCACTGGTTTGAGGTCAGATTTGGAGTCTGCAACTTTTACAGTGTGGGTTCTGTCAGTGAGCCAGTTGGCAACCCATCTTGTGACGTAGGGATTTATGCCTAGTTTATTGAGTTTAGCTATAATTCCAGAATGGGGGATGGTGTCGAAAGCCTTGGCGAGGTCAAGATAGGCTGTGTGAACCACTTTACCCTCATCTACAGCTTTGGTGACTGCCTCAAAGAAGTCAATCTGATTCAGGAGGCATGATCTGCCTTTCACAAACCCGAATTGGGTGGTTTCCAGAATTTGGAGGTTACCAATGTCTTTGTTTATGAGTTCCATGATGATATGTTCCATGGCTTTGCAGACCAGGCTCATCAGGCTAATAGGTCTATAGTTCCCGGGATCAGTGGTGGCTCCCCCTTTGTGGAGTGGGATAACTGTTGCTGTGTGCCATTCAGTGGGCACAAAGCCTGATGCAAGGCTATTATTGAACATGGTGCTTAAGTGGGGAGCCAGTTCATTCTGAAGTTCGTGTAAAACACAGCCTGGGATGTTGTCCGGTCCCATGGATGCTGTGTTTTTGGCTTTAGAGAGTGCAGCTTTCACCTGTGTAGTTGTGATTACAGAGACTTTGCATTCTTCCTGTATAGATATGGGCCCTTTAGGGGGTGGGGGTGGGGGGTAAAGTTAGCACTGAACCTATCTGCCAGGATGTTGGCAATATCAGTTGGTTCTGTAATTTTCCTGCCTTTGTGCTGTAACTCAGAGCAGATCTGGGTGTTGCCATTGAGATTCTTGACATAGCTATAGAATGCTTTGTGGTTGTCCTTGGAATTAGTGGCAATTTTATTTTCGTAGCTATCTTTGCAGTATCTTATAAGGGATCTCAGCTTCTTACTGAGGCTGACCAGGGAGCTCCTCCACTCATGGGATTGTACTCTCTTTTGCAACAGTTTCTTCCTTCTGTTGTACAGTTTGTTTATGGCAGGGGACCACCAGATTGGATTCTTTTTTTTGTAGGATAGCGTCTTGGTTCTGTTTGGGATAGCACGATCCATGCACTCATGTAGGTGCTTATAGAGCGCATTTGTGTAGGATTCAGCAGTTGTAACTGTATTGTCCATCTGCATGGGTGTCATGAAGTTCACTACTTCTGTCTTAAGAAGCATGAAGTTGGCTTTGGAGAAATTTCTTACTGTGGTTTCCTTAATGTGGGGGTGGGGGTGGGTTGTGGATATCGAGGGTGATTAGCTTATGGTTGGATCGGACCAACGAGGAGTTAACTTCAGGTGTGGAACACCGGTCACTCATGTTGGTAATGACTAGGTCTAGGATATTGCTGCCCCTGGTGGGGGTGTGGATAAGTTGATCTAGGGCATTGGAGGTTATGAATTCCAGATATTGTTGCGCTAAGGAGTTATTACATGAGTAGTTTTCCCAATTAATGGTGGGGTAGTTGAAGTCGCCCATTATTAGGGTGTTTGGTTGAACCCTAATATTTTCCAGAACATCAAGAAATGAGGAGTGATAATCCTGGGGCATGGTGGGGGGTCTGTAGCAAGCTACAATTTGGATTGCAGTTTTGCTAAGAGTTAGTTGCACTTGGATAACCTCAGATGCATTATGCTGAGCAACTAGCCTGGAGGTGTGGATATCCTTAATGAATATGGACACAACCCCACCTTTGGTGTTTCGGTCCAGGTTAGATGGCCGAAAAGTGTGGTATGAGTTATAGCCTGGTAGTGCAGGGGTGCTGTCTGGAGCCTTGAACCAGGTCTCAGTCACCGCACAGATATTGATGTTCTCCATTTTAAGGAGTGCCTCGAGTGAGTGCATTTTGAAATTTAGACTTCTTGCATTGAGTATCATTGCCCTCAGTTTTTGCTTACCTGTTCCTGTTATGGTGGTGAATTTGTTACTTGAACCCTGCCTAAAAAAGGCACTATAGGGGCAGCAAGAGCCTTAGCCAGTATCCAGAATCCTAGGAGCGACAGGTGCAGGCCATCTGTGGCAAAGCATCGTGGTCTGTCGAACATGTCATCCCAAGTAGACAGATACTGGATCCCCTTTGAATGACACCAGAAGCTTAGCCAATTGTTGAAATCAATCATTTTGTCCTTGTACTGCGGTATCATTCTGGCCGATGGCAGAATGCTACTCAGGGCTAGGGTCATACCATCACTGTATTTCCCTACATCAACTGGACTAGCTTGAGCTACCCAACTATCTCACCTACAATCAACTTATCCAAGCACACAAACTTATTTTCAGCCCCTCTCTCTGTCCCTCCCTTGCTTCCACCTTCAAAATCCATCTTCCCAATCAATGTCTCAGATCTAACTCCCAGAATCTAATAGAACTCCATAAACCTTCCTGTCCATCAGGCAAGCACCTCCTATCCTTCTCCCTAGCACACCATTGGAATTCTCTTCCACCTCTCATCCATACCACTAACAGACTCTCTGCCTTCAAAACCCTACTTTACTCACACCTAACTTCACAATGGGAATGCTCTTGATCCCATCCTACATAATTTCCTTATCTTAATTACTTTCCACAAGCTAATATAGCTGTAAATAGACCCCCTACAGTCTTATTACTCCTAATAATAACTGTAGGAACTACCATATTTTACAGGAACTGTAACTCTTTTGTAATGAAATTTAATGCATTATTCTAACTAGCACCTCATAATGCCAATCTATAGGAACTTGTTACTCGTTTTTATAAATTCTCTTATTTATGTAATGTGTTATCTAGTATACTTTAGGCTTCTTGCATTTATATTGTATCTTTGTATTTCATGTATTTTTCTGGAGCTTTTCTCCCCAGGACTCCATTGAAAACGGGCCCTTCATGGGCCAATTGGACCATCCTGGCAAACAAACTGCAAATAAATAAATAAAATAAAAAAAAAATTCATGAAATTAGAATTGTCTGAATCTTTGATGTCAGCCAAGAGTTCTCTTTGCAGCACCCACAATGTTCCCAGTAACGACTCCTTCTGCAATTCGTACAGGGTTACATGGATTGGTAACATATCTAAATACAATTTAGATTCTTTTTTATAAGACCCGTTGCTCCTACTACTATTGCAACTGTATGGGCATCCTTCTTCCACATTGCTCTCATCTCTGCCTGCAGATCCTGATATTTTATGACTTTGTGTTTCTCTGTACGCAAGACACTGTAGTCACTGGGTGTAGCAATTTCAATGATCAATGCTACTTTTGTCTTCTTTCTTAGATCACTATATCTGGTTTTCTAGCGCCTATGTTTTGAACTGTTGGTAATGGGTGATCCCATGTGATATAAACTTCATCATTTTTGTATGATGCTTTGTGGCTCATGTTTCCTGCATTTTTCAGTCACTTCAATACCACAATATTTGCACAATCCCCACTGCAACAGTCTTGCCACATTATTATGCCTTTCAGTATACAGTCCTGCCATTAATATGTCACAACCAGCAACGAGATGACTGTTTCCAATTTGGTTTTACAAAACCTACATTTGTCTGTTTCTCTCACATGTTCAACAGACTTTGTAAACCAGTGTGTAGGTAGCCCACTATCTTGGGTTGCCAATATTAACCTTTCACCTCTTGGTTTAAATTCGCCTCTCCTTAACCATTCCTGCACTCGTTCCTGATCAATATGAGGTTCTTCCAGAAGTTTTCTGTATTTGCAACTATATTTATTCTTTTTGCACATTTCTTGCCTTCTCATCTGGTCCTTCACCTTATATTCTTTCTTTTGTTTTTTGGCCCGTTCAATTGGTGCCTGATTTTTATCTACTTCTTGGTTGATTTCCATTCCTGCTTGATGCCGATATGCTTCTGCTAAATTAAGCAGGGAAGCCATCTTAGATGTATTCTCCTCATGTTTCAAAACATTCACTACATTTGTGTCTTGTGAAGTCGGCAGATGTGTGTGGAGTCTCACAATTACAGATCTATACATGGAATACATGTAATCAACTTCAAGGAGGCACATCCCTCCTTCAGAATGGGGATTATATAATCTTGGTATGCACTGATTTTTATAAATCATTTGGTGAGCATGAAGCATCATTCTTGTTTTCCTGTCTAATCTATCCAAAACATTTGCCAGTCAGTCACGCCAAAACTGTAAGTTAGGGCATGAAGAGCAAGTTGGTTTATAGCCTGGATTCTGTACGTTGTTTTCAGGATTAATCTAAGTCTTCTAAAGTATTCCTTGCTAAGTTTTATTCGCATTTGTTCATGTTTTATTGTTGATCCTTCATCAGTTCCCAGATATGTATACACTCCCTCTTGCTCAAGTTCTTTTATATCACATTCTTGTCCCAAACCAATGTTTTCTTGGTGCTGCAGTTTTGGGCACATAGTGGCAGTCTTGATGTAGACTTAGGAGAAGCAAGTTTCCCTTTAGTGACTGCAGCTCTGTGAGCAGCGCAAATAGATTTGGTTGCCTTCATTGGCATACAACTCAGGTTTTACTTAAGCCTGATAGTGATCCAGTAGTAGAGTTGGATATCACTACTCCTGGCAGGGGTACAGTATCATGTAATGCTTTGGTTTGGCAACATTAGCATACTGAGTCTTTGGAAAGCAGTTTTTGCAGCTCAAGTCTAACATTTTTATAGAGGGTTATGGGTGCTAAGCTTAAAGTTATACAGCAAGTGACAACCGCTGGCTATGAATTGAAATATCTTGTTTCATATGATAAAATGTCTTTCTTAAATCAGTACCATGTTTATGTACTAATTTAGTGTCTACATTCATAAGCTGTCTCATGCTGTGCACATTTATCAGTAATTAGTGTAGCAAGAACCAAAACTATCTATTCTAACTGTGTTTCAAATATATGAACTAAAGCTGTAGCAGTGTTCTGTGAGAATGACATTTCATCAAGGCACGATGGGACCATATCAGTAAGTACATAAGATGAATAAATGACATTAAAAAATGCATTCCATGCATTAAGATTTTCAGTGGTATTCAGAGCTAGGCTTTCTTATTTTTTCTGTTATTTAAAAGCTTATGATGCTGTTTTTTCATATAAACTCCCAAATGTCCATATTCCATCAACCTTTCTTCAAAATTCTGTTCTCTTTTCGACAATCAGCTCAAACAATTCTCACAGGCTTCTGTTATCTCTCTACCAGAGACTACAAATACCACCTCTGTAACCAGTTACCAATCAATGCTCTATTACTAAACTCTCTGAAAAAAATCAATTCTCAGGTAATAGAATATATCAATAATTAGCATCTGTTAACTGATTGTCATACTAGAATCAAGGAGAATGACAATGCCATAATAATGCATTATGGAGTTGGTCCTGTTTATGCATTTATGGAAAGAAAGAGTATGCAGCAGGTCTATTCATTGATATTAGAAGAGCACTTAAATCTGTAGTCCACTGCCTACACATCCTGAAAAGTCATATGAGTGGGTTTGGAGATAGTACTTTAAAGTGAATTCAGAAATACACCTGCATATGGGAATAGTTACTACCTTTACCGACTGCTGTCATTCTTCTCTTGGAACTGTCACTTCAGGGGTCCCTCAGACAGTGGTCAGTGCTAGGACCAAGGTTTTTTTTTTCTCTTTTTGCCAGTGATGTGCTTCATACCTTTCCTTCCCCTCTGTAATAGTTCACATGTAGATGATGTTTTATTTCTGAAATTTGCATCTGCCTCCAAAACATAGCGATTCAGCTCTAAAGTGCCTTAATACACTTAATAGTAATGTGTTAACTTTAACAACCTTACAATTAACACTAACAAACCATCTACTTCATTTTTGGTATCGACAAGAAATTACAACTTACAGATAACTTTAACCAACAAGATCCAGTTGGACACTTGTCAGAAAAAGTTCTAAAACACATTCCAACATACAGATGTTTGGGGGTGGTCTGGTTAGACCCAGCTCTCTCCTTCAAGAAACACAGCTCACTGATAGTAGATGAAATAACAATCCAACTAAAACAATCGTATACATTATGAGTATCTAACTATTGGTCTCCTGAATCAGAGAGTATCCAGAGCAAGATAAGCTCATCCAAAATGTAGTCAACAAAATGTTCTGATTTTTCACGCTCAGTCCAAAACTGGGCATCATCATCACTTTAATACAGTAAACTAACTTACTTCAAGTAACTAAACATGCTACTTTGTAATCATTTTTTCTAACCTTCAGCCTTTTATATATCCTCTGCTGGCCCCATTAAAATTCAAGCTACTTATCAGGAGACCCCCCCGCCCCCCAAAAAAATATAAATAAATAAATAAATTAGCAAAGTAGAGTTAAAGGGTTTAATGTCTTAAAATTATTTTACCATTTTGGGAAAATGTTCCATAAAGATTGTTCCTGCTCTTAGAAATCGCCTTCCTGGAAATACTAAAGGTATAAAACTGTCAGTTGCCCCTGGTTTTATAGAATGTCCATGATTTTGCCTCATGTTTTCCCTATCCCCTGCAACATGTATGATGCAATGACAAATCACTGATGATTACAGCAACTCTGTAATGTCAGACAATCAATTCTTGTTTCTATCTTTTTAATACTGCTGTTAATATTTCTATAATACTACTTGACTTTAATTTATGAAGTTTTGTTTATGTATGTATGCATATATGTGTGTGTGTGTGTGTGTGTGTGTGTGTGTGTGTGTGTGTGTGTGTGTGTGTGTGTGTGTGTGTGTGTGTATTTTTCCTTCCCACTGTAGGAACATATTTAAATTGTATTTAAATACCATGCTCTGTATTGCAACATAAGAATTATTAAATAAAAAGGACAAGAGTTCTAAAATTCTTTACCCAAAATATTACAGTCATCTAACATCTGTGGTATATTATGTGGTAAATTAAAACTGACTTGCCAAGCTAAAATTATTCCTTTTGTTAAAGGCTTATTAACAGTAAGCTAATACTAGTAAGGAAGTGTTTTAAGTTTGAGTTTTTGACAACAGCTGTAGGTACCAAGGTCAAAGTTCATAATCTGGGGATTAGGAACATCAATTTATTAATTCATATTAATACCTTTAATGTAGCTTTAAACAAATACTGTTTTTAAGCAATTGTTTGTCTGTGGAATGAGTTACTCCTAGGCATAAGGCAAATGTTAATTTAAACAATTTTAAATGTCAGATTTTTGGCTTAAAGATAATACTAACAGACCATTGTGTGAAGCCTACAAACATTCTAGATCATTTCCACTGAGGTTTTTGAATTCATCACTTTAACATTATCTATACATTCAAATTACAGTACTACAGACTGGATAGGGAATTCTATATTTTGGTAATAGGGCATTAGATGTGGCTAAGACTTATTGGAAGGAGGATAAAGGGCTGATAAAGAAGGGTAAGGTTTGGAGGTAAAAGACTTGAGAGTAGTGACAGGAAGTATTTTAAAAGTAAAGTGCAGTTGACATGTGTGCTGAAGGAGAACAGGGCTAACAAGATGTATTTTGGAATAACTCAACATATGACCTGGTTATTGGACTTTCACAGAATGATCAACCAATTTTTATGCATCATTGGCATTGTCTCTCTTTGCTAACTAGACTAGACTTATGTGATTTTGGAAGGTAACAGTCTTGGAGACATTTTTTTTCTTTATAGTATATTATTGTTTTTATTGTTTTTATAAATAAAGTGATTGATGCAATATAGCTTTTGTATAGCTTTGTCATCCACATGTTGCACTTCTGAATTTTTCAGGTCTTCTAGTAAATATAAATTTAATAAAAATGATTTAGACAAGCAAATCTTGTGAGAAAAAAAAACTTTGAGATGATATATATATATATATATATATATATATATATATATATATATATATATATATATATATATATATATATTATCTTGGAGGCAGAAAGCTTATATATTTCTATGAACTAATTAGGACATTGATTTGCATGGAATAGCACAATATTCCCATTAAGGCACTCTGCTTCTTTGAATGGGGGTAACCAGGGACTGTATGGAAATTAAGTGACTTGTTTTAATTCTCACAAAACCTTACTTGAATTTAATGGGATTCAAACACAGGTCTCCAATTCATTAGGCTAGCACCATAATAACTATGCTGTATTATCACAGCTGCTCATTGTTTACCTCTTTGTGACACTATTTAATTTCATTAGTGTAGCATGATATTTCCTGCTGTTAGTTAGAAAAGCATCAGCATTCTTACATTGAGCAGTAAGCCAGAATGAAATCATTGCAACGCATGCCTCCTTCCCTGACCTCTGATGTAACACTGTCCACACTTTGCCGAAAAGTGGTACACACAGATATGAAGCTACAATGGAAGCAAACTACTGCAAGGATCTTTTCAAGCCATGACATACACTTGTTTAATAATGTATGGGGGTTCTGTTAAAATAATGGGCTTGACTACAGCCCTACACACACACACACACATATACACACACACACACACACACACACATATATATATATATATATATATATATATATATATATATATATATATAAAAGCTTTGACTTGTTTGCTATATTCAAGTACTAGCAGACTACAGACGTTGACTGAACAGAGAATTTCCCTGTTTGACGGGGATAAGGAAGACATCCACATTTTTAAACAGCAACCTCTCCATGCAGTCATAACAAGAAAGGAATCCTGCATCTGTAAGAAGAATTAGCCTGCAGGGAGATCGCATGCGAGGAGGGAGTTGGACCAATTAAGCAGGAGGCGCCATGCGGATAACAGGGAACTACATTCACACATGTTGTGGGACTTGGAATATAAACAATGTCACTTTGAATAAGAAGTGCTTGCCCTTTCTGCCTGCAATATAAGCAGCCTCATCTCAAATCAATCTGTTCTCAAAACACAAGGCTAGAGACATGAGCCCAGAAGTAAATTGCTTTGAAACTTTTAGCAGGCTAGCTCAGCTATGCCTTGGGATCTGCACTTGGGGTTTTAGTCAATAGTGATTGTGTAATAATCTCCAGTAAGGTTTCTTCTTTTTATGTTGTTTTATTTTTCTTTCTTACTGTGTTTAGAATAGAAGACATTTTTCTGAACAAGTTATAGGTTGCAGATACATCAATGAAAGGTGAGAAAGATCATGCGCATCTTTGCTCATGACCCACTGCACACCCTCATGATTATCATTAAGTATTTTTCCTCCATACACTTTTATCACTATCCTGACTTTTGTTAAGACAAGATACTTTAGCAATACTTCTATATTAAAACATAGAGGCGAGAGACAATAAAAACGTTCAATGATTCATGGGTCAGGTGTGAAGAATTTTATTAGTTGGTGATGTATGAAGAAAGTCTAGTAGTTAAATATAATCTATAACTTTTAACACAGTCAAAGAGAAATGACTCAAGCAATCTTTTGCTGCCATCAGAGCATATGAATATAGCATTACCAAAGGAATCATATTCAGAGCTACCTTAGACTCTAGAAATTCATTGTTTATTTACTGTGCTGCTTCAAACTATCATTTACAATTCTTTAAGTACTTTAAAGAAAGGACAGAGCAATGTTTCTGAGCAAGAAAACAACAGTAATAGAATAAGCACTCAGGAGAATTCCAAATAAGGAAACAAAAGCACTTCATGAATGGAGCACACATTTTTTTCAGGGAAGTTCACTCGGAGAAAAGTTAGGTTGTTGCATGAACATATTGCCAGAAAATGAAACGGAACCAGGTTATAAAAAATAAATTACATAAATCTGAGATTAATGTTAAACTGCATGCTTAATGTTGCACTCTATTCTGAAAAAAAGGAAACTTTTTTGTCTTTCTGCATATTTCTGTAGTAGAATTCAAAGCAAAAAGTTTTAGCCTTTGTTTGATACAACATGTACTGGCATACCAGTTTTATTTGCCTGATAAAGCAATTTTTTGTGATGGTCTTATATTTTACTTTAGGTGTGCGTTTTGGGAGGTGGGTGTTTCATGATGTTTTCCAGTAGCTTATTCAAGATCATACTGAAAGGAAACTGCAACTGGGAAATAAATATGACTATAGAATTTAGGGTTACATACTAATTATTATGGTTTTAACTAGAAGAATGCTTAATGGGACCTAAAACAAAATGTTAAAACTGCACACTCCATAGTGACTGCTTCTGGTCTGAGACTTTATTATTGGCTATACTGAGTTCTGTATTAGTGAACATCTAGTATCTAGATTTAACTAAATGCAGTGTATCTTTATTTATTTATTTATTTATTTTAGTTCAGTTTGAATGCCCTGCTCTTTTCAGCTGCTCATTGAAAATGAATTTCACTGCATTCATTTGAGGATGTGACATGCTGTATGTTGTACACATTTCAAACTGAATTTCCTTTTTTCATTAAAAAATACATATGTATTTTACTATCTAAGTGTTGCTGCAGTAAAAGAAATTGCAATATACTGAGCCCATTTTTTCAGTAGTAAAGTATATATTTCCTTTCAGCTGGATGGCACATGGTATGGATAGGAATATATTGTGATGATTTGGCTGGTACTGACCAGGGTACTAGGTGACCATTCATTACTCTTGTAAACAAAGTGATATGATTTCTTCTGCAGGTGCATCTACCAAGGAATGTTTATAGAACAGACCTGTTGTGCTATCATTGCTTTGATATACTCTACATATATATATATATATATATATATATATATATATATATATATATATATACATATATATATTATATATACATACACATATTCGGGTTTTACTTCAAAACATCAAAGAAATAAAAAAAGTTGAACTTCAAAGATTGATTCCAAAAGACTGAAACTCAAAACTTTGAAAAAAAAATAGCTGCAAGGGCAAGCACCTTCATACCCTTTGCTAATTATGTACCTCAACTCTGAGATCCCACAAAGACATGGAAGGGGCAAATTCCCACTCTCACTACCTCCCATAGATATATGTATATATATATATATATATATATATATATATATATATATATATATATATAAGTGTGTGTGTGAATAATTTCAAACAATGCTGTGGAATTTGAAAAATCTGCAGATTTTCCACAAATGAAGTATTTTATGCAAAATTACTGTTCCTATTAAATAAAAAAGGTGGAATCAGGTAAATTATAAAGCTTAGTAATTTATATAAAATACTGCACTATATGAATATATCATAAATCTTTCTGCACTGCCTCCTAAATTATTTAATCCACTGATCATCATTATAACTATTTATTTATATAATTTTATGAAATTTGTAAAAATCAGAAACATTTTGGAATATTGCTGAAATTGTGCCAATGAGTTGCTATACAGAATGTTGTTCTAGTGAGTGATAACTTAACCATTTTTCTAAGGTATAGACGGACTGCTTTGTTCAGTGTGTTGCTTTTTATAGGTCTTGCCCTGAAGAGGTGTTCAAGAGTGCCTCAGAGTTTTGGATTCATTGTAACTTATAGTCATCACTTTAGCAGAACTACAAAACGTGGAAAAACTGCATATCACAGTGTGATATGCCAACATGTACAATGAATGCAAACCTTTTTTGGCATGGAGATACACCCCATTCTCTTATCTCTGTAAATTTATTAATTCTGACATTGGGGAATTTGGTAATCTTAACAACCTTAACCCACAATATGTGACTAACAGGAATATGAACAGAAAGAAAAACAGTGAATCCCATTATAAATAACTGAACATCAGCAGATATCACAGACAATGCTGAGCTTTAGATTCAGTGCATATACACTATTGTAGAATTAGAGCATGAGCCATAAATGTGCACATGACTGTGACAAACTGCATGCCTGCACTAGCTTTCAACATGCCTATTTAGATGCATGCATGTGTACTTGTAAAACAGTAGAGCTTGCATGTTATCTAGTAGGAATGAATTTAAGTGCATCCCAAAAAATGTTACTTATCACACATTTCATTTGTCTGCAAGGGCAGTAGTAACTGACATAGCTTCCTTCTAGTACCAGCTATCCCTTCTTGTGGAGCACATCAAAATGTCCTTTATGTATTCACCTTTTGAGGGACTCTTGCTATTTGCCTAGATACTGAGGAGTCGCAAAAATTCGCAAAGGTAAAAGTGTTGACTTTTACAGCTGCACGTGTGAGATTTCACTCCTCACAATATTGCTTCTTTCAAGAATACAGGAACGTCAGTGCAGACTTTGGTACCACAGAAGTCACACAATCAATAGCCAAATGTGCAAGGGAAACATTCACCCATTCCCTACTAGAATGCTGATTTAACAGAAGGTATATCTGTTGGTTTCAGGTATGCTGCAGGCAGCTCTGTCGTGATCAGCACAAGTCCTGACTTTTATTCTAAGCAACTTAAGACAGATGTGGCCAGAAAGGGTGTTCTACCCAGTAACTGGCATAGATAGGCTTGACAGCTACTGCATATTTCAGGCAGATTATCACCCGTGACTGTCATAGCAAGTTCTCTGCTGCTCTCCATATCCAGTCAATGCCCTTATCAGATGTGACAAACTGCCCTTGAATGAAAGACCTATCCTCAGTTGCACCAGAACAGCAAGAAGTGCAGTGTATCATTTCTGTTGAGTAGTAAAAGAAATACGGGATATTAGGCCATTCCTGCGGTTATGTTGCCTGAACAAATTGATTCTAAAGGATCCTATCACCTGTCCAGACTATGGTCTGTTCTGTATTTGTTATCAAGCAGGGGATGGATATGATTTTTTGTCACATTTTTCAAGATTCTTGGGGCATAATTATTAATAAGCAGTGATGCAGATTATTTATGCATGGATAGAGGACCATACCATTAGAGTTTAGAACCCCCCCCCCAGCCTTACATCTATTCAATGATGTTTACAAAGTAAATGTCAGTAAAAGTCACCCAGAAGCAGCTACATGCTTCGTAGCAGACAATGTCTCATTCAACAGAGGAAATTTGTGTTGCTGACCCTTTAGTCCCTGGGGTTTGCCATATGTTATACAAAGGCACATCTCAAGCTAGCTGATTTAATGACTTAAATACGTTGTTCCCTCAATACCCTTAAAAGGAGAGAGTTTTGGACAGCCTTTTCATAATTCTGTTCCTTCCTTTTTTAATAGCTGAGCTCCAGCAAACATTTGCCTCAGAATTCTGTGGCTAAAGGCAATCACAGTTGTTCCTCATGTCAGATTCCATATAAGAAAAGTATTGTGGGATCACTTAACTCTGTGGTTTTGGGAGTCAGACCCAATGGATGCCCTGACAAAACATTCCTTTTGGTCTGGGTTATGGTTAAATATATATTATTGGTATCATTTCATTTACCTAGTTATCAAAGGGATAATATTCCCTCTGTGTCATTCATGATATATGAGTTATTAAAAAAATATTTTTTGGTTCCTTGTTCCAGCTGCCAGTCAGCTGCCCAATTAAACTCCCATAGGTCCTGTTTTCTTCCAGATAGAGCCTAACAGCAGGGAAGGGGAGTGTGGATATCAGCACATGACCAATATTCTCTTCTTAAGGAGGCTGTCATTGGAGGTCAGTGGGAAGGGCATGGAGTGGAGCCAGCAGTTGACTTCACATCTATACTGGCAACAGTGCTTTGAAAAGCCTTAACCCGCCCCCACCCTAAACATGCTGGCATTCTGCTTGGTAAGTTGGGCTGGCAATGAGGTGTGGAATTTGAGGATATCCCTGTGCTTGGCCCTAAAACAGCCATGTCTCAACAGTCAACCCCATACCCATTTCAGTAATCTCTCAGAGTCCTGGTTTCTACCAGGGTTTAACCAGAGATCAGCCCTTTGTAGAATGCACAGTCGACCCAGGATAGGCATAGCCACCCTCATTGCTAGTTCTGCCGAAACCACTAACTGAATATGGGTCACCTGATCCATGGTCAAGGCCTCATCCCAGAAAAATTGCCTATGATATATGGGTCATTTGGTCCACAGCCAGGGCCTCATCCCTCCAAAACCAGTAATTGAACCTGGGTCAACTGATCTATAGTCAGGGCCTCATCCCTCCAAAACTACTAATTGAATATGAGTCATCTGACCTTTAGTCAGAGTTTCATCTCTCTATGCCACTGGAAATAACTATCTTGAGGTGTAGAATCTGAATGTAGGGTATTTTCTCCTTTGCCTCTTCAAAATTCTCCAGAATTGTAGAAGATAAGCTGTGTCTGATCCCCCTGCTGTCCTTCAACATCTTCCTTTAGTCTCTTCTCCCATTCTGGTCCTTACCATTACTGAAACATGCAAGAATATACTAAGTATACAAATATCTAAGATCATTAATCTTGATTTCAACATCCTACTGAATACGACACAATAGTATATAATAATATGGGTGTGAATGCATTTGCCCTATTTCCTGGTACATTTTTCTTATACTTTTAAGACCATGGAGTCCCTAGCAGTGTCTGACTTTGAACTGCTACTTCCTATAATTGAATTGCCCTGGTTGTCAGGATGCTCTGTGATATCTCACAACTTCCTTTTATTCCAATGGGTAATGTATTTCTTTGATGTCACCCATTCACGTTCCTGTCTATTGTTGATAAAAGCAAATATTTTAGCAACAATAGACAGGAAAGTGAATGGGTGACTTGTGCTAAGCTATCTGCCCTTGCAGGCCATTTTTAAACCTAGCCAATTTCCCCTTTTGAGTTTGAAATAATAGATTGGCCTTACCCATCCCAAAGTTGATAATTATATATTACTCCTAATGAGAATAAGTGGGATCACACCATAGATAAAATGAGGGAACCCATGCATTGGATAAAGCATTTAGGGGCTGCCTTGGTCCATTAAAATCCAAAGCATTTGGGAAAAAAAAGCAAAAAAATAAACAGAATTTGTGCTTTAATATAGTTTTACCTTCACTAAAGGAACTAAGAATCACTGATTTTTTTTTTTTTTTTGTTTTTTGCAAAGCTAAGGGAAGGATGTATCTGGCAAGAAATCAGAATCTGTTATGCTGGAGTTTGTACAGCATATGGTTTTGATTGTTTTATTGCTCATGATTCAGCTACAATTACTTCCAAAAAGTAAATGCAACATGTTTTGTCTGGAATCAGCATAAATTATAAGTTCAAAGAGCTTACATTAGGCCAGTTCACAATTTCCTAAATTTTCTGAGGGATGACCCTGTGATATGCAAACAATATGTATAAACCAATGCTGAAAGGAAATTTCCTGTAGGTTTCTCTATTTCTGTATTTGTTCTAAAACTGTAATAATTTTTTCCATTTTCCCATAAAACATTTACAAATCACATGGGCCTTGAAACCTCTTACAGCTGTGCCATGGGATTATAAAAGGATATTCCTATGAATTCATAATCAATAAACTTAAAAGGACGTCCAACCAAAATACAAATGGAGAAATTTGTGACTCATTGCATCGCAGAACACAGCTGTGGGCTTATATCTTCTGCATAGTAAACTAAGGCCAGTGATGTATTCTAAATTTTCTGAAACAGAGCAATCACATGTTAGTTATTTTATAACAAAGGAGTCCCACTGTACACATCAGATGTGACTCTTTTTCAAGACAGTATTACCGGTGCAGCAGTAATACATGTGCATTCTCTCTCTACTTCAGATGGAAATTGTAAATGTCCCTTGGACTTTGTTGACAGAAGGATCAAAATAAAAGCTCCAATCTCAGGGCATGTTCAGGATTTACAATGCAAACTTTAAAAAGGTACATCAAAAGTTTATTTAATTAATATAGGAAGACAGGACATAGCACCCTTTGTTTCCTAGTAAGTCAAGCCGAAAAAGGAATACAAACCCTTATATTTATGTTATAGTATAGGTAAGAAGTAATGTAACAGAAAAGAAAACAGTCAAGTAATACACAGGCTAGAGATAAGATTCATGCATGCAGTAAGTGGGAGATCAGAGCCACAATGCAGTACACAGGAAAATAGTTCCCAGTGGTAATTACAATCATACATGTTTTAGGGATTATTGTTTGAATATTCTGTAGTGTAAAACAATGTTTTTTTATTTAAATGAAATATGTTTACAAAACTGAGCCATTTAGTCACACAACAACAGCAGGTCTTAGTTCGATGTGACTGACAGTGTGGCTGCAAAATGAAGAAAAGTTGTCAAACTCGATATTTAGTAGAAGTGGGTTATGGACTTGAGGATATTAAAATAAAAAGGTTTGTCAGAGTATTGGCTAGATCATAAGGAGAAATGAGTTAGAATTCGAGGACTAGAAGTTATGGATTATGAGTTTGATCCTGAGTAGGAATCCAAGGAGGGGGTTGTGGCTTAAGAAAAGATGTTTGTATGTGTGCCAGGCTTGTATAGGTAACATTAGGGAGACTGTACGGCTTTTTACCAGAAGAACAAATTGCCTGTATGCCAGTGATTTTCCCTTCTTCTGTGATGGTGTGATCTCAAAACTGGTACATGCAATCTATGGGAGCATGAGGAATGGAGCCCCCACCATACAAAGAGGGGGGGTGCACAGGGACCCCCCCCCTCCACAGACAAATACTTTTTTTCCTGTTGTTTTTTAGTTCCTAAAGTTTGTATTTGAAAAGTTTCACACATTTGTGATTGCACTTACGTGAGACAATCATAAATTAGTCACATACTTGTCAGGTACCCATTGGTATACTGATGAAGAGTTAGCGATAATAATTATCAGTGAATTAACAGCAGTTCAGCTTTTGGAAAATGACACATTAGTTCTCCAGATGTGTTGACTGAGCCATAAATCTACAATTTTTGTTTAATAAAACTTGCAGTTTGCTGCAGTTAATTGTGGAGCTTGATGTTGACAGTGGTAGGTCATATTCCAAGCAAGAAATGAGTATACCTTTTGTCATTTAGTAGTAGAAATGACAGCTAAATTTTGTCATTGTTCATTTTTGAAATAGCACACTTTTTAGGAATATACAAGTCATTCGTAACTAAATATCCTTGTAGTCTCAGATCATGCCTTTAAAGGTCATTTCTGGTCTTAACCATGCCAAATCTTTTACCGAATTTAAATAAAGAAAGTAAGGATTTTCATGGTCTTGTTTCACTGTCAAGCTTTCTGTTTTTGCAATACTTAATCTGTGCATGGAACAGAGCACAACTATCATGCCCCTCCTTTGGTATCTTTTCAGTACAGGTTCATAGGTAAGTACTAGGCTAGCCTACAATTTCCAATTTTGTGCTTAAATTAACCTATCTTCATAGGTTCATAGGTAGGTACTAGGCTATTGGCCCAAGGGCCTACATAAGCCTAGCCAACAAGATTCCCTGGCTTATGCCACCCAAGGAAGTTATTTTCCTGTGCCACTGTCGAGCAGAGACACAGAACTGATCCCTGGGGTGTATTTCCTATTTCCCATCCACTCATCAAGATTTGTCTTGAAGAGTGCTAATGAAGAACTTTGCTTGACATAGATGGGTAGCCTGTTCCAGAGTATGGGAAGTCTCTGGGACAGGAATCTATCCCTTCAGCATGTCCTGTTTATTGTGGTGACAAGGTTTAGGTCCCTAGAGCATGTAGCTTGGAGGGATTGGGATTTCTTTAGGTTTAGCATGTCCAACAGTTCTGGGTTTGACATAGCTTTATATGCTAGGCAGAGATCACCTCGAAGTAGGCGATATGGTATGGAGTAATGCTGGAGTTTTTTGAGGAGGTCAGTATAGGGCATTTGTTTGAGTCCAGTAATCCTCTTTGTGAGGTACTTCTGTGGCCTTTCCAGCTGCTGCAGATGTCTTGTGATGTACATACCAAAAGGGGCGTTGTACTCTATAATGGGTCTAATGAGTGCTGAGTAGAGGGTAACAATGACCTCTTTTTTCCTGGACAAGAACCCTTTTATGATGAGGTGTGCCACGTAGAAGGACTTCCTGACTACTGTGGTGATGTGATTATCAAAGGAGAGACTACTGTCCACCTGGGTCCCAAGGTCTCTTATCACACATTCGGTGTTAAGTAGATTGCTACCTATGTGGTAGTTCATGGGTACAGAGTTTTTACCAAAGGGGATGACACTACACTTTTTGGCATTGAGCTTGAGGCCATGGCTCTGACACCAGGCATCTGTCTCAGTGAGGCCCTTCTGTAGGATGTCCACATCATTTGGGGGCTTGACTATGGCTCCTAGTTTGCAGTCATCTGTGAACTTCATTAGCCAGAGGCCTTCTGTGTTAGCCTGTACTTCAGAGAAGTAGATACCAAACAGGAGAGGTCCCAGGACGGAACCCTGTGGTACTCCACTTGTCACTGCTTTGAGGTCAGTTTGGAGTCTGCAACTTTTACAGTGTGGGTTCTGTCAGTGAGCCAGTTGGAAATCCATCTTGTGACGTAGGGATTTATACCTAATTTAGTGAGTTTAGCTATAATTTCAGAATGGATTGTGTTGAAAGCCTTGGCAAGGTCAAGATAGGCTGTGTTAACCACCTTACCCTCATCTACGGCTTTGGTGACTGCCTCAAAGAAGTCGATCAGGTTCAGGAGGCATGATCTGCCTTTCACAAACCCGAATTGGGTGGGATCCAGAGTATGGAGTTTACCAATGTCTTTGTTTATGAGTTCCATGATGATACGTTCCATGGCCTTGCAGACCAGGTTGTTCAGGCTAATAGGTCAATAGTTCCCGGGATCAGTGGTGACTCCCCCTTTGTAGAGTGGGGTAACTGTTGTTGTGCACCATTCACTGGGCACAAAACCTGATGTGAGGCTATTATTGAACATGGTGCTTAAGTGGGGAGCCAGTTCGTTCTGAAATTCTTGTAAAACGCAGCCTGGGATGTTGTCCGGTCCCATGGATGCTGTGTTTTTGGCTTTAGAGAGTGCAGCTTTTACTTCGTAGTTGTGATTACAGGGACTCTGCATTCTTCTTGTATAGATATTGGCCCTTTAGGGGGTGGGGGGGGGTAAAGTTAGCACTGAAGCTATCTGCCAGGTTGTTGGCAATATCAGTTGGTTCTGTAATTTTCATGCTGTTGTGATGTAACTCAGAGCAGATCTGGGTGTTGCCATCGAGCTTCTTGACATAAGCTATAGAATGCTTAGCAGTTGTCCTTAGAATTAGTGGTGATTTTGTTTTCGTAGCTAGCTTTGGAGGATCCTATAAGGGATTTCAGCTTCTTACTGAGACTGACCAGGGAGCTCCTCCACTCATGGGATTTTACTCTCTTTTGCAACAGTTTCTTCCTTCTGTTGTACAGTTTGTTATGGCAGGGGACCACCAGACTGGCTTCCTTTTTTTGGAGGATAGTGTCTTGGTTCTGTTTGGGATAGCATAATCCATGCAGTCGTGTACGTGCTTATAGAGTGCATTTGTGTAGGATTCAGCAGTTGTAACTGTATTGTCCATCTGCACGGGTGTCATGAAGTTCACCATTTCTGTTTTAAGAAGCATAAAGTTGGCTTTGGAGAAATGTTTTACCATGGTTTCCTTAATGGGGGGTGGGGCGGGATGTGGATATCAAGGGTGATTAGCTTATGGTTGGATCGGACCAACGAGGAGTTGACTTCAGGTGTGTAACACCGGTCACTCATGTTGGTAATGACTAGTTCTAGGATATTGTTGCCCCTGGTGGGGGTGTGGATAAGTTGATCCAGGGCATTGGAGTTTATGAATTCCAGAAAGCGTTGAGCTAAGGAGTTGGTACACAAGTAGTTTTCCCAGTTAATGGTGGGGTAGTTGAAGTCGCCCATTATTAGGGTGTTTGGTTGAACCATAATATTTTCCAGTACATCAAGAAAAGAGGAGTGGGAATCCTGGGGCATGGTGGGGGATCTGTGGCAAGCTACAATTTGGATTTTAGTTTTGCTCAGAGTTAGTTGTACTTGGATAACCTCGGATACATTATGCTGAGCAACTAGCCTAGAGGTGTGGATATCCTTAATGAATATGGACATACCGCCGCCTTTGGGGTTTCGGTCCAGGTTACATGGCTGAAAAGTGTGGTATGAGTTATAGCCTGGTAGTGCAGGGGTGCTCTCTGGAGCCTTGAACCAGGTCTCAGTCACTGCATAGATATTGATGTTCTCCATTTTAAGGAGTGCCTCGAGTGAGTGCATTTTGAGATTTAGACTTTTAGCATTGAGTAGCATTACCCTAAGTTTTTGCTTGCCTGTTCCTATTACGGTGGTGAATTTGTTATTCAAACCTTGCCTAAAAAAGGCACTATAGGGGTAGCAAGAGCCTTAGCCAGCATCTGGAATCCCAGGGGCGAGAGGTGCAGGCCATCTGTGGCAAAGCATCGTGGTCTGTCGACCATGTCATCCCAAGCAGACAGATACTGGATCCCCTTAGAATGACACCAGAAGCCTAGCCAATTGTTGAAGTCAATCATTTTGTCATTGTTCTGATTTAGATACAGACTGGCCTTACCCATCCAATGGTCAATAATGATATATTATCTCTAATCAGAATAACTGGGCTCATACCATACATAATCTGAGGCGATCCATGCATGAGATAAAGCATTTAGGAGACGCCTCTGTCCTTTAGTAGTTCAGGGGGCAGTCCTGGGATAAATTTTCTGTTTTCCACCCATAGATCTAAGTTATGCTTGAATTTGGACAGGGATGAACTTGGTGTTATGTGAATGGGGAGTCTGTTCTAGAGCAGCAGTATCCTCTGCGATTTATGCGTGTTCCTCCAAATCATTCTGTTGATGTTGCAGAAGAGGTTTCAATTCCTAGACCAAGTATTTCTGATACCATTTGACTTGCTAATGTGCAGTAAATGCATTAGTGTTGAGTCAGAGGATGCCTTGTGTACCAGACAGAGGTCACGTCTTAGCAGTCTGTAGAATATCAAGTATAGTGACAGGGCTTTGAGTTGGTCCATGTAGGACATGTTGTTTAGGCCTTGTATCCTTTTGGTAAGTTTTCTCTGTAGGGATTTCAATTGATGCAGGTGTCTGGACAGATACATGCCAAAGGGAGTATTATATTCAAAGACTGGCTTAATGAGGGCTAAGTAAAGGGGGAAAATGACATGCCTAGATCTAGACACAATCCTTTAGTTTATAAGCTGTGCAATATTGAAGAACGTTCATTCTAACTCCCACTGAAAGTTCATATTAGCCCTCTTTTCTCCAGAACTCCCTTTTTGAATTTCAATACTATGTAACTCTACGTTTGCATTTGTTTTACATTATTCTCATAGATGGCCAAACCAATATGTATTATTATAGTTTCATAGGTAAGTACCAGGCTATCTGCCCTTGCAGGCCACTTTTAAACTTAGCCAATTTCCCCTTTTGGGTTTGAAATAATAGATTGGCCTTACCCATCTCAAGATTGATAATTAAATATTACCGCCTATATGAGAATAACTGAGATCATACCATAAATAATCTGAGGGGACCTATGCATTGGATAAAGCATTTAAGAGATGCCTCCGTCCATTAAAATATTCCTTGCTAAGTTTTGTTCATAATTGTTCATGTTTTATTGTTGATCCTTCAATTCCCAAATATTTTTATACTCCCTCTTGCTCAAATTATTTTATTTTATATTCCTGCCACTGATTGATATTTTCTTGGTGCTGCAGCTTTCCTGATATAAAGGTTACTTTTGCACATTTAACAAAATCAAATGACATTCTTATGTCATCTGAGAAAGTTTTGACCACTTGCAGTTGTGCTTTTAGTTTACAATCACCATTGTGAACTGCATTTGATCGAGGGTGACACTGCTGAAATGCAGTTTTCCAATGGGCAATTTTGCAAACCCCAATATATCGACTACACCATATTGAATGGGTAGTCTAGTTTGAGTATTTCAGGTCGGAATTTTGAGTGGAGATCACAGTTCAGTGAGGAACAGGGGATTGACCCATTTCCTCACTGTAGTGCGATCTTGGAGTTGGTATATATAATTTGCAGGGAGTGTGTGGGGGTGCAGGGTGGCTTGCCCCCTGCAAAATAGTAAAATACATGTACCGTTGACTATGGAATGTCATGGTGTGGCAAGCTTCATAGTTTGGGTGTTGATATGTTCAGTTTCAATCTGGCAGCAATTTCACTGTTCCGGATTCAGGATTTCAGATCAATCAGGTCGACTTATGCAGTTTCAAGGTTTTAATAGTAAACCATGCTTTCAGTTTTTCATATGGTAAACTGAATAGTCTTAAATCATCCACAAAGAGAAGGGGAGAAATTGTCAACTCTGACTACTTTGTTTTCTATCAGTTAAATTGCAGCCACGATCTAACCTGTTATGTAGACAGCTTAAGGAGTTAAGGGCAAGACAAAAGAGCAGTGATAACAAAGAATCACCATGGAATATCACCCTATGAACTGTTATCACTGGGATAATAATTTGTCCTTTATCGTGGCTTAGCCACAAAATGGCTTGCAGTGATTCACAGTCACTGTAATGTAATCAGTCAGTGTAGGGTATATCTTGTACATTTGTAAGCACTCTCTTATCCATGAATGTGAGATGCTGTCAAATGCTTTTTGTAGTCTATCCATGCCATACTTAGAATATTCCTCTTTTTACAATTCTCCATTTTTACTTTATTTAACAACACATAATCCTTTGTTCCATATGACTTTCTTTTGCTACCCTTTTGGTCTATTGCCGTGATTGAGTTTTCTTCTAAGGGGCTCTGTTGGCATCAGTTCCAATGTATAGTTTATACATCATTGGAAGACAAGTTATTGGTCTATCGCTTTTACGATATCTTGCAGGTTCACCCTTAAGGATGAGTATTGTTTTTCCTGTTGATAACCAAATTGGCATCTGCTTGGGGTGCGCATATAAATATTGTTTTACTCATGGCTTAATCTTCATGTAAAGATGTTAATACTTTTAGCCAGAAGTTAGCTGCTGCATCTAGGCCTGGGGTTTTCCAGTTAGCAGCTTTTGTTAATTTTGTTTCAATTTCTCTGGACGTTACTTCATCCCATTTCATATCCTGTACATTTGAACTTCCTATTCTTTCTTTTACTTTGTTTATTTGTTTTCAACATCTTTGTTATGTACCATTGGATTTTTATAGCTATTTCTCCAAAATGTGTGTATTTCTTCTTTATCGGCGGTGTTTCTATTCCTTTTGCATTGCTTCCTAATTCTCTGTAAAACATTTTTGAGTCATCAATAAATTGCTTATTTTTGTAATTTTTCTTTATATTTATCTGCATATCTTCTATGTTTTTCTGCTTATGCTGATATCATTTAGCTTATTATTTTCAAAAGTGTACAATACATCCTTTCTTTTCTTACCCTTTTGTTCAGAAAAGCATTGTGGACCACTTCAAGTTTATGTGGCCCACAGAAGCTGAGTGCTTGAGTCCCTACTTACAAATGAAGTAGAAAATCTATTGCTGCCCATTGTTCAGTTGGGAGTATATGATTATTATGCAGATTGGTGCAATGATTTTTCACTTCTGGTGCATGTAACATAAATCTGCAAGCCATATTTAGTACAAACTGCAGATATAGCAGTTGCAAGCTGATCAGTTAGTGACTGGGTGAGAGAACTCCTTTACTCAGTGCAGTTTCAGCATTAGCAAGAAATCAGTGTGAACTTCTATGGAAAAGTCTAAGCAGTGTTTATAAGTTGGAAATGTTGTTTGTTAATGTCCAAGCAATAGCTGAAATACAGAGCTAGACATAACAACCAATATCTGAACAGGTTCAGCAATTTAAGGTATCTGCTTTGGGATGATTCCCCAGACCAGTGGCTATTAGCATACTAAACTCTTCTGCGATTCAAGATAAAATGTTTACAATTTTAATGAAGTTTATAGTTCACTTTCTTGACACTATTCATGCAGCTTCAGAAGCTGTTATTAAGATTAATAAAATGTATGTCAGAAGATTCCTTGGAAGGTGATTTCAGGTGTATTGATGAGGGTGGTAAATTAAAAAGACACCCAGGAAAGAACCTTAGAAGATGCCCTTTTTGACTCTGACTGGGTATTTAAGGACTGGTTGATTTGCATACTAAGTATCGGTTTATCACGGCAGCTTGGCATCCATTTGAGGTATATACTGTCTAGTTAATAGTGAAGCAAATGGAGCAGTTTCTTGTACTGGACAGTGCAAATGCTCTTTGGGAATTCAACAAACACTGTCACAGTTAGTTTGCTCCTGTCTGTCTTTGATAAAACATATCTAACCGTATAGTAATTAAGCATTCTATTGAATGCTGTGGAAGCCATGTTGGTTTATTTGTCAACATGTCTGTACCATTTAAAATCACTCATACTCATGTTAACTGAATAGATTGCTCCATTACTTGTGTGGACAATGTTCAATGGCTGTACTCCTTTTTATTAATTGTGTTAGCACTCCAGCCACTGGCTGTGTGGTGCTTGCATGCGTTCCTTGTCTGCATGGGTTTTCTCAGGGAACTCTGGTTTCCTCGCACTTCCCAAAATGTGCCAATGAACTGGCTTCTTCAGACTGCCCATATGTGGACATGCTTTTGTGACCAAGGTTTTGGATGTTAAGCAGCTAAAAAGTAATAAATTAAATTAAGAATCCCTTCTGAATTTTGAATGTAATCATTTATGGAAATGTATAAACAAATTTTGGACAACTTTGCAGCTAAACTATGGTGGCTTCTCATGGAAAAATTGTAATATCACATCACATTCCATATATTATATTTACCTTATCTAGGGACACTGTTGTGTTTCCTCAAAATAGGCTCACATTTCTTCATATAATTATTCAGTGTGTTACACAGAGAAGAACAAGCAGTATTTTCAGATCTGGGTTAAGTACATAATAGTCTGAAATGGAACATTTTTGAGTAATGTGCTTGATTCAGTTTGGTTTACACATTTGTCTCTGGATGAAACTCTACATCAATTTACAAAGTAAGATATGTACAAGTTGGTCTTTATCTCTCCCTTTACATTAAATCAGGCATGAAACAAATGTATCCCCATCTGCTTTTCTTTACTTATTTTTGTTTTGTTTTGTTTGCTGGTTGAACCAATTAATATGTTCCTTGATTCCCAAGCTCTATCAGACTTGGGCACCGCTGGGTACTGTATGGTATTCAGCCAGGCTCCCAGTGGTATGATATCCAAATTCTCAGAGATTTAAGCATTAAGTGGGATATTTGGCTACTTACTGTAAGACAGAGCCACATGACTAGAATAGATTGTGTACTTTATTTAGGCTCAGTGTTTTTTAAGACCACTTCTCTGATGCAGAAAACAAACTATGACTTTTCTGCTCCCTGACTAATCTGTTGGCTGTGCTATGCATTCCTAGGCTCTATAAGCAATGTGTAAGGTTACTACAACTGATATAATGAATTGTTTATTAGGGCCAAAAAACCTCAATGGAGCAGTGGTCATGCTGAAAAGCAGGAGGGCAGCCCTGGGTTACCACACTTGGGCATATACCTATTGGTATTATCAGTCATGTACCTACCACTAACAGGGGTTATTCCCATTTGGATTTTTCTAAAACAACACACACACACACACACACACACACACACACACACACACACACACACACACACACACACACACACACACACACACACACACACACACACACACATGTATGTATGCATGAAGACTAGGGAGGCTGTGGCTAATATTCTCCTATCTGCTGAGGTTATGAATTTCTTTGTTGGGTGAGAATCACCATGGTGTACTATTTACCATAAATAATAGCAATCAACTTGTAGGACAGCCAAGATTTGCTTGATGATGGCAACTCTGTTTTTTGAAAAGTAAAAGAGTACCAAGGTTAAGCCCAGGAGGTATCACCTCAGCTCTTAGATTATCATGAATGTTTCTTTTTTTCTGAACAAACACTTGATGTATTTAATTAATGGGAGAATTCACAGGAATCTAAGTTGGTGAACCTTCCGTAGCTCGTTGGAATATTCCAGTGAGGGACTAAACCTCAAGCCCTGGGACTGATCCATCTATTTCCCTATATCTTCCTTTTCCACCACTCAGCACTTTTAGGCCTTCATCTATTATCTCAGAATGCCTTTAAATAACAGAACTGTAACTGGTACAACATCAGAATAAGAACACTTGTCCATTCGCTCTCTTAGCTGGATTTAATAAACATTTTGAAAAAAACCTCTAAAAGATGTCTTATTCCTCCTTCTCTTAGATATTAGAGCTAAGGTGATATCTTCTGGGTTTAGCCTTGGTATTTTTTTTACAATTGTCCTGTTACCCTCTAGGTCGCAGGTTGGTTACTAGATCTAGCCCAAGCACTGTGGATTACTTATATTGTGCTGTCTAGTGAAGGGAGTAGAATGATTACCAGATCCAGCCCAAGCATTGTGGATTACTTGTATTGTGCTGTCTACTGAAGAGTGGAATGATTACCATATCCAGCCCAAGCACTGTGGATTACCTGTATTCTGCTGTCTACTGAAGGGAGTAGAATGATTACTAGATCTAGTCCAAACACTGTGGATTACTTGTATTTTGCTGTCTACTGAAGGGTAGAATGATTACCAGATCCAGCGCAAGCACTGTGGATTAATTGTATTGTGCTGTCTATTGAAGGGAGTAGAATGATTACCAGATCCAGCACAAGCACTGTGGATTACTTGTATTGTGCTGTCTACTGAAGAGTAGAATGATTACCAGATCCAGCCCAAGCACTGTGGGGTTCTTGTATTGTGCTGTCTATTGAAGGGAGTAGAATGATTACCAGATCCAGCACAAGCACTGTGGATTACTTGTATTGTGCTGTCTACTGAAGAGTAGAATGATTACCAGATCCAGCACAAGCACTGTGGATTACTTGTATTGTGCTGTCTATTGAAGGGAGTAGAATGATTACCAGATCCAGCACACACACTGTGGATTACTTGTATTGTGCTGTCTTCTGAAGAGTAGAATCATAAGGGCATTAGTTTGTGTGGTGCTGACATCATAACAGTTGACTGTCTAAAGGTAAGTTCCTGAATGTAGATGAGAAATTTGGAACGATGTAAGTTCCCAGGTGGAAGTGTTTTCAACTCATGTATGCTGAGAAACATGGTGGACATAAAGATGTACATAGCCCTATATATGGGCACAGGCTATTGGGCTGTATTGGCCAATAACGTTTTACTGATCACCTACTACTGTTTAACACACTCAGTATGATTCTCATATGACTTGTACCTTCCGCCACAAATGCGACTGATGTTCCTTCTTTCATTTTCTTTTCTTACTCACTTGACATTTACCTGGCATGTTTTTTTCTGTTCCTCTCATATTTATGTATCTTAAATGCACTTATCTATAGATCTGTTTGATGTTTATATCATCTTAACATTGTATATTTTATTGTTAATAATACTGATTTACTGTTGTAATTTGTATTCTGGGGAGCTTTTTCACGGGCATCTGCTGAGAATGGATTCTTGCCCATTTGGATTTTCCTGATAACAAAATGACAACAAATAAATAACTAAATTAATAAATGAATAATTAAAATAATACATGAGGTAGGCTTGGGGATTCAATGCCTCACTTTATCCTAGAGCTAAAACAAAGCTTGTCCACTTGAAGCGCACATAAGAAATTCTAGCATCATTTTCATTAAACCACTACTTTTTTCCATGACTACTGTGAGCTGTGGCAGAGCTTTAGTTAATGGAACTGAATTAGATGTAACAAAAAAAAAATACAGAAGTGGTACTTAAGCATTTGTGATTATAAAAAAAAGAAAAGCATAGCTATCATTTCAGGAAAACAGTGTAACAGAACTATAGAAGGGAAACATATTTGCAAAGCAGCGAAACAGAGGTTGTACAGCCTATATGCAAATTATACTGGAGCTAACTACTGGCAATCAGTTCAGAGGCAGGTACTCTGTACATCATATCCACTGCCCTCAAAGGCAGAGCAACCAAGAGCTCTGCACAGGAAAGGAGCCATGGAACTTCCATTACAATGAAATCACCACTAGTGGCAATGTAGCAGAAGCCATAAGCAGCACACACAAAATTTTCCAACAAGGCAGTCTTAGTTTACAGCATTTCTGATATGTCAAGCAATACATATTCATATGGAAATGGAAATCACACATAGTCCATCAGATATTCATAGACATTCATCACTCAGGCAGTGTGCACAGTGCATGAAAAGAGACAGACTGACCACACTGGTGCCATTTCTGTCCCTGCCATGCAAGCACACAGTTATGCATGTAGGAAGGTTTGAACTCTTCTTCCTGCAGTCCTATGTTAATGCATTAAGTCAGGCTACCAATATAAAATGATGTCTGATTTGCATGCCTAGGAAGTGAAACAAATGCAGTGCTACTTTTTTTCTGAATTGCCATGTTCATTACTGAACACCATACTGCCATATTGGACTGCAGTGTTCAGAGCACACACTATGAAATGTCACAGGCAAGGACAGTATTCTTTTCCCACCACAAACTACATAGATGCATATATACACATACACACACAGACTTTGTATGTGTTGGTATCTGCATCTGTATCTCTACGTAGCCTACATTGGCATGCACACTCTGCTATTCCCATCCTTCTAGTAGTTTGCATTAATAGTAGAATTGATGAAGA
The DNA here is from genome assembly GCF_019279795.1 of Protopterus annectens. Classification (NCBI taxonomy): domain Eukaryota; kingdom Metazoa; phylum Chordata; order Ceratodontiformes; family Protopteridae; genus Protopterus; species Protopterus annectens. The sequence continues at coordinate 1,542,857,263 of NC_056746.1, read as the reverse complement.
ATATGCTCATGCATGGCACACACTATCACCTATTGTGTATTACTTCATATATGCACCTCTTCACCTGTTTAACTGTGCCTCTGATATGTCTGCCATCCCCTCTGCCTCCAAAATGCAAAACATTAGGCAAGCATAACCTGATGTGTGCTGTCCAGTCACAGCTGCCCTTTTCTGGGTCACTGGGTGTGGTGCTGTCCATGTGGAGCATTCATCCTTCCTTTGCCGTGTGACCAGTATCTATCTTCAGTACCCTGTCCCACCCCTAGGCTATATCTCTTTCTCAATACTCAACTCTCAGTTTACATGTGCAGCACTCTCATTTAAGGCTCAGTGGAGCTATTCTTTACAATGTGTACTACACTGAACAGTGATATGTAGATAAAAAGTTCTGCTTATAAACTGCATGTTTGTTAGTACTGTGGCTGACATGTCCTTAGTACTGCCTCGGGTGCCCAGCATGGGGGATTTCTATGAATCCTGCTACCCATTACATCTGATAATTATTAAAAATGTAATTGTTTTACCCCCTGCCTAAAATGGGTTATTTATATTAAATGCTTTATTCTTTCTCCACAGTAAATCACATTTAGAATTAGCAGAAAATGTCTGTCATCTTACAGTATGTTAAATATTTCAAAGGCTGAACAAAGAGTTCTATACACCTTCGCTTAGTGAAGAAAGATTCTAGCAGTCTGCAGTCTGTCAAGCATGTTTCCAGATGCCAAATGAAACACTTTTCTAAGTGTAAGACTTCCAGCAGCTTTAGGCATTTCACACCTAAAGTCATTTTTCAAAGGCTGACATAAACAATATAAGAACTCTTTTAAACAATATGCCTTTTAAAGTTACAGGGAAAATTTCTCATGCTGTATGCAAAGCCATTTTATACTGCATTTTAAAAACTGTTACCTGCATATATTTCACTTTTTTTCAGTCTTATTGAAAAGCACACATGGTTTAATGCCATTGTACTTTTAAAACTAATTACATTTACAACTGTTTGTTCACACATTGCAAATGGAAAATGTGTGATTTAAATCAAACCCTAAACATGACAAAATCTTTTCAATATGAATTAATTCTCAAAAGCATGACAAAGTCGCAAAATACGAATGTTAATATCTTATACCTTCTACGTATATCTGGCCTGTCCAATGACTTAACTTAAAAGAAATTCAAAATAGGCATTTTTTTCAGTTAAAAATGATAGTACATCTGTCCATTAGGTGGTGTAGCAGTTAACATTGTCACCTCACAGCAAGAGGTTCTCTGGTTCAATTCTCAGCTGGGGTGCCTTTGGTGTGGAGTCTTCATGTCCGCCCTGCAGTTACATGTGTTTCCTCTGGGCGCTCTGGTTTCCTCCCACATACCAAAGACATGCTGTAGGTACATTGGACACTGTAAATTGGCCATAGATGAGAAAGTGTGAGTGAGTGGTATGAATGAACTACAATGGTAGGGCTAGTTACTTGGTGGTGTAAACCTTGGCTTGAGATGACTGTCACTGTTAAAGTGACAACCTGACTCCATGCAAAAAGAGGTAATGGATATATATATATATATATATATATATATATATATATATATATATATATATATATATATATATATATATATATATATATATTTTCCCCTTCCACAGCTGTCTATGTGTGACATGCCACTAAACATCTTCCTAGGTGTCTGTTTGGCATTCCAGGGGATGAGCTGTATAGTGTAAGTATCTGGGGAGTAGCTAAATATGAGATCAGGGTGCCATTTTGTCAGCTGTGAAGGGCTTGTTGTTATGCTCAGGCAACTGCTACACCCATCACCCAATGTGTAATATGCCAATATACTTACAGGATGGAGCTCAGGCAACTGCTACACCCATCACCTAATGTGTAATATGCCAATATACGTATAGGACGGAGCTCAGGCAACTGCTACACACATCACCTAATGTGTAATATGCCAATATACTTACAGGACAGAGCTCAGGCAACTGCTACATCCATCACCCAATTTGTAAGATGCCAATATACTTACAGGACGGAGCTTAGGGAACTGCTACATCCATCACCTAATGTGTAATATGCCGATATACTTACAGGACGGAACTCAGGCAACTGCTACACTCATCACCCAATGTGTAATATGCCAATATACTTACAGGACAGAGCTCAGGCAACTGCTACATCCATCACCTAATGTGTAATATGCCAATATATGTATAGGACAGAGCTCAGGCAACTGCTACACCCATCACCTAATGTGTAATATGCCAATATACTTACAGGCCGGAGTCCCTGGACACAACAAGGACTTGTAGCCCTGATCTGAAACCACATTTCCCCATGATAGGTGCTCTGGCAAAAAATACAGTTCTGAAGAGTGAATGTGTCATGAGATACTGGTTAGAGACTCCCTGTTTTCATTTTAGACCATGATAAGAACAGACTCTATCCTTCTCTGTTAATTAGTAAATGATGTCATCAATATACACTCTTTTTTGACCACAACAATCTAACATAAAGACAAGAGAGGAGAAATGGCCACAGACAGTATGTTATTCATCTACAGGCTCTTCAGGTAACAACTCAGCCTTAGTCATCACCCTTAAATGAGTAATATATTGCTCCTCTATTGTAGGATTGGCTACATGTGTTTAACTTGCTAGTCTACTGACACCAAGTCGATCTTGTTTCATGTAATGCCTCTGGTCTCCTTTCAGCAAGTCCGTCCCTCCACATAAATTTCCTTAGCTTTCCATGCATTATAATTAAATTCAAATGAGTAATAAATTATGCTGGCGATTTTTGATTTACAATGAATAAATGATAGTTGAATGATTTTATCTGTAGGTAATTCCAGAATGTGACCCTGCAGTTTGGGTATTCCCTTAATAAGCAAGTTAATGACAAAGCGGTAGGGAATGATGCATATTTATTGCTGAAGTGGCATATAGTGAATGGAGTGCCACGAATCTGCTCCAGTATCATGAAAAGGTAATGCAGTTAAGTGCCCCTCCTTAAGCTGGTAAGATCAGGTATAGGTGCTCGGCAGTAACATCTATAAGCACTAGCTAACAAATAACAGTGGCAGCATTAAAAACAGATTTCATTCTGCCTGCTGCCTGTACCAGTAATCTGTTCCTGACTTTCTTTCCTTAATATAAGACGTTACATGTTTTAGATAGTACTCATTAAATGCTTCATGGCTTTGAAAGCCAGCAAAACACTTTGCATTTTTTTCTTCTGTAACTAGTAGTGCATGGAGTAGATGAAGCTCCTTATACTATAAAGAAATATGATTGGTTCTCCAGTCATAACCTTCCATTATGTGATATGATTCGCTGTCAAGGTAAATTCCTTGGCATCTATGTCTAAAAAACATATAATAGTTTTGTTGCAGTTGAAGACCCTGCTGTTTGAAGACTTTTGACACAGTCTTGAAATATTTCTTCCTCTGGACTGATTCAGCTTGCATTAGGTAAATATTATGTATCTGCTTTGCTAATGTGGTTCTTCCATAAGCAAATGTTTTTTTTTTTTTTCCCATTTGAAATTTTAAATGATTTAAACTCATTTGGGTATTGGCAAACTAGAAATGCTTTTCCTAGAACCAAGCCAGCACAAGCATTTAACTTCATTTTTTCAGAACAAGAACACACCACTGAAGATAAACATTGTTGTGATTAGCTCTACTTTAGATAAAAAAATGTATGCAACAAACCTCAAGGTACATTTTTCACAAAGCTTGGTACGTGACCCATTCCTTTTCGGCATCTATTTCTCTGAAGTGGAAGCAAATGCTGAAATCGCTACTGCATGATTCCGGGTTTTGCTGTTAAAGATAGAGATTGTGCCATCTCAGGGATTTATCTCTTCTCCAGAATGCATATATCTTTAAATGGTATACTCAAGTAGTAATTGGGAGGAGGGGGTGCATGGGGGTGGGTCTTGTACACTGCAAAACACTTTTTTACTGCTTTTATTTGCAGTATTGGTTCACTTCTAAATGTTCTGACCCTTTGTGATCGAATTTATTAATGCTGACCATAAAAGTATAGCACATTAATCACAGAGCAATTGTAAGGCTATTTTTAACACCACCTGCTTATACTTCCATAACATATTTCTATACTAGGTTACTGACAGGGTCTAGAAGCTGTAAACCTTGTTGTTAAGTACTAGAACAGTGATATTCTGATTAATAATTGACTACACTAATGTGACAGAGGACCACTGAAGCCATAACCAGCTCTTATAATGTATCACCTCTAGAGATGTGCAGTCAGTGGAACTAAAACGTGGACTGTCCTGCAGTGAATATGGCTTTAGTGGGGCAGATAACTGCCTAAGTGCCACAATTCCATATTATAGTACTTAAACAGCCTATATACACAAGGACATTGATGGCATCAACATCATTCTGCAGTGATAACAACCTTTGAGATGAAGTTACTTCTCCATTCTACATGTATTACTGGTGTTATTAGCTCCTTAGTGAGCAATATTTAGAACAGGATATGACTGAAGTAGGAATTTATATCTTAGTGAAAAATCACAACACCTAAGCAGTAAAGCTGCAGCTATGAAAATATGAGATGTGGGCAAGACTGAAACTTCAGAAAGAAAGATGAAGCAATGTGTTGGTACCATTCGTTTTTCTAAACAACTGAGATTATTGCTGGTACTATGGACACTATTGTGAGGACTTTTGGAATACAGTGAGAACCTCATTATGGATGTTAAATCTGAAGTGATCTTAGTCAATTCTTATGGCGTCTTTCGCATTGTACATAAACAGCAATCATAATCTTCATCATTAAGTTATAGTTGCAAGACAAATGAATTTAACTGACCTGCTCATGTCCCAGATTTCAGCATGAGATCTCACATTTCCTCTATCTAAGAAAATAAAAAGAGAAAGGATGCTTCCCACGGGTACTGTATCTGGGCATGTACGTTTTGCCCTGGAACAGAAAAGCATTCCAGACACGGTGTTCCTGAAAAAAAATGATGTGAACTCTCTTCTACTACTCTGAAAGTAGTGGTTAACTTGCCGGGGTTCCTGAATTAACAATGTACACATCTTCTAATGAAATTAGTAAATATTACAGTTTATTTTTCAGCACACAGTATTATAACACAAACTGCAGTATACACTGAAAACAGGCAGTGTTTTAGGAAAATGAAAGTGATTTAATTCAGGGAGCATCTAAATGTCTTACATGTCAGAAAGTAATATTTCTGCTGAATTTTAACAATATCTGCTGATGAGTTCTCATCAATGCATAATATGGATTGCTGCAAGTGTGCATTTAATCCTGGCAAACTGAACTGTTAGTCTATAAAGCAGCCATTAAAGGAATCTCCTTGAGGAAAGGACTTAAGATACAATCTGAGTAATTGTGACGGAAATCCTTCTGTATGCTTAAGCATCCTTAATTGTTTGTGGAACCGCTTCAAGAGATAACTGCTTGGCTTTAATGGATGTTTTAATACATATGTTCTAGAAGGGATTGTTAAGCTTATCAAAAAGTCACAGTAAAACTATTGTCTGTTAATGAACATACGGCCTACGTAATCTATCTACCCATTTCCTGTTCTGCAGTGCTGCACTCCGTCTTGACCTTTACCATTGTTTTCATGTTTATAAATCTTCACGGTAAACACCTTTGCCTGTGCCAACTAGTTTTGAAATGTAGCATAACTGTCCTCATTTCTTCACCCTGTGCATGATACCTGCCACATTTACCATGAAGAAGCATGCTGTTATTTTCCTTTGAACCTTCTCCTCTAGTTTACCATCGTCACCCTACTTCTGTTGAGAATCCCTTCGTTTTCCATAATAGTCAATCTTTTCCTATAACTGAAAGTATATAGAGCCCTTTCTGATCTAGGCTCTGCAGAATGAGTTATTTATATATCTCTTAGTTCTAAGCATGCTGGGTTTTGAGCAGTTGCTTTTCCTAAAATGTGCTTATATTACTGCTGAATGTACCATTGCTTTGGTGTAGCTCATAACCAGGGACTGAATGCTATGGTGGACAAGAGGGCAACAGATTCACTTAAAACTCTGGGACTACTGTGAGACAAAAGGACAGTTTAAGAGAGGGCTTATGGGAAAAGTTAAGGAGAACAGTACTGGTAACAGTAGTAAGGTAGTTAAAAAAAGAAAAGATGGGTAAAAAAGAAAAAAAAGCTTTTGTTAATTACCCAATATGTACTACTATATGGAAAGGAATGTCTTTTTAAGGGAATATGAGGTACTAGGTGAGACTGAAGGGCATGTGCAGTCTTGGAAGATGGCAATAAAGAGACTTAGAAAAGGACCAGCAGCAGAAGGCTTGACACATTGAGAAATGTGCCATCTATCAGATATCACAACCGTTTTTTCAATGAAGAATGTTAGTGAATAAATGCACACCTTAGAATCCTCATACTGAGCATGCAAACTTGTTTACCGTTAAAGTCACTAGCTCAGTACAGACTTTTAGTGGGTTGCATGCTTGCCAGATTGCAAACTAAGGAAAGTTTTCAATGAGAGTGGACAGATAAGGACCACAGGGGATGGAGGAAGCATCTGTGAGCCATAATGCAGTGTCAAACGATGGTATGGAATAGCATTCACCTGGCTAACTATGCAAATGAAAGCATTTTGTCATTTAAAAGCACTGGTGGTGTTTGCAGGGAGAAAAAACTAAGAAAGAGTAAAAAAACAGAGGAAAATGTATGTAGAAAAATTATGTCATTGAGGCTAAAACTCTTCTTGGCATAATTGTGCAAAAACATAAATCAGAATTGCAATAAGACATCAGATAAATGCATCAATGAAGTTCTTAAATGAAGCAGACCTCTAAGAGGGAACTTACCATACCTCAGTGGTATTACTAATGTCACATGACTACCCCAGGTGCATGGCCTGGACCTTTCTGCTGCATACATGATTCAGATACTGCATAAAGATGATGCAAAAAGTAAATTAAGGAAGCAAAAAAACAAATAAACAAACAAATGTATAAATAAATAAAAGAAAAATGCTGTGCATGCATGCACACTAAGTATGAAATTGAATGTCTGCAATGAGATGTATTTTATAGGAGTAGTAAGAGTTAATTAAATTGAGGAAACAGACTGAAGATGGCAGGGAATGGTCCCCTTGTTATCTTTGCAGAGTCCTTCATACCTCATGAAAAGTGCAGCTGAGGCAAGGCTGGTCTATTCAAGTGCATGAAGACATATAAAATGTCCTGGTAAACAAGTCCAGGGCAGCGATACAGTATATTATTGGGAAGGACCTTACAGGTGACTAGGCAAAAGCACACAAAAAATGACCAATAACCAGGAGAGGACATGCACAATGGAGTCCAAAGCATAGAGAGCACACAGCAGTACTACAAAAGAAATAATTTAATGAACACCAAATGAAAATAGTAACTCATACACTTCTGGTTAAATAACCTAATCGGAATAACTCTACCATGAACAGTGCTAAAAGATTTTGGAGGATCCCTTCAATGCTTACCCTGGCAGGCTATAGAGCATGGCTAATATCTCCATTTGGTAGATATATATATATATATATATATATATATATATATATATAGAGAGAGAGAGAGAGAGATTGTGAATTATATTCCTCTGAAGATGAATACTGGTCAAGACATAAGATATAAATAATGTTCCTTTCGTGTTTCAGATAAGGAAGCCATCATAGACAATTATAAGATACCACATCTTTCATCAGTGGATTCCACAAACAGTTCCTCAAGCATGTAGTGTTAAGGCATGGATGTAGGCATTGCAGGCTCTTTGCTTGTCCTTTACATATGTGTGCTGCATCCCTCCTGCTAATTGATTGTGCTTCAAGATGCTTTTATTTTGCATGTGAAATTGGCACTGTCACTCACTGCAGTGTACCTGCCATAGGTATGATGAAGATGAGGGTGATGTTTAATAGTATGCAGGATGCATGTGTATGCCCACATGAAACCACCATGCTGCACTCTGAACAGGGACTACAGAGGTGACATTCTGTACTATACAGGGTGTGTGAGTGTACCTCTGTATCTCTGGGGCTGATCATACCTTCAATGCTGTGGTTTCAGTAGGTGTATCACACGCAGCACTCTGTGCCACAGGACACTATAAGTGGGTGCTTTCATCCATCATGCTTTGTTCTTCAGAGGAAGGATGATGGTGGCATTCTGCAGCAGGCAGTGTGCATTTGTGGGTGCCACTGCATACCATATCATGGTCTTTGCAGCTGCATCACAGGTGGCATTGTGTACCATGAAAACTGCATGATTGCTGGAACGTTTAGCCACTCTTATGTACTTTCCATAGGTGCATCATTGGTAACATTGTGCTCCCAAAGCAGAATACTTAGGTGAGTGTTTCCACCTGTAGTACTGTGCCCTCGATAAGCCTATAACTGGTAATTCTGGGTGCTGTGCTGTTTGCATATATCTGGGTTGGACACATGCCATCTGTGCTGTTTGTAGCCTTATATGTATTATTTCTTGTATTGCTGAAATAGTAACATGCTGTTGTACTTTTGAAAGGATGCATTAACTGGTCTCTGCCACTGAGGCATGTGTATTGCATGTATAGTGGACAATGGAACACATTTATTCACAATAGCATCATAACTGTCTTCAGCATTTTGAGCCCATGACTTCTGTATTCTGTATTCCATTTGTACTTCTGAGACACAACCTCACTGCTGGCTGACTATAACTCTGCAGGTAGGTGTTGTATGTTTGTATGGTTATAAGACAGCTAACTGGTCAGTAGTTTATCTCTCCATTCCCTTTCCCCAGATGTTATCTTTCCCTGACATTTATTCCAATTACACAGAGTGATCACAGTTAGTGCAATTAATGTGTCCACACTAATAGTGTATTTTTATTTCATTATCTCCACAGTTATGGGTTTTTAGAATTAGTATTTTTATGTATGAAGGGTGTGTGAGTGTGGATGACACCTGCCTACTTCAAAAGTGACATTAGGTCTTTGCAGTTTGATGGTCCATGGAGGTTGAATTCAATTATTATGTATCAACAAATTTGTGTTCACTCAGCTATCAGGTGACTTGTCATAGAAGATCTGCATTTGAAAAGATCCACACATTATGTATACTGTAGTATGCCTAGTGCATAAATAACACTATGTTTTTTTTTCTTTGCAGAGTGACATATCATTTTATGTATGCTGTATCATAATGGTTGATTTTTGTTCATCAGTGCCACTTGTTTGCAAGGTGTGTGTGTGTGTGTGTGTGCATACTCATGCTTGTGTGTGTGCTTGTATACACATGCATATATTGATGTATTGCAGCTATCTAATCTAAAGAGTACGACACCCTTCATGCTCCACCACAGCATCAGTACTGTAGTATTAACCCTAGAACCTGGTGTGGGATTGAAGACTCTTCTTATCTTCCTAGCATTAAAAATAATGTATGTATAAACCTTTGTCATTCTCAGGTAGCAGTTCAAGCCATAACATTTTAAAACATATATTGCTTATTGTTTATGGTTTCCTGGAGCTCTTGATGTGTTTTTCAGAGGGAGAGATTAACTCTGTAGTCATCAGATTTGTAGATTTTAATGTTTCTGCTATGTTACTATGCATCTGTGATGCTCAGTGATAGAATTAAAGGGAGGAGAATTATGTGCCTCAATCAAAATAATTATCCCGTCCTTCCTTTTCAACATTCACATTAGCCTTTGAAGCCAAATCGCTTTTGATGTTGGAAGCCTTTATGGGATTGCAAACCTTTCTGCATGGAAGTCTAGTTTCACTCTGTCTCAGTGTACTCAGGGCAAAATAGTCTTAACCATCTATGAAGTGAGAGGAAAAAGTAATTTTGAATGTGCAGATTGTAATATACAGGTTATTTTTGCTTGATATTGTATGAGTTAAAGTGTTTATTCCATAGCAAATGTGACATAGATAAAGGTTCCTCTGCTTAGGCCTACCCTTTGGGACTCTGTGGGCTGATGTGGTGGAAAGTCTTGCATCAGTGTTTCTGAGCCCTGATTCCATGCATACAGAGCAAGCTGCAGTCTGCAGTCACATCCGATTTTATGATTTTTATTGTAGTGTAACACTTTTCAGCAGCATCTTTCTGATAGCATGACGACCTTATTGCTACTGCTCAAAGTCCCTCCCCCATGTCTGGTGACCTCTCAATTTTTGTTAATTATGATCGTGTCATGTTTCTTTGTGTGTAAATATAGATAGAATAGACCTTTTAACATGCATGGCACAGCAGATCATGACAGGAAAATAAAACATCTGTGGTATCACATCATCATGTGCCTCTTGTAATCATGGTCTGCAAAGGAGTTTTCTGAACTACCAGCTTAGCTGCACATTCTGACTTGTTCCCTGAATCATGACATTTATCATAAGTCTTGGCAGTTGTTGCAGATAATTAATGCTATGAACAGTTACTGAGCTACTTCCTGTGGTACAAGGCTTCATTTTGGGCAATTTTTAATGTGGGCCAGGCTCTTTAATGGTCTATTCAACACCATGTCTGGTATGTACCTATCAGCACCCATCTGATTTTCATTGCTTAAATAGTATACTTTTTTTTTTCATGTACAGGTCAATGAACCTTGACAAAGTAGGTTACTTAAGGTCAGATTTTGCTGACACAAGCCATGTTATTCTTGAGGGACCAGAGAAAAGTGTACTAATTTCCAAAAGGAGTATTCTTAGCAGCTCCCTTTAGAGGAGGTCACAGTGGAATGCTCTAGAAAAGCTGCCAAGGGACTGACAAAAGGATGGAGGAGATGACACAAAATAATTATATCCCATTGTCACATCCATATGTCTGCACTCATGTATGTGTTAATCTGTGCATATGCATGCAAGACAGTGTATGTGTGCATTTGTGTGTATTTACAAGTGATGATGTGACTATGTGTGTGTGTGTGTGTGTGTGTGTGTGTGTGTGTGTGTGTGCGTGAGTGTGTGTGTGTGTCTGTCTGTCTATTAGTGAGTGTTTGTGTGTGTGGAGGGGGAGAGAGAGTGTGACAATTAATGTTTGATGTGGTGATTTCAATCATGGCCATAACTGAAGTCTCAGCTCCAGTGCTATATTAGCTCTACATGAAAATGTGTGGTCCTTTCAGTTGTTAAATTTACATTCCAAGAGAGGTATAAGTTTAGACATCAGGACCCAGGCTTCAGCTCCTTAGCGATACTTAAAGAAATATGTGTATCACTGGAGAAGAAAAATGGACTGACTATATTAAATATAGCAGTTACAATGATCTGAAATAGCATGCATGCAAATCTATACAAAAGATACATGTGTACCAGCCTTTAAACAAATCTCAATAAAAATGAATAAATCGAACAAAAATAAAAAAAATCAGAAGAAGGTTCTTCTTTGGAGTTTTGTTATGTGGCAGCACAGCTGGAACCTATGACCGTAAGGTAAAATCATTGTAAAAAAAACCATACAATGTTGAGTGACTGGTGACGTAAATGTAGTCACATGTTGTGGCCCCATAGTGACTGGGTCACTTATGACGTGATTTGACGCTGGCAGCTGAAGATGCGTGAGACACATCAGTCTACTTTTAATGCAGTACAGTTTTCTGTATACTGAACTCCCTGATACATTCTACTGATTCAGAGAAATTTGAAAGCACCTGGAAAATATTTATTATTTATTCTGGACTTTTAAAAAAAAAGATGACAACAGAAACTTGAAAACACTGGATATTTGTAAGCCATATTTTTAAATCTTCTGCCTACTAGGTAGGCATATTAAAGTGCTATTGTCTTTCAAAATAACTTCATCACTGCAACAGTTTTTGTCATTGACAGTTTTGCCTTGTATCTTGCTCTACATTATTGACAAGCTCCGACTTTTTGTAAATATCACACTCTATAGTTTATGTTAAATATTTTAAGACAATAAATATTGGTGCTGTAAAGAAAATGACACAAGCAAGCATTTTCGTATCATTACTTTGTGATGCTTAGAGAGAATACCAAATGCAGAGCACTCACCGAGATACTTAGAACAAAATAATCACTGAAAGACAGTAGAAAGCAGCATGTGTCATTCTTAGACCTAGAATATATCCTCTTTTCATTTCTTCCTTCTGGGAGGACACTTCAGTCCTAAACATGAAAACATACCCTACAAATGAAAGTAACCACGGTTTAGATCTTCTACCTTTTGGTCGCCACCTTGAACAAGCTGTAACAATGGCAACCAAACATACTTCTGGACTACCTATTACATATTTACTGTGAGAAAAATATGATCTTAACGATATCTGCTTCCAGTTATTCACTGGGTAATTGTCTAAGCAGTGCTGTGTTTTTGTAGTACACAGCTAGTTTTTTCTTGAGAATAGAATTCCCATGGTAGCTTCATGGAGGCCTGTGTCTCTTCCTTAGCTAAGGAATCCTGCAGATTGTTATACTAGTCCAAACAAGATACAAGTAATGATGTTGGATCTTTTATATTTCAGAATACATACCACAGTAGTCATAGAGAGAGAGTCACTGTAGCATTACAATAGTAACAGTGTTTAGACATTATATAACATTTCTTTGGGACAAAACACTTAAGAGAATTATTAGGCAACTCAAATTATTTTCTAGAAGTTAAAATGATAAATAGTCACTTATATTCTTATACAACTAAAATACCTGGATCTGTTCCATCCATCCATCCATAACCCCTTTTCCGATTTTTGCACATGGTGTCACTCAACAGTGACAATCATCTAGACCCAAGGTTTATACCATCCGGTGGTTAGTCCTGCCTCTATTCTTCTTCCACACCTCATACTCACCCACACATTCACACCTATAGCCAATTTAGAGTGTCCAGTCCACATACTGTATGACCTTGGAATGTGGGAGGAAACTGTAGCATCCAGAGGAAACCCATGCAAACACAGGGAGGACATGCTGACTCCATACAGAAGGTGCCACAGCAGATAATTGAACCAGGGAACTTAGATCTATTCATACATGCTCTACGTCTGTTAGTATGCAGATCAGTTAAGTTGAATGCTACCTCCAGCTTGTGCCATGCAAGGAATCTTGTAAATGTTTAACTTTATGAAATGCTAAGACAAAACATGGAAGGATAATTTCTGCAGTGTCAGTACCAGATGGCCCACAGCAAGAGCATTGCATATTAAACTAATTAAAAATTACATGAACAAAAAAGCATTTTAATAAAAGTTAAAATGAGACGTGTGGGCATAGGGAATTTCTGAGTCTGATTTAAGACTCTTTGCCAAACTATGCCCTGATGGGTTCTCTACAAAGCTTTATAGCTTTCTGAATGAATAGTACATGACATTAATTGTTGCATTGATTACTCAGCCTGGCTTAAAAACCTAGAAAGTGGTTTATACTTACAAACAATATAAACAATAAATAAAAAAAAACACATTTATTGAACTTGATATGATAATAGCTTGAAGCATTAAACATCCTGCTTAGCAAATGATCTCTATCTCAGTGATTCTCAATACTCCGCTGAGTGGGGTGTTGTCACACCGCAAAATTGTTTTAAAGTCTAAGCATTCAACCTCAGTTTTATGTGGTCAAGTAAATACAATTCCAGAGAGCTGATAAGGCTGCAGATTCACCTATGGTGCTGCTAAGATCTCAGATGTGTCTGTTCTATCTGCACACCAGACTAGTGGCTAAGTCCAACAACAGTGCCCTATATCAACCCAAAAGGAGTGCTATCCTTTTGAAGTGCTTTACTTTCTGATGTTAGATAAAGTCATTTTTTTTGCCATCAAAGTTCATGATGTTATCAAAGGAGAGCAGACAAAACTTTAAAATATGGCACAACAAAACAGATGAAACATTTTACAAACTACTAGTACAAGTAACATAGGTACTGTAGCTTCACAGGTCTTTTCCTGCTGTACTTGGGAACTTGGGGTTGGGAGGGTGGCCTAATGGTTAAGGTGTTTGCCTTACAAACACAAGGTGCAGGGTTTGAGTCTCACAAAGGATACAATGGCTCACAAGGGCACTTAGCCTAGTACTAACCTATGAACCTTTATCAACTATGAACTAAACATTACTAAAAGGTCAACCCTTCATGCCTCCTGTATAGAAAACATCTCTCCCACATGCACACATATAAAATGTCTCTGATTTGCCAAAAAGTTGCTCTGTTCTCATAAAACATGTGATTTTTGACAGAACAACATAGAAAGTCATTAAATAATCCCAAAGACTGCACATACAGAATTCTTGCTCTTCGTCAGGTGATATTTATCTCAATCCTCTTCTTATATCATCTTTATATGTGATTAATGTTAATGTTTTAACAAAATTATCCTTGGTACAGGGTGCTGGGGTGCCTTCTGTGCGGAGTCTGCATGTCCTCCCTGTGGTCGCGTGGGTTTCCTCCGGGTGATCCGGTTTCATCCTACATCCCAAAGATATGCTGTAGGTGGATTGGATACTCTAAAAATTGGCCCTAGGTGTGACTGCATGCATGTGTGTGTGTGTCTTCTGTGGAAGGTTGGGCACCGGGCTGGCAACTCGACACCGTAAAACTCCACTGCCAGTCATGAGTGGACAGATGATCTGCTGTGGCGACCCTTAACTGGGAAAAGCCAAAGAAGAAGAAGAAGATCCTTGTTACAGGACCTTTGTCCAGCACCTTTTTAGGTAATTAATGGTAATGTTTAATAAAAGTATCCATGCTACAGGGCCTTTGTCCATGACTCTGTTTTGCTTTGTCCCTGATTATAGAGAAAAGAGATTATGAGATATTTTATCCCATTAACATATCATCTCTGCATCTAGTCTATTTCTTTCCATTAGACTCTGTTTATTCTTAATTCCTTTATATCAATACATCTTATAATCCTATGGAAACTATTTTTACTATTAATTACATTATGCAGCAAAAACATGGGGCAATTTAAATTGACATCTTTCTAGAGACCCTGGGTTTGAATGGCATTTATTTGTCACATGTTCAGAGTCCACTGGGAAATCATTTTACCTCAGATTTTAGCATTGCTTTATTTATGTGCACTCCATTACAAATGCTCCCAGAGGCTTTGAGTTTCTTGTTAGTCTCACTGGAATTTTCAGAATTCATGAAAGTGATTTATTCTTATTCTCAAATTTCAGTTAGTGCAGATCCGCATATTGCTTTACAGCTCTGTTAATATTTCTTTGATTTAGACAAGACCAAATGCATATTTTATAGAACCCTTTAGAACTTCTTTCTTTAGTAATACTTAAGAGATGCCTGATCTGCATACTACCAGTTCATACAAAATATTTCCTGCTACTTGCTTTACCAAATCAACATGTATAATAATCAAAATTGAAACACTTAAGAATTTTGAAAACAGACCCATAAATTCTTGTCACCTGAGCTTACGTTTCTGAGTAGAGTGCATACTATCTGCCTCTTAATAAGATTCTTTTATATCCCATGTGATTACTATTTTATATCTACTCACAATCATTCTTATTTCTCCTCTTACATGATTCTCAATCATTATTTTACATTCATCTTATCAAACAATCCTTAACCACCCCTTCACATGTTTTTCATACATCTCACATTGTTTCTCATTCATTCTCTCACAGTGATTCGTATGTACTCCCTCAAGCTGATTCTAATTTTTTGAGCCTGAAATGATAAAACATTGTTACTAGTTTTTTTAGACTGCTACATGTGAGAGTGGATTCTTCAACCTCCTAAAATATGTCAAAATGATCTGATGAAGACTACATACTTTGAAAATTAAAAGTAGGTGAAATCACCCATCTGTTCTGATAAAGAGGCTGAATAAATGTCTGTTGCATCTTCTCCGGCCTGTGCATTGCATATTTGTGTATTTGATTTTATGTTGTCTTTCGGCTTTTCCCGGTTAGAGGTCACCACAGAGGAACTCTGGTCCGCTAATGATTGGCAGTTGATTTTTACGTACTGACTTGCCAGGCCTGACGCACAACCTTCAACGAAGGTATGCCCATTCACCCATGTCTCCACTCAGAAGACGCTCTAGCTGAGAATCGAACCGGACAGTGTCTTACTGTGAGGCGACAACGCTACCGCAGCACCACCACCGCGGGTCTATTTGATTTTATGTTATTTTATTTTATTGATTGATTGATTGATGTATGCATTTATTTATTGATTGATTGTGCAGTTCAGTGGAATATAATTAATGTTTATGCTACGTGAAATCACTCCTTATGGAAGACCTTATAAGAAAACCATAGTATATTCTTTTGGGGGATGGTGATTTCAATTGTCATTTAATAGAATCAAGACATAGAGACATAAAGCAGTGTAAAGTTTGGATGTTGCAAATTTCAAATCTTTTATGCAAGAATTTAAATTGGTATCCAATGGTCCAATAAGTTGCTATTATAAGAAGGGCAGTATATTTTCTAGGATTATTTTTTTATTGTCTGCTATCAAGCTAATAAAAAAAAACATGTAGAGATTAGACACTAGATTTTCTGACTATGAACTATAATCAATAGAGAAAAAACTGAGCAAGCTTCAGGAGCCCATAGGCTGTGGTTTTACAAAAGTAGGAAAGATATATTTTTGTATTTAATTAGGAAAGATCAGCTAGTTTTGCAGGGGTGCTCTGTTTCATTAGTATAGTTGTTATGTTGTTTAAATCTTAAATTATTAAATGAATATAAATAGAGGAAAGCAAAGGGGTTGGGAGGGTGGCCTAATGGTTAAGGTGGTTGCCTTACAAACACAAGGCATAAGTCTCACAAGGGATAAATGGCTAGGCTTAAAATGGCTCACAAGGGAAGTTAGCTTAGTACTAATCTATGAACCTATGAATTATTAAAAGAACATAGAATCTTAACACATGATAAGCTGATTAAATATAATTCTAATGTGTAATCAGTTTTTTCTGTAGAATAATGCTCTAAATAATCATGTCCTGTCAATATTTGATTAAAAATGGTCATCGAACTAAAAATATATACATTATGTAAAAATGTGTTCTTTCTTGTTGTAGTCCGAAGGGTAGGGATAGATTGCATTTCTGTGGCATTTGTGTTTTATTAGGACAATTTTTTTACTAATATTTTGATAAGTTAAAAAAAGTACTAGTTTGTATAAGTTAGAGAGATATAGTTTTTTTTTGCAATATTAAATTTTATAGATCACTGATATAACCTCTGCAAAGCTGAAGTTGTGGAAAACAGAGATGAAAAAACGGATAACTGCTTTCCATTGATGGAATTTCAGATAGCACCAAAATATATTGATGTTGACTCTGTTCTAGTGATGATGGCATTACTTTTAATTGTAGCAAATTTCAATAAATGTCAGTTAGAAACTATTTATAATGAATGTTGTGATCAAGGTATAGAAATAGAATTAATCCCCCATTTTACATAGCTGCACTAATATTATTGTGGAAAGTTGGACACAATAACAGTTTGTTTAATCTAGAGACCTATTGTTCACCCAAGTTGTGATTACCAAATATTAACAGCAGATGATTCAATTTAAGTTAAGTCAGATATTTAATTTAAGTTAAAGCAGATATGTCTGCAGAGAGAATAAAGGTATATTTGAATGATCTGATATAAATTTCCTGTTATGGGTAGTTTAATAATTTTCTGTGACTGTATATGGGTAGCATTAGGGAACTAGTATTAACTCTTGAGATGCATAACCCATGAGCAACAGGCATTTACATACTGCCCCTGTCAGTAAGGGACAAGGGTGCCAATCTAGGGTTGAACTTGTGGTTTCCCATCCACTCATCCAGGTTATGCTTGAATAGAGTAACAGCTGTACTTTGCTTTACTTGGAGAGAAAGATGATTCCAGAGAAGTGGTATCCTCTTTGAGGCAGATTTATCCCTACTATTTAAGTTGCAGAAGAGATCTCTTAAGTTGGTGTTTCTACCACTATTGGACTTGCAAATGTGTAAAAGATTGAAAAGCTGGGGTTGGTATAGGCTTTGAAAGTGAAGCAGAGATCACCCCTCTTTAGTCTGTAAGATACCAACCAGAGGAATAGGGCTTTGAGGCAATCACTGTATCTTTTGTGATTTAAGCCTTTGATTTTTATTAGTGAGAAGCTATTGTGGCCACTCAGTTTGTGCCAGGTTTAGGCAGGTACATTCCAAATGGGCAGTATACTCAATGATTGGTCTAATGAGTACAGAATGCAGTGGAATGATCACCTCTCTGGACCTGGATGAAAAGCCCTTATTAGTAAACTGTGCAATAAAAAAGGACTTTCTTACAAGAATGCTGATCAAATGAGAGCTCATTGTCCACATGGGTACCCAGGTCCCATGCTACTGTATCAATTTTCAGGGGTGTGTTGTCAGTATGATACTTGCGGGGAATGTCGTGCTTGCTGAAGGATACAGTTAGAGATTTTGTTTCATTTAATTTTATGAGGTACACCACTAGAGACAGTTTTTGGAGGAGGTAGATCCACCAGCCTAATTTCCTGGGTTCTGTTTGTGAGCCAGTTTGCTATCCAATAAGTTACACAGCTCTTAACATTTAGTTGGATGAGTTTATCAACTATGCCTTAGTGAATGATTGTGTTGAAAGCCTCTGGAAGGTCTAGATATGGGATGTCTACAGATTTACTGCCATCCACGGTCAGCCAGATTAAGCAAGCAAGAGCTGCACTTGACAAAGCTGATCTGTCTCAGCTCATGAGTGTACAGGTTCCCTTTGTCCTTATTTTTAACTCCATCATTACCATTTTCATAGCCTTACAGATGACGCTGTTCACACCTGTATGTCTATAGTTGTTCAGGTCAATTAATGTTCCAAATCTGTGCAGAGAGATGACTTTTGCAGTCTTCCAAACATCAGGTACAAACCCTGATTGCAAGCTGATACTGAATTTAATAAGTCCTTTTTCAGTCTGACCAGTCAGACTCCTGGTATGTTATCAAGTCCCATAGTAGTGTCCTTGGCCTTGGATACTGTTTTAAGGACTTGTTATTGGGAGATTTGCAGGGGAGGTT